>NC_136057.1:134771407-135266407 GCF_964261635.1 Lissotriton helveticus | reverse complement strand
AGAACTAACTATAACGGAGGGATTTCAATGTCTTTTTACGAGTGAAATGTCCAGCTAAATATAACACCCCTAAAACCTAAGTTTTTTTCAGTGAATTTCTAAGGTTATTTAAATGCTAACTCCTAACTATAACATGTATAAAACCTATGTTTTCTTCAGTAAATTTCAAAGGTTTTTTAAATGCTAATTCCTAACTATAACATATTTGAAACCTATGGTTTTTTCAGTGAATTTCAAAGGTTTTTTCAATGACAATTTTTAAATGTATTAACTGTTCTATTTATTTTTTATACTGATTTACTAATTTTTTTTAAACTTTATTTTTAGATATTTTATTTTTTAAATTATATTATAATTACATTATACATTACATTACAAAATATACTTTTTCAGAATAAATTACTTTAGTTTAAATACTTTGCAAATAGGCAATAGACTTTTAAGCACAGTAGTTACAGTTGTTGCAATGGGCAACACAATTTCAAACACAATGCAACATTGAGCTCAATGTGAATTTCTAGTTAAATGCAATTTGTTACTTTATGGATTACTTTTCTAACCACAGAACTGGATCCTAAATTTAGTCCTGGGACATCTCCTATAAACAGTTGAGTATAAGTGTTTTGGTTACGGTAGTGATTTTTAAGGAATATTATTGTATTTTAAAAGTTGACCGAAATTTTTTCCCATAGAATCCCCAATGTTATCCTATGAGAGGAACTTCACTTAGCAGGTAAGTAGTGTTATCGTTACTTTTTCGTACTCAGTGGTGGATCCTGGATCCAGCACTGGTACATCAGTTGAAATAATGCGTTTAAGTCATACAGGCGATTTTTAAGGAATATTTGTAGTTTGTGAAAATAGACAGACACTTTTCTGGTGAAAACCAGAAAATGGATTCCTATGGAAGAAAAAACAAGTTACTGGTAAGTATGGTTTTAATTACTTTTTAGGGTCAGTGCTGGGCTAAAAGATGCAGCACTTGGTTCTCTCCCAATAACAGGTGGGTAAATCGTAATTCGTTGTTCGGAGGATTTTAGGTGAATATTTTAAAGTTCCAAAACTCCACACTTAGAAGAATTTCCAAGTGAAACAAGTCAATGATAGCCTATGGAAAGAAATTCACTTAGCAGGTAAGTAGGGTTATTGTTACCTTTTCTTACTCAGTGGTGGATCCTGGATCCAGCACTGGTGCATCTCCTGTAAACAGTTGAAAGAATGTGTTAAAGTCATACAGGCGATTTTTAAGGAATATTTGCAGTTTGTGAAAGTAGATAGAAACTTTTCTGGTGAAAACCAGACAATGGATTCCTATGGAAGGAAATACAAGTTACTGGTAAGTACGGTTAGAATTACTTTTTAGGGTCAGTGCTGGGCTAAAAGATGCAGCACCGAGGTCTCTCCTGATAACAGGTGAGTAAATAGGAATTCGTAGTTCGGCTGATTTTAGAGGAATATTTGTACGTTTGTTAAATCAACACTTAGAAACTTTTTCAGAAAAAAGCAGGCAATGATATCCTATGTAAGGAAATTCAAGTTACTGGTAAGTACGGTCAAAAATTTTTTTCAGGATCAGTACTGGGCTCAAAGATGCAGCACTGAAGTCTCTCCTGATAACAGGTGATTAAATCGGAATTCGTAGTTCGGCTGATTTCACTTCGGTCCAGTATATATAGAGCCATTTTCCTACACCATCCCCTCCCTTAACCACTGTGCAAACACGCCCTCTACCACGTTTTAAGTTAGGGAAATAATTCCCCTTTAATCCTGAGGGTCCCTGGAGTCCAACTAGCCCACTAGGTACATCCAGTAGGCGCCACAGAGATGTGTAGCAGAGAGATGTAAAAAGGGGCATGGCCTGCACCACCTCTCTGCAGTTGCGCTTCCTGGAAGCACCTGGTGGGCTACTTGGCCCCCATGGTCCCTCAGGATTGAAGGGGAAATTTTTTCCCCAACTTAAAATGCGCCACAGGGGGATTTTCCACACATCACCTCAGGCCCCGTCCCCTCCCTTTACCACGGTGTAAACGGGCCCTGTGGCCGTTCTAAGTTGAGAGAGGGGCCCGTGGGAAGGGGGCTCTCTTGCCCCCCTCCTTATGACCCCGGGGACCCCATCCCCCGGGCCCGGCCTTTGTTTTTTTTTTATAATTTCAGGAGGGGGGCCTCGTGGCCCCCCTCCTGGGCAACTAATAGCCACAGGGACCCCATCCCCCGAGGCTGGTCCACTCCATTGGGGACCGTGGGGGGGTCCCCAATCCCCCCACGGTCCCGCCGGCTCCCTACCTCATGCGGGAGCCGGCATTGCTATTCCACACAGGGAGCTGCTATGATGCAGCTCCCCCTGTGGAAAAGCAATTTGCTTTGCTATTTGCAAGAGAGAGCAGGTTTCCTGCTCTCTCTTCCAAATAGTAAAGCAGTTTGCTATGGCAGGGCGGGAGCCGCGAGGCTTCCGCCCTGCCATAGCAAACTACAGTGTCCCGGGAGTGGGCAGCCCGGGACACTGCAGGAGCCGGCCCTGGGGGGTGGCGGTCCCAAGGGCCCTCGAGGGCTCCAGGAGGGGGGCCGCGCGACCCCCTCCCTCCTTTTTCAAAGCCCCGGGGGGTGTTGGTCTCCGGGGCTGGGGGGGTCCATCACGGACCCCCCAATTTACATACTTAGAGCTCCGGGGAGGTGGCAGCCCCCGGGGTGTGTGGGGCGGGCTTAAGCCCACCCACACAGGGTATCTTGTTAAAAAAAATCCCCGGGGGTGGTGGTCCCCAGGGCTGCGCGGGGCTGTGAGCCCCCACCATTCTTTTGTAAAAGCCCAGAGGGTGTGGTCCCCGGGGCTGGGGGGGCCTGAGAGCCCCCCGCAACAAGTTTAAAAGAAGCCCCGGGGGTGGTGGTCCCTGGGGCAGGGGGGCCTGAGAGCCCCCCACAATTGAAAGAAGCCCCGGGGGTGGCGTCCCCGGGACTGGGGGGGGGCCTGAGAGTCCCCCCGCACATACTTAAAAAAGCCTTGGGGATGCCAGTCCCCGGGGCTGGGGGGCCACTCTGGGCCCCCCTTTACATAAGTATTGTCCCCGGGATTTGGCCCCCCCAGGGGCCAATTACCAAAGAAGTGCAGGAGCCCGTGCTTCGGTTTTATTTTTTATCGGCAGGATCCTCGTATCCTGTGCAGATTTTGCTGATTTAAAATAAATAAATTTGGGGGGCCTTCTGGGACCCCCTGAACAGGCCTAGGGGGGTCAGGGTGTTTCTACCCTGCTCCCTTTTTGCGTTTTGCTTGTTTTTTATTCAGGTTTCTTGTGCCTCGGTTCTACCGAGGCACAAGATGGCTGCCAACACTTCCTGGTTTGAAGTGTTGACAGCCAATTAGAATACAGCTCGTGCCCGGCAGGGTGTGCTTAGGGTGCGCTTAGGGTGCGCGGATCCACAGCGGCCATAGATATATATGTACTTTTAATTGTGATTTTCCCAGGAACTACTGAATGGATTCACACCATTTAAGCAAAATTTGGTGTAATTCCGTTCAGCAGTTCGGGCTGTAGCCGCGATGAACCGTTCCTATGGAAAATTCCATGAGGGAAACACGTTTTGGGACCCCCCTTTTTTTCTCAGCCCCCACTTCACGAATCACCTGGAGACTTTCAGGATAGGAGCGGACCAGATCGCCCCACTAGTTTTGAAAATTTCGCGAAGATTCGTCCTCAAAGTTATTCCAGAATGTTGCGGATTTCCTATGGAAAATAGGTCCTAACTATAACTATCTACTGGCGGCCCCCGGGCTAGATTGTATCCCCGCGGACCTGTTCCTACAAGATCTTGATTCCTGGGCACTGTATATCTAATTTTTGTTGAATGCCATTGCCAAAGGGGCATCTTTGCGGAGTTCTTGGGCAGGAGAAGTAATCATTCCGATTCACAAAAAAGGTGATCGATCGTTACCGGGTAAATATAGGCCCATAAGCCTGATTGACTGCATCCAAAAAGTTTCTGCCTGGATGGTGCTATGCAGAATACAGGCAGGGATGGAGGATTGTCATATCCTTTCTGATTTGCAAGCGGGGTTTCGGCAATGTATTAGCACATCGGATCAGGATTTGAAGTTTATTCTTGTATACTGGAGGCCAGTAACTTTGGGGAGAGGCACTATTTATGATGCCTTCGTAGATTTGAAGTCACCTTTTGATTTGGTCCCACGCTCTAAGCTATGGCACACCCACCCCTGCGACCCCTGCGGCCCGCCCCCTCACTGCCCATTCACTGCTCCTCCCTCCCACCTCCCCATATAGGCCGGTCGCTGCGCGGTGAGGAGATCGACCCTTGACCATGCTGGTAGGTCGCTCCCCCACCACACAGCTCCGCCTGTGTGTCCTGACCCTGCCCCAGCTGCCGCTGCTGTAGAAGTTGAGGCCCTCCTCCACCCGCAGGCTACCACCTGCGCCTCATCCCTGGTGGCCAGTGGTAGGCATTAGGTTTGTATCACTGTCGCTGTCTGTCTGTCTTCCCTGTACTGCCCATACTGTCTTCTGGTGTCTGTGACCGCTGTTGCCTGTCTACCCCCTGTGCCTGCATTCTTATCTGTGCCTGTTCTCTTGCCTTCTGTTCCCTGATTGTGCTAATTTTCTTGCCTTCTGCTCCCCGGATTTGTACTCATTTTTCGTGCCTTCTGCTCCCCCTTGCTGCCCCTGATTTGTGCCCGTTTTCTTGCCTTCTGTTCCCTGATTGTGCCTGTTTTCTTGCCTTCTGCTCCCCTGTTTGTGCTTGTTTTCTTGCCTTCTGCTCCCCTGATTGTGCTCGTTTTCTTGCCTTCCCTTCCCCCTCGCAGCCCATGATTGTGCCCGGCAGCCTTGGTGCCCTCCCCGCTCCCATTCCCGCCGCTGCGTCCCTGCCCCGCTCACTGCCCATTCGCTGCCCCTGCCTTCCGCCTCCCTGCTGCTCCTCCCTCCCACATCCCCATATATGGTGGCCGCTGCACGGCCTAAGGCAACCTCGTCTGCGCCCGTCCGCGCCCGTACCGCGCTCAGCGCCAAAACCCCTGGTCCCGCACCCGCCACGATGACCACCACCACTACTATTCCATCACACTCCATGCTCTCAACCCTGGACGGACCCACACCTGCTTGAAGGCTGCCCCGAAACGCACGCACGGCCCCTTCACCTGCCGGAACTGCATCTATGCCAGCCTCAGAGCTGGAGAAATGTGGCTCAATGGTTAGAGCGGCAGACCCTGATGCAGAGTTCTAGCCTGGGACTAGGGTTCAATTCCCAGCCTCGGCGGGTCTGGGTTCAAAAATTCCTAGGACCTGATAGTTCTCGCCTCGGTGCCTATTCCAATCATCACTGTGATTTGCTCAATAAAACGTGTTAACCCCTTTGGATTTCCCTCTGGCCTCTGATTTTTTCGTGAGGAGGGATGTGAAGTCATATATTCTGCGCATGTCAGGGGTGCAGCACAGATGGCCCTGCTACACGAAGAGAACCGTACTACGACTGACATCACGCTGTCTGACAGCTTCAACCAGGCTCGGGGGATCAAGATGTCCGGTGTCCGCCAGTTTTCCCATGCTGACATGAGCAGTGTGAGGTATCTTACCTCCGTTAGGGCTCTACGCGGCTGCGTGACTGCCCCAGCCCAATAGCGGTCCTGTTTCAACTGGCTGTAGCAGTACGAGGGGACCCAAGGTGGTGACCGTGGACTTGTGCATTTTCTTGGGGATTCCTTCACCACCCACTTACCTGCACATGATCGTCATGCCCGTAACAACTTGTTCCTCACTTCCCCACACCGCCGGCCCAAATGCACAAACATTTTGCATTCTGGGAGTTGAAGTCTGTGAATTTATCTTAGCAACCAACAGGTGTGTTGAATCAACATGGGGGAGGAGATTTCAGGGCGTGCAAGCACTTATTGAGCAGCAGGACTTGGGCAAGAGGATAAAGGACGCTTTGCAGTGAAGGGCACTGAGGAAGGCGCAATCCCGAAATGCATCCGCCGCCACTGTGATTTGCTCAATAAAGCGTGTTAACCCCTTTGGATTCCCCTCTGGCCTCTGATTTCTTCGTGAGGAGGGATGTGAAGTCATATATTCAGCGCATGTCAGGGGTGCAGCACAGATGGCCCTGCTACACGAAGAGACCCGGACTACGACTGACATCATGCTATCTGACAGCGTCAACCAGGCTCGGGGGATCGAGATGTCCACTGTCCGCCAGTTTTCCCAGACTGACATGAGCAGTGTGAGGTATCTTACCTCCGTTAGGGCGCTACGCGGCTACGCGGCTGCGTGACTGCCCATGCCCAATAGCGGTCCTGTTTCAACTGGCTGTAGCAGTACGAGGGGACCCAAGGTGGTGACCGTGGACTTGTGCATTTTCTTGGGGATTCCTTCACCACCCACTTACCTGCACATGATCGTCATGCCCGTAATAACTTTTTCCTAACTTCTCCACACCGCCGACCCAGATGCACAAACATTTTGCATTCTGGGAGTTGAAGTCTGTGCATTTATCTCAGCAACCAACAGGTGTGTTGAATCAACATGGGGGAGGAGATTTCAGGGCGTGCAAGCACTTATTGAGCAGCAGGACTTGGGCAAGAGGATGAAGGACGCTTTGCAGTGAAGGGCGCTGAGGAAGGCGCAATGCCGAAATGCATCCACTCCACTGTGATTTGCTCAATAAAGCGTGTTAACCCCTTTGGATTCCCCTCTGGCCTCTGATTTCTTCGTGAGGAGGGATGTGAAGTCATATATTCTGCACTTGTCAGGGGTGCAGCACAGATGGACCTGCTACAAGAAGAGACCCGGACTACGACTGACATCACGCTGTCTGACAGCGTCAACCAGGCTCGGGGGATCGAGATGTCCAGTGTCCGCCAGTTTTTCCAGGCTGACATGAGCAGTGTGAGGTATCTTACCTCCGTTAGGGTGCTACGCGGCTGCGTGACTGCCCCAGCCCAATAGCGGTCCTGTTTCAACTGGCTGTAGCAGTACGAGGGGACCCAAGGTGGTGACCGTGGACTTGTGCATTTTCTTGGGTATTCCTTCACCACCCACTTACCTGCACATGATCGTCATGCCCGTAATAACTTTTTCCTAACTTCTCCACACCGCCGACCCAGATGCAGAAACATTTTGCCTTCTGGGAGTTGAAGTCTGTGCATTTATCTCAGCAACCAACAGGTGTGTTGAATAAACATGGGGGAGGAGATTTCAGGGGGTGCAAGCACTTATTGAGCAGCAGGACTTGGGCAAGAGGATAAAGGACGCTTTGCAGTGAAGGGCCCTGAGGAAGGCGCAATGCCAAAATGCATCCTCTGCCACTGTGATTTGCTTAATAAAGCGTGTTAACCCCTTTGGATTCCCCTCTGGCCTCTGATTTTTTCGTGAGGAGGGATGGGAAGTCATATATTCTGCGCATGTCAAGGGTGCAGCACAAATGGCCCTGCTACTCGAAGAGAGCTGGACTACGACTGACATCACACTGTCTGACAGCGTCAACCAGGCTCGGGGATCGAGATGTCCGGTGTCTGCCAGTTTTCCCAGGCTGACATGAGCAGCGTGAGGTATCTTACGCTATGTTGTAAATTTAGGAATGTGTCAAAATCCCTGGGCATTTTATGGGGACACCCACCGCAACACACACGGCACGTCTCTCTGTGAAATAGTGTGAGACAACGCAGCAACTTGCGCTGCGTTGCCTTACACCATATCAACAAGGCCATGAAAAGCCATGCAGCGTGGCGTTGCGTTGCCTCGTAGATATGAGTCTGTACGCTGCGCTGCCAGTGCATCAAAAAAAAATTACTCATCAGCGGTGTCAGAGGCTTCTAAATAAACCCCTTGGATTTTACATTCACTTGTATTTTTCCTGACATATACTTGCAACCCTGTTCTGGGCTCCTAGCAGGATGCTTTCAACAGCCATTGGCTTCTCTCAGACACTGTAGGACTCCGGAGTGGCTGGTTAGGCACCTTGCTAATTCTGTAATCTCATTAAATTCAGTCTTAGCATTCAATAATGTTCACAAGAAACATCTGTTCACACCCTGAGGCTTGAAAAAACACAAATCTGTGAAACCTCATAATTTATGAAGGAATGCTCAGGCCTTATGAGTCATAAGGTGTATCCTTATGTTCACTGCTACTTCAGCAAACTAAAGATGTTTAGACAAATATTATAATTAAATCTACAACAAATAATGAAAGAATCAGCAGGCCTGGCTTGTGTTTGTTCTAAAGAGCTTTGTGTGCAGAGTATGAAGATGTGTCTGGTGTAGAATGCTTTCGATTAGAGTGATATGTGTTTGGTGTCAGGTGTTACTAAAAAAGTCTCTGCTCTGGAATAAGAATGCGTTATTTAATGTAGCATTATGGTGAGCAGTTAATGTGACTAAAGCAAGTGATAAATGCCTTTAAGTTTGCATGGACAGTGCTTACATGCTGTCTTTATTTTTTCCAGCAGGCAGCACTAGGACAGCAGTGGGATTGCATTCCCTTTGATTTTATGGCGGGCGGAATGGGGTTGGTGGAGCACTTGTCGTTTACACCAGCGCTCACTTCACGAAAGCTTGTGGGCGCAAGGGCGGTGGAAGGGCTGGGCACTGCAGCTGTACACCTACATCTGCAGTAATTTTATGAAGAGATCAGCAGGTGCCATGGGAATTGGCCACCATCTTGGAGAAAGGGGGGAGCAGCCATAGGAAGAACCTGCAGTTGATGGAGGCAGGAGGGCTGGAGTAGGTGATGCAACAGTGGCTAGGATTGATGTCATACTTTTTCAGCAGAGATGTAGGCAGACGTGGAGTTGTGACCACTAATGTTTTCCAGGATTTGTGTTGTCTCTTTTAGTCATTTTGGGCAGGATGTGTATTGACGTGGACCTGGGAGGTTTAGAGGTAGGTTCTCTGAAACCTTGTAAAACTCCTAGTAAAATGTAAACCATTGCTGTGCAAGCATAAGAGTTAGTTTCGAATTTGACAGTATGTTATGTTATGTTAATTTCGATTTATATAGCGCCAATTCACCAACAGGTCTCTTAGCGCTTGCTTTGGGAACCCGTCCTGGCTTTCCCTGCAAGATTACCCCTACTGGGCATCCCCAAGGTGAAGACCAGGCATCCCGCCGCGGGCGGGGCTGTAGTGGAGATTAAGCAAGCTATTGCCCAGAGCTGCAGAGTGTGAACCCATGATTCGAGTAGGCACCGAGGCGAGAATTATCGAGTCCGTGGACATTTTGGGCTCAAGACCCTGCCGCGTCGGGAATTGAACCCTGGTCCCTGGCTGACCTCTGCATCAGGGTCTGCCTCCTCTAACCAGTGAGCCACACTTCTCCGTAGGAAAGCCTACTATTACCCTTTTGGAGTAGTATCTTTGCGAGACTATATAAAGGACTTCTAGAAGAGATTTCTAGTTGCAGATTCCTCACCTTTTGAATATCCCTAAAGCGTCAGACTGAATGGGAAACTATTTCAGCAGTACTGATACCAAGTTCACAATTTGTTGTGGCTTGGACCAATACCATCAGGCAGGCTTTTGGCACTTGTGTCTCCATTCACCGCCACGCTTGGCTGTAGTCAACTGGTTTTTCAGGCGATTTCCAGATGTCCCTCATGGACATACCCTGCTACGATCTACCAACCTCGCCCTCGCCGCCGTTCCACGCATCCGAAGAGCCACCGCCGGAGGCAGATCCTTCTCCTACCTGGCGGCCAAGACATGGAACTCCCTCCCCATCCACCTTCGGCTGACCCAGGACCATCTCGCCTTCAGGAGACAACTCAAGACTTGGCTGTTCGAGCAGTAACGGACCCCTTCCCCCAAGCTCCTTGAGACCCTTCCGGGTGAGTAGCGCGCTATACAAGTGTTCTGATTGATTGATTGATTGATTGATGGGACTCGCCTGTATGGGGAGAAAACATTCTTCACAATATAGCTGTTCAAAGAGATTACAGCTACAGTACTCTCCTGGGCTTATCTGCCCTACCTTGCCACCCGCATAAGACCTTTTGCTCCTTTTACTGCCCATCAGAGACATCCTGTTCCATCAGCCATTCCAACCTCAACAAGGTGCCCAGCAGTTTCACAGTCGAGACTGTGGAGCCTATCGCCACTGTGGTCAAGGCCAATTAGCTGCCCAGTATGCTACCTCCCTCTGCAGCATCACTTGCCAAACCCCTTAGCATGGACATCCTGTATATAGAACAGACACCTGGTGGTAGTCAGGAACCGGCCATTCTTACTGGATTGTCAGGTCATAAAATCAGACAGGTGGGTCCTTCAAATTGTTCGGAAGACTTCTGCCCTAATCTTCTTTTCATTTAACCATTTATTTATTTATAAAATATTTTATATAGTCGGTATCAGAGCGCTTTACAAGAGGTCAAAGAAAGAAACAGTAAAACAAATAACAAAATCAGGAGAGAAGCAGGGTGGGAGGGACCCAAGAGAGGGACGAGACCATCTCAGAGCCCAAGCAACTGCTACATATAAATATACATGAGCATAGAAGTCCAATAATTTACAAGGTTATACCAGAAGTGGCCATAGTAGCCAGCTGGTAGAGTATGTGAGCTTAGAGCAAAAATATGTTGATGCGTAGCATTTTTACTTTCTTTTTAAAAGATACAGTGGAAGGGATCTGTCTGATTTCAGGAGGAAGGGAGTTCCAGATTCTTGGGGCAATACCTGAGAAGGCTCACTTGTATGTTTTCTTTTTAAAGAATTTCTGAGGCTTCAGCAGTAGTGTGCCACGGCTTCTAGACAATCTGCATCCTTCAGATAGCTCCAGTTTTTATGCCATGTACCTCAGTGTATTGACGTGAAGGGCTTTATGTGTCATGCAGTCAATTTTTAATTTGATCCGTGCCTCATAAGGAAGCCAGTTTAGGCCATGTAAATCCGGAGTGATGTGGTTGTATCTTTTGGATCCTGTGATGAGCCGGGCAGCAGAGTTAAGAGCCCTAAGAGGAGCCAATGCTGATCTGGGTAGTATGCAGAGGGTTTCAGTTCCATAGTTCATCATGAAAATCACTAGGGCTCAAACAACTTACTTGAAGTCGTCGAAGGGGAGGAAGGGTTTTAGTTTCCTGAGGATGTTCATTTGGAAGTTGGCTCCTTTAGTGGCTGTACTGATGTGCACCTTCAAATTTAAGTTCTTATCAAGTGTTATTCCTAAAGAGCTCTTGGAATCAATGATGTGTGGAGGGTAGTTAAGAGCTGATAGTTGCTTCATCCAGTCTCCAATGTCAGAAGACTGATTGGGTGGAGCAATAAGAAGAATTCAGTTTTTTGAGCGTTTAGTTTGAAGTGGCTGCTTCTCACAGCAATCTCTCCTTGGAAAATTTTGGAAATGTGGCACCATTTCCTTTGATTACCATTACCCTGTTTCCGCTCAAGGTGATGACTATTTGCCACTGTATTTTGACCGAAAGAACTCCTCCATAAACATGGGCAAATAATCAAATGGGAAAAAAACATTTTAGCCAATAATGAGAGTTGTGACTAGTTTTTAAGGGATTTATTTTCTAATTAATATTTAAGATTCACTGACTCTTCATTCATTAGTCAGGTATCAATCAGGTTACATAACTGATAATAGAAAAATAAAATTAGTACAGAGGATATCATAAATTGCATACAGTGTGTTCCATAATGGAAAGAATCCCTATTCTAAGAAAGTCCGGCACAAATGATGTCAGTCAGAACTCATGAAGAGTTAAATTAACGCAAGAGTGAGATTAGCATGAAGCTTATTCAGTAACTAATAATTGCAGAATCTCCCATAAAGAGAAATAAAGCATAGAAAAAGTAAGCCTTGGCAAAGCCAATAAGTCATAGCAGGAAGCTTGGGGATATTAATAAAAGTCAGAATGGAACAAAACATACATCTAACCTGCCTTCATATGCCTCAGTTCTGCCCTCCATCAAGGTTTTTCCTCTTCTTCCCTGCATCTGCAAATCACATCTGCTCTTCTCCCTTCAGTTCTGCATCGAAGTCTGAAACTCCTCTTCAGCCTCCCATCTATATATCTGTCTCTCGCAAAGGTCTCTGCAAGGGTTACGAAACTCCTAAAATAGAATGAGTTTATATACATTTATATAAAAAATAATGTTACAGAGTGTGTGGTGTGATATTCATTCTGCATTCAACTGGAATCCAGCATTATCCAGAGGGACACCTCCACCCCTCTCCTGTCTACGCATATCATTTATCAGGTAGGCGAAAATTCTTCCCCGACACATTCTGCATCATATTTATTATAACTTCATTTCCTAACCTTCCTTTAACGAAACATTTTATTAAAACACATAACATTAGCTGCAAAAGAACTATGTTATTTAAGCAAGAAACATTAAACATAACAAGGTAATGCACTTTTAAAATATGTGTGTTTTCTATTCGGACTAAAGCAAAGAATTAACGGAGGCTTTGTTTAAACATTTCCAGCAACTAAATGGATAAGGCTCTGAGGTTACATGCTGTAAATTATGCCAATCATTCTTTTTTCACAGGGAAAGATTCCTTTGCTTATCTCAAAAGTCAACTGGAGCTTTCAGAACAAGAGCTGAGTCACCAGCTGTTTCTGTATTTATAAATTTTAAACTGTTGTGATAATTCTAATACAATTTAAATTCTACTAATGCACACATTTCAAATGTTTGCAAGTTAACATCGCATTTCCACATTGAGGACAAACATCTAAACTAAACACATTTAAGTCAAGCTAAAAATTACTTGTACATGGATTACATAATTTATTATGTAGAAAGCTTCTGAATGAAGCATGTGAATATCAAAGCCTCGTGTTTTTATTTTGCAGCACCAAATGTCTGCGTGTAATTTTTTTTATGCAGTTGTATGTCTGAAGCCCAAGTCAGATTTGCCATTAGTAATGATTAATTCTGTAGGAATCTTTATGCTCTTTCAGATATCATCAGGGGAAGAGATTTTCAAGCAGAGTTGGGTGTTGACGGCATACATATGGTAATGGATGTTAGATAGGTTCAGAATTTCAGTTAGAGGCTCCATGAACAGGTTAAGGAGGGTGGGAGACAGCGTTGAGCCCTCAGGGACGCCTAATGTGGCAGGTGAAGAATCGTAAAGGGACTGATTAACCTTGAATCCTTGCAGTTTGTCGTGGAGGAAAGAGGTGAACCAATTCAGGACAGGCACAGATAGCCCCATCCAACTTTCAAGTAATTCTAGGCATGTTTAACCGTGCCAAAAGCTGATGATAGGTCTAGGAGAACAAGAAGGCAGGATTCATTTTCATCCAGCATTTTAGCGCTTCGTCTACAATGTACGTTAGCGCTGATTCAGTGCTATGTCCCTGCCTGAAGCTTCATTGGATTTGGTCTAATAGTTGTAAATGTCCTATGTGGTTGGCCTGTAGAGTGTGCACACACTTGTTCAGGAGCTTCGCCAGGGTTGGAATGTTAGTGATTGGCTGGATGTTGTTAAGGGCCACCTGGTCTGCCATGGCTTTCTTCAAAATAAGAGTTACCTTCCCAGAATTTAGCCATTCAGCGATGGTGCCTTGATGTAATGCGGCATTTAGGATCTTGATCCAGATAGGGAGTCTTGAAACTTTGAACTAATTGAAGAGAATCAATGGTAGGGGATCATTGAAGTGGTTAGAAGGCTTTTCAGATCAGTGAGAATTTTGAGAATTATATGTGTGCCACAAGTAAGGGTGGGCGTAGTTCGCGAAGTAGCGCTACGCGAAGCTACGCGAAGCTACGCGAAGTGCACTTTGCACTACGCGAACTTCACTTAGCACTATGCGAACTGCGTAGTAGCATGTTCGCACTGTCCAAGATGCGTTTTCAATGGATGTATGACATTACAACGCATGCTTTTACATCGCATGCCTTTACAACGCTGTTTTTACAACGCATGCCTTTACAACGCATAGTGCTTTGGGGCGCTGGATAGTGAATTGTTTAATTTACTCTTCCAACTCCAGTCCACGTGGATAGTAGGGAAGGTGTTGGATAGTAAATTAAACCTATTCCCTATCCTAGAGCGCCCCCCAGCGCAAGCGTTGTAATGGTTTGCGTTGTAAAAGTTGCGTCGTAAAGGCACTGCGTGGTAAAAGTTGCGTTGTGAAGGTTGTTCACCGTTTTCAATGATTGCACAGTGCGGACAAGCATCTGGCACTGTGCAATCATTAAAAACGGCATCTTGCACAGTGCGAGCTGTAGTTTTCTGCTGCTTGAGTAGATTTTTACTTGAGCGGCAGCTTTCTCAACGCGGACTGGTAGTTTCTCATCACGAGCGGTCGCGAGCATGCGCGACCACTCGCAATGAGAAATCTGACCTCCCCGCGTTGAGAATCTCGCCGCGGTCGCGAACATGACGTTGAGTACCGCGAGCAAGCAAAAAAATGACCGCTGCACTACGCTACGCTGCGCTACGCGTGTTCGCACTGTGCTACGTGCAGCTCGCGTAGTGCGAAGTTGCGTAAACTTCACAAACTACGCGAGCGTAGCGTAGTGCTTCGCCCAGGGTTAGCCACAAGGCATTATTTTGGGGGGATTGCCCCGAAAGCAGTGAGGGCTCAGTGATATGAGGTGTGGGGAGGTTAAGATGTGGTGAGTCTGAAAGTTGCTCCATTGTTGTCCATTTCATTTTTTTTTGTCTTTTCCAAGAAGAAGGAGGAAAAGTCATTGCAGTTTGGTTGTTGAATTGATTCAGAGGAGGATGGGAGGAATGCCTATTCAATTGTAGTTTGACTGGCTCGAATAGTTTTTTGGCTCAGGTTCTGGTCTTATCTAACTGATTTCCAGAGAAGTTTGCTTTCAAGCTTCTGATGTGTTTGTTATATGTGTGTCTAAGTGCTATCAGGAACTTCAGGTGATCGAGGAATGGTGCAAACCTCCACTTACGTTCAGCCAGTCTCAGATAAAAAATTTCTGCATTTATTCCCCCGTTGTACCAGGGTTTGGAGTTTTTGGTGGACACTCTTTTTAACTGAAGGGGAGCAATTGAGTCTATGATATTTATCATGGTATTATTGTAATGGTCAGTGAGCTCATGGACATCCGACGATTCCACCGGCAGGGGCAAGAAGTTGTTAATGAAGACGGTAAGATTATTTAGGTTTATATTTCTTAAACCAGTTTTTTCCAGATTTTAGGTTTTTGTAGTTGAGCCTTAGTAATTATCACCAATTCTATGATGAAGAATGTGATGCGGTAGTGGTCAGTGCAATTGCAGGGGACTATAGATTCAAGTAGAATGGCATTAGCATTATATATGATTAGATATAAGGTCACACCCTTATTGTGTGTAGGACTTTTACAAATTTGGACCAGATTGACGCCATCCAGGAAGGTTTTAAGGCTGTTCACTGCAGAGTGATTCTGGTCATTCCCGTGGAGGTTAAAATCTCCAAGCTATGAGTGCCATGTTGTCCTGGATTGGCTGAGATGATATCCATAATTTGTTCTAAGAATGTGACGGTATCTCCTGGCGGACAGTAGAGCACATGCATAAAGGCCTGTTGTTGCTAGCAATATCAATGCATAGGTATTCACATGCGGACAGAGTATGAAAGAGTAGTCATGGATTGTAGAGCCAGGAAGGGAGGAGGTATGACTGTGGTGTTGGAATACCCCAGGTAATGTAGATCCCGCATAGTGGAGGACTGGATGAAGATGGGGTAGGCCTTGAGGAGGGGAGGGGAAAGGGAAGGGGAGGTCTCGAGGGCTGACTAAATAAGAGAGCTGGGGTCCTAAAGGACATATTGCTAGTAGGGTTTGCAAGTTTAGACTCTGAGATTATCCTGTATTGGGGCCATGGGGAGAGTCAGAGGGAGGATAAAAGAATCAACACTAGAGTTTTTGGAGGACAAAGAAAGAATCAGGGTAGTGGTGTTATTGTCGTAGTTGTATATCTCTGTGTCTGCAGCAGTGGCGGTGAGGTATGGGTTAGAAACGGATTGGTGACTCCCGGAGGGGAAACCAGACTAGACCCTACAGGGGAGGTGACTGATTAGTGTTATGAGTGCTATTCACCATAGAGGAGAGAGGAAGAGAGAGGTGGGGAACGCTCGAAGTAGCGACCATATCTGAGGAAGTAAGAGGACCTTGCGAAGGGGCGGAATCATTGCTAGTCAATGCATTTTTGATCCTAGAGAAAAGTTGTGTTCTGAGGACTAGATGAGGATAATTCCATTGCTATATATGGAGATGGTTATATCTGCTTTGTAAGCAGGAGAGGGAGCCATTGAGAGACTTAGATCATGAGGAGTTTTCTCAGAAGCAATGATGACATAGCTTTCCACCGTTGCGCTCATCTTTTCGTATAGAAGATGAGATCACTTATTGTCACTCCTTTTTTCGGGCAGAACTAGGTGTCAGAGATCAGAGTTTCTAGTAAAGATTTGAGGAGTCTGTGTTTTAGTCTTTTAGTCTCATTAGAAGCATTTTTGTTAGGCTAGGAATGTATATAATTTAATAGGCATTGTAGCTGGTCAGCTCCAGTTTTGCGTCAAAGGCTCTTAGGGAGTTAGTATTCATGACTAAACAAGCAACAGAAATCACTCCAGACTGTAACACTGCAACCGGCGCACAGGGAGAAGTGGAAAGTGAGAAGGAGGTGTGAAGGGGGTGAGGAAATGTAGCTTAAGCTTTAGAATACTTACGATAGGGCAGGTACATGAGTGGCCATGAGAAAGACTGCCTTGAAGGCTTGTATTGTTGTTGAGATTAGATTAAACCATTACAAGATGGCCGCACCTTGGGGCTCTGTGAACCAATCTTTGATAGGTCATTGAGCAATGAATCCTTTTTTCTTTCCATAGAAATCTTGTGAAGGCTTATTGAACATCGAGCCCTTTTTCACTTTCAATGAACTTCTTGTAAGTGCTCTGTGAGTTCTTTGTCACTTACAGTGAGCAATCAATAGTCTTACGACAGTTTCTAATACTACGGGGAGACAGTTCTATGTTCGTTTTACTGCAGGAGGAGAAGGGCCACAATCTTCTGAATGAAGCCCTAAGTATGGCAGAGGCGAGGTAGAGCCATAAAATGTGCGGCAGGCAAGATCTCAATGAAATCCCTCTTAGCCACAAAAACCATAGTAGCCTTAGTAGCGACAAAGGAACGTGCAATGCAGCAGGGTCAGCTAATTTGTATATATATAGGAAAAACAATGGTGCCAGTGGAGCAATGTGTGTACGGTCATGAATCAGTACAGAACATAATATCAATAACAATTTTGAGGGTTCAAGGGGGATTTTGGAGAGAGAGACAAAGCTCATAACAAGAGGTACTATGGAAATAAACCATACAAACAGTGTCTATGAATGAAGATAGTCACTGTAACATTCTGTTATATTCATTGCTTTCATGGTAGTTTTTCCCTTTCCCTTGAAATTTAACCTTTGTAGAAGCCTTGTATATATTTCACTTGATGTGACTCAACTGATTTTTTTGTTTCTTTGGTTCTCTTAATACACTTGGGACACTTTGCACTGTTCTAAACATTATGTGTATAATGTATATATGATTTATTTCATTTTGAAACAATACAAATTCAACTATGATATGAAACTTGGTGATATGAGCTTTGTCTCTCTCCCCCTTGAACCATCAAAACTGTTATTGATATTATGTTCTGTACTGATTCATGACCGTACATACATTGCTCCACTGGAACCATTGTTTTTCCTATAAAATGTACGCACCCTGGTTCCTCAGTGAGTAGGGTTCCCTTGCTTTTCCTTGTCAGCTAAGGCATAAAGAAGCGCAACTGGAGACAGAATAGACCTGCAGTTTTACTAATAAAACTAAATATAACACTCACACACCATAATGTGTATAAATTGGGTTTCATCAATGGTGTGCCCCTTGCAGCTCCTAACCCTTAAGACAGTGGTCCACGTTGTCATAACATTGATGCAGCATGTGATTGAGATTCAGGGTTTCTGTGTCAAGCTAACAAATACCTCCTTGATCCAAGACAAGCTAGTCTTTGAGTACGCTAAGCTGTCTTGCCTAATGTTGTGACACTATTCCATGCCAGTCAAAATGTCACCTTACTGGCGTTGTGTGCTCTAAGGAGGAGGAGAGACTTCAGGGTTTTGGCAACAAGAAAGTGTTAATCTTCTATATTGATTGTATCAAAGGACACCAGGTGGACAATAAGCTGTTTGTGGGGTTCTCCGGAGTAAAAAAAGCAAGATTGTGGAAAGGAGAACCATCTACCACTGGATGGTGCCTTGCATTAAGATCTGCTGCCCATTGGCAGCCTCCAGAAGGCCTGTGTGCTCATACTCCCAGGGCCAAAGCTCCAACCACTGCCTTAGTCAATCAATCAATCAATAGATCTTTATTCGGTATTTTAAAAATACCATAAAAGTTCATATTATACAGTTAAAATCAATAAAATACAGTTCATAACAGAATAGATGGAGACAATTGACCGAAAATTCATTCAACATCGTCCTCGTGAATTCCTTAACCTTAGAGCAACCTTGATAAAATTCATGATACAGAGCAGAGTGTAAGGATCATTAGCCCTTTGCAGGAATAATAAGGCAACCTAAGCATGTTTAAACGTTGCCTTTTTTTAAATTCCTACTAAAAAACTGTGCCTTGATAAAACAAAAAATGGGCATAATAATACAAAATGAAGGGTATCCTGCGGAGACCTATTGTTGCAGCCGCAGGAACCCTTCTGCTCAACAGTTAAAGTAAAACCTGGTGGATCAGCCAGTAGGTGATGTAAGAGGTTGAGCCTAAAACGGGTAATTAAAAATCTGTCCTGTGCGTTGTACATAAGAGCGAGATAGGGTTCCATTCCTTCCTCTGTTTTCACCATTCTATAGGCACAGACTGAGGTTTTACTTCCGTCTGCAGCCGCTCTATGTGTGGCTACCAGGTCCAAAAAAATCTTTTAACTCTAAGTTTGTCTTGGAGGATAATATCCGTAGGGTTGGTGAAAAGATCCTTACAACCAATTCCCTCAAGTGTGGACTTCACTTATTTTAGCCAGGGAATACACATTCGTTTGTCCCTTTCTATACAGTCTCTGATAATTTGTCTGCTCAGTTCAGCCTCAGGGTTGGTCCAAATCTTAAGCCAGGCCATAAGCGGTCTGACCTTTATCAAGTCCTCAATGTATACTCTTCCTAATTCTTCCTGGATAATGTATGCGGGTGTACTTTGTGGGGTTTTGAGCACCTTTCTCAGGTATTTGTGCTCCTCTACCTGTAACTGCTGGGTGCTTACAAAACCCTAGACTTCGGACCCGTATACCACCTTTGAGCAGCAAATTGAGCTGTACAAATTCATGACTTGTTCAGGCGACCACCGACCCAGCCTGCGTCCATAGTTCATTATTGCCCCAGTCGAGGCCACTAATTTGGAACACCGCTCTTCAATTAAAAATTAAAAATTTAAAAGCCCTTCAAATAACAAGCCCAGGTAAGGGAATGTCTGTACTTGCCCTAATTTGTGCGTGCCTATTCTATAGGTGAACTTCTTGCAGGGTTTGGATCCTGTCAGCATGACATAGGACTTCGCCAGGTTTGCAGACAGGTCTAAAGTATCCATAAAACTGACAAACCCGTCTATCAGATGCTGGAGTCCATTAGGAGTGCGGGCTAAAAGCACCGCATCATCTGCGTACAGCAACACAGGAACAGGGCGGGAACCTACTCGGGGGGAATCTACTTTTAGCTTTCCTCATGCCTGATCTAAATTATTAATATATAAGGAAAACAAAAACGGGGCCTGAATGCAATCCCTTTCTAACCCCACTGTTACAGGGGAAAGGAGCCGTGGTACCCCCTTCTAAATTATAGCGCACTTTTAGCGGAGGTGTTCCAATGCAGTGCTCTCAGTATATTAACCAGGCCCTCGTCAACCCCTAGTCTGGTCATCGAGGCCCACAGCTTCAGTGGAGAAGTGTGGCTCAATGGTTAGAGCGGCAGACCCTGATGCAGAGGTCTGGCCCAGGACCAGGGTTCAATTCCCGCCTCAGCGGGTCTTGGGCTCAATTTCCTTTGGTAATTCCTGATAATTCTCGCCTCAGTGCCTATTCTAATCATGGGTCCCACTCTGCAACTCTGGGCAATAGCGTGATTAGTCTCCACAACGGCCCCAATAGCGCTGGGATGCCTGGCTTCACCTTGGGGGTGCCCAGGAGTTCACATTTCACAGGGAAAAGCCAGGAAGGGTTCCACAACGCCAGGACACCCCAGTTGGGGTATAAGTGCGCTTTACAAGTACAAATTTCATTTAATTTCTCTCTGTTGACGTGATCGAAAGCTGCGGTAAGGCCCATAAACCCTAGCTATACAGCCTCGTTGCTGGCTAAGGTGTATTTTGCCACCAATAGGTAGAGGTTCAGGCACTGGTCCATTGTTGATCTCCCTGCCCTGAACCCGTACTGGATATCTGTGATAATTTGGTGGTCATCGGTCCATAAGGCGGTTAAAGGACCACTCGTCCCAATACTTTGGCCGTCACATCAATCAGAGATATGGGGCGGTAGCACTGGGGGTTATTCCTGTTCCCTTTTTTGAAAATGGGGACTATTGTAGCCGAGGACCATGAACGCGGACGTCCAGTTGCGACCGCCGCGTTTATCACCCTCGTGAGGATGGGGGCCCACAGCTCCACTTTGCTTAAATAAAGGTCAGGTGGGATGCCATGTGGGCCTGGCGCTTTATTTTTTGTTAGACCCTGGATGCCCACTGCAACTTCCTCCAATGTAAATTCGGTCGTAGCGACCCATCGGGGTCCCGTCCCATCATCCTGCCTAATCTCAGCAGTGTGGTTATATAAACTTTTGAAATGGTCAAACCATTGTTCAGGCAAAATGGTAGTACCAATTTCTGGGGCGTTAGTGTCCTGGAAACATGGGTTGTTTAATATTTTCCAGAACACAGTCATGTCCCTTCTATCTGCTGCGTCCCTTAGATCTTCCCAGGCTTGTGATTGAAGGGAGTATTTCCTGCATTTGATCGCCTTTTTATATGTGATCCTACACTGTGCGATGCGTGACTTGTCCCGGGGTATAGATTTCAGGCTAGACTTTAACTCTTTCTGTGCCCGCGAACAGTCTTTGTCAAACCATCTGGGGGTGGTGTTTTCGCTCCCTTGCTTGGTGGTCTTTATTAGTCCATCTAATAAGTGCGCCACTTCCTCAAATGCTTTGACAACAGCAGGGCCCTCCACGGAGAGGTCAAGGCATGCCCTGATCACTTCATCACCTTTCTCCATTAAAAATTTATAAAAAGCATCCCCGTCCACTCTGGACCATCTAAGACGTCTCCCCTGATCCGTTACCCTCTCGATGTTGGCTACCCCTACCCTTCTACTGACACTTCTAGGGGGCAGATCTTTCATTTCCTGCACTAGGGGGTTATGATCGCTGAATATGCTCCATTCGATCTCTGCCCCACTTATCCAGTCCTTAAATAGACTGGAGACCACTATGTAGTCTATAAAAGAGCGGCCCCCTCTGCCCTTAAATGTCGGATTGACCTCGCCTGCACTTCCTATGGCAACCAGATCAATAGTATGGTCTAAGGTATGGCTTTTCAGGACCCTATCCAGTTCAATCCCCTCACTGGAATGCTGAAAGTGCGGCCCTTCCTCAACCGTGCAACGAGACCAGTCCTCATTAACAGGTCTCAGGTTAGGGCACAAGTGGCAATTAAAATCCCCCACTAAAACAACAAATGGGGCCAGTGCGCGCTTCCTCGAGGATGTCTCCGTGCTCAGTCGGTTATCTAGTTCACTAATTGTGGATCCTTTCCCCTTAACTACCGCTGCATTATACAAATTGATCGGAATAACATTTAAACCGTTTGAGTAAAACCCAAGAGCTTGCATGTTATTCGAGGGCCAATTTAGGTTAGTCCACACTCCTTCCAACTGCAGGTCCACAAGTATAAAGAGTCCTGCCATAGCTCTCTCCGAAGTTGCCTTCTGTGCAGGCACAGAAAAACACTTGTACCCTGCTAGATGAAAGGGACTGCAGTCTATGACCCAGGTTTCCTGCAAACAAATTACCTGAAACCTGGTGATATACTGCTTCCATTCTTGATTATCAAATTTGGCTGAAAGTCCCGCTATATTCCATGATACCAGTTTTATCCCCCCTGCATTTGTATCTCCCTTGGGTATGATGTGACCAGGTTATTATCTTCTGTCCTTTCCCCATTTAAACCCTCATTGGACCTGGACGGATCATATAATATCTCTGGTAACTGGGGCAGCGGAAAGATGTAATCCAACCCCAATGCATCCTCACTCCCTGGTGACCTAATCGGTACACCCGGAGAATCTCCTAAAACGGGGGGGGGACTGCAGTGGAGTCAGCTAGAGTCCCGACCAAGGACTCCGCAATATCACAGGTAGACACAGCCAGTGCGGGATAATGTGATAGAGTAACAATCTGAGCGGTGTTCGGGGAGCAACCCTTTTTCCAAAGTTGATTCTTGTATGGAGCTCTAACATTCTTTAGTCAGTCCAGCTCCTCTAAAGATGTAAGGGGATCAAATCTGTTCCTCAAACTCAATACTTCCTGGGTTCTAAGGGGGGCACATGACATTGAGCAGCCAAAACCCCTCCATCCCCGATTACAATCACTTCTGCTATGGGAGACAGATTCTAAACCAAAGCACTGGGTTCCATTAGGGTTGAAAAAACTCAGGGGCAAGGATCTGATGTTACTTAATTGACAAACCGGTCCCCAACTTAGTATTTGGTCGACTACAGGGTGGTTCCTGAAGTTTACCACCACACAGTCGCCAGTGACATTCTTAGGCCTGTTCCCCTGTGGTAAATAAATAAATAATACCTCTATTTTTGACTAGATATACAATTACAGATAGCTCAATAAATAAGAGTCAAGATTCGAGGTAGCTGGAGTTTGCAGGTTTAATACAGCATAAAGGACAGGAACAGGACAACCTGCACGGGAATAGGATGGCAGGGCCCGGCAGCTGCCGGGGCAGGATCTGGGATGAGCGCGCTAACTTTTAATAACAGTGCACAAGTATATATAGTTAAACAAAATACATAGCATTCAGTACAGTAGGCGTAGCAGTGGGCGGGGTTTGTAGCAGTCGCGAAAGATAAGGCATAAAGTAGGTGTAACAAGAGGCGTATACAGGGCGTATACATAGACATGTGATGTAAACGTAACAGAATATGTCATAAATGAGGCGGAAACATGGAGGGGGCTACCTAAGGAGCCGGGACCTCTAACCTAGTGGTGCGCGCAAGCTGGCAATGACGTGTTACTAGGGAGAAGCTGGGGGCTATGACTTCTGCGCTAGAAGGAGAGACTAAAGTCTGGAGAGTCAAAGCGACATGTACCTAAACACTATCTAGTATCTGATGTTTAGAGAACATGTTGATAGAATCCAAAAGTTATCAGGGTAAAGGCTAACAGACTCTAAGACTGGTGCATGCATAATTCTACATGTAGTGCGTGTTGAGGAATATTAAATGACCATTAATACAGTATTTCTCTTACATGGAGACGTAAAGGCTAGACCATGACGGAAACTATTGATGCGATTCAGTAGCTTAGGAATGCAGAGAAGGAGAGCTGGACTGATAACTAGAATCATAACATACTCTTGGCAGACTGGCAGGCAGAGCCAGGCCGAGCCGGGCACTGTGAGGCATGAAGTAAGTGAAGGGTCAGGGATACAGGTGGGGGCTGTATCGCTCCTCAGCGAGGGTTCAGGAGACAGGAGCTGAATCTGGTGTCCGGGCCCTTTTGAGGCCTAGAAACGGGGATTTTACAATGAAATAACGTGCACACTGTGAAACGTGGCAACATAACTTTACATAGGCCTAATACTCGTAGCTTTCACGAGAACTAGAAACTGGCATACTAGAGTTGGACACAACTGTAATTGCGTCTTTAATCGATCATGGGGAATACATATGCATATTAATCATGCACATACAACATAACATGGGGAACACGTAGGGACACAGAACATGGCAAAATTTACTTTTCCACATTCCCTCCTTGTCACTACGTTTCCATCAGGAAACATCAATATTCATGATACCATCTATCATTTCATACAGTATCATTTGCTCGTCTCGAATTGTCTTGGAACGGGATTTAGGACGGAACTTGGGACTAGGAATACAAGAGGTAGCACAAATGCCGCAAATCGCAGGGCCACATTGTATACAGAGGCAGCAACTGAATATGATCGCTACTGCAATACCTAGAAAGGACAATACTTTCCATCCTCAGGCAGAAATTATACTCCAGAACCAACCGGACCATGTCCAGGTGCCTGGATTCTGGTGTAACTGATGGGCAATTTTATGAAGTCTGGTTATAGCTGAATAAACAGACGGCGCGTTATTAGGAATGAAAATGCAGCAACTAGATCCGATGACTCTACATGCTCCTCCTCTATCGGCCAGTATGACGTCAAGAACGAGACGATTTTGGAGCACGACAAATCTCATAGCAGATTGCTCTTCCGTTAAGTTACCTAGGGCAGAGGCAGTCTCATTCACTACTGCTCCAAGGGTTCTAGTCAATCTACGTATTAACTTACTATTCTGGATAGGGCCTATAAAGAAGAAGAAACCTTTATTGAAATCTGTATACTGTTCTAGAGCAGTTTCAGTTTGATCGACAATCGGGGACTCGATCTCCCTTCTATGTCTAATGTGTACTAGATGTGTGTTTCTATGATAATCGGATGGGGCTAGGAAAACTGGTGGCAGTAGGAAGGCAATGTAACATGTTCCATCCCAATCGAGGGGCAGACGAACATATGCGGTCTGACCACAAACAAAATAAGAATGACGTGAAGCTTTAAAAATAGATTTCCCACTGTCACTATACTTGACAATAGTAGTACAATCACTATGTCCTACATGTGCGGAACCATTCTTTCTGACACATAATTCGCCTTTGACTGGTAGTACTGAAATAGCAGGTAAGTCTGGAGTAGGATCAGACTGAACATTCAGGACCATAAAATTCGAAGAATAATTACCCAAATTATAAACTTCATTTTCTAGATCTAACCCTGTTCTGTGGGGAAGACCTTGCTTGTCTGGAAAACATGTACTGTTCAGAAGGGACATATCATTTGAAGATGACGTTAACATGGACCATGCTCCACATGAACCATTATGTGAAAACGGATAAGGAAACAGTGGCAGAACTCCCTTCGGTGTCTGGAAAGGGGGGAGTCGACCACACACCCAACAATTAGTGGCATTGCTGGTCTGGTGTGAATAATGTAACATACGGATAAATGTATTGTTTCGCATAGCAAGACGATAAGATAGCTCGTGAGGAGGCAGATCACTAAATGTGTGTTCTACTGTAGCATTAGAAAACTTATTTACATGAGAAATTGAAAAACATAAATGAAATGCATAACTTGTGCAGGTAACCATCAAACTCAAAAACAATATAAAACTTAGAAAAACGATACATCGGATTGAGTTTTGACTAACTCTCTCACTATGGGGGTCTATCTCATACATGTCAGATACCTGTCTAACCGTTTCACCCGAGGGGGACTTAGACAATTAAACTGGCTGACTTATTTTACTAGACCGAAGCTTCTGTTTATACTCCTGCTGCGGAGTTTTCTCTAACAGGGGAGGTTTTGAGTCAAAGTCAATAGCGGGACAGTCCTTGAGAATGTCTGTATAAGTGTCAATAAACGTTTTAGTTCTTAGTCCGTGAAATTTCTTGACATGAGACAGATGCACCCAGCCTTTTCTGCCTTCCAACTTCACGGCCGTGCGGGTGGTCAGAAGGACTAACTTCGGCTCCTTCCAGCGAGGCTCCAGCGGACTTGAACGATCGAAATTTCGGATTAAAACCAGGGTGCCGGGAAGGACCTCGTGTGGCTTGACTTCAGTATTGTCGGGAAATGCAGCGGCAACCTGTGAACGACAAGAGTGTAGGGCAGACATCAAGGAAGCTAGGTAATCTGTCAGCATATTACTGGAAACATCTGTAATACTTCGGGGTCTGGGTGTACCCCACATGTTCGGGGGGCGGCCGAATACGACCTCATAAGGGGACAGACCTGATCTGGAATGTGCGACCATGCGCATATAGAACAAAGCAACTGGCAGGGCAACTAACCAGTCTACACCTTTCTCTTTACAGACTTTGGCAATACGGATTTTTAGGGTCTGGTTATGTCTCTCTACGAGACCGGCTGCTTCTGGATGGCGTACACAATGGAACTTCCACTGGTACCCTAACAAAAGGGAAACGTGCTTCATTAGTTCAGATGAGAATGGCTGGCCGTTATCAGAATACACGACCCTTGGGAGTCCATAGCGGGGGAAAAATTCACGAACCAACTGCTTGGCAGTGGTCGCGGCTGTGTAATCTGGAACTGGATATGCCTCTGTCCACCTGGACAAAGCACATACAACTACAAGGACATACTTGAAACCTCGACATCGCTCCATCTGAATATAATCCATCTGGAGGACTTCAAAAGGGTGGTCAGGGGGCTGGAACCCACCTTGTTCCACCGGGACACTTTTACCTGGGTTGAACTGGCAACATATCATACAGGTACGGACTTTCTGCTTGGCTGCAGCTCGTAAATGCTTGTTAAACCAAATGTTCTGGATACTGTCTAACATGGCTTTTTCTCCTAAGTGTGCTGGACTATGTGCGGTATTGATAATGACTTGAACCATTGAGTCGGGGAGAAACCATGTGGCTTTTCCCTTTGTCAACCATCCCTGATCTGTCTGGACCCCTCCTTGTTCGGACCATTTCTTGATTTCTTCAGGAGTAGCATGTAACTGGATATCTATGACATCTTGAGTAGGGTCCTTAACTGTCATACAAGTAGTCTGTTCTAGAGTGGATGTCGGTGTCTTGTTAACTGGTATGTCTGGTGTCTGAGCTGTAAGCTTGGCTGTTCGATCTGCTAGATCATTACCTTGGGAAATAATGTCAGTAACTTTCGTGTGTGCTTTGCACTTCATGATAGCGATAGCTGTCGGTAAATGTATTGCATCTAACAGAGCTTGAATAAGGAAACCATGCTGAATCTTGGTTCCATGAGAAGTCATAAAACCTCTTTCTTGCCAGAGCACTCCAAAGTCGTGTACGACTCCGAATGCGTAGCGTGAATCTGTGTAAATATTAACTTTCAGGTTCTTGGCATGTATGCAGGCTTGTGTCAGAGCGACTAGCTCTGCTGCTTGAGCAGACAGGGTGTCAATACGGTGTGTTTCAATAACTTCAGTGTCAGTAGTCACTGCATACGCGGCTACTAGTTCTCCTGTACTAGTTCTCATACATGAACCATCCACATAAAGTGTCAGGTCGGGATCTGGTAAGGCAATGTCTGTCAGATCTTGTCTTGGCTTTGTCATAGTGTTGACTACTTCCACACAGTCATGTGTGGCAGGATTTGAAGTAACTGACGGTAAAAGTGTAGCAGGATTTAGAACGTTGCAGCGTCTGATTTCTATGTGTGGCTGGAACAGTGTCAGTTCATAACCTGTTAAACGTGCAATTGTCAAGTGCTGAGTCTGTGTTCGGTTTAAAAGAACTTCCACGGAGTGTGGAACTTGTACTGTCAGGGAATGTCCTAATACTATGGAATCACTTTGTCTGATAGCTAGAGCTGTGGCTGCAACTGACTTGAGGCACGCAGGCAGAGCCTGGGCTACTGGATCTAATGTGCTCGAAAAATAAGCACAGGGCTTGTATTGTCCTGCTTGATCTTGTGTAAGAACAGATAATGCTGTACCATCACGTTCTGTGACAAAAAGTGTAAAAGGCTTACTGTAGTTCGGTGTAGCTAGAACAGGAGCTTGGCATAAAGCTTTCTTCAACTCATTAAAACTAAGTGTATGTTCAGATGTCCAGGGGAGAACAGTCGATACGGCTGCCTCCTGTGTCGTTAGCTGTATCAGTGGCTTTGCTAGAAATGCATACTGAGGAATCCATTGTCTACAATAAGAAGTAAGGCCGATAAAAGCACGTACCTCCTTCTGTGTCTTGGGCTGTGGAAGACTCGCTATTAACTGGATACGGTCTGGTGTCAACTGCCTACCCCACTTGGACAGCAAGTGGCCTAAGTAGATCACTTGCTGGACACAGAATTGAAGCTTCGAAGGGGACACCTTGTGCCCCATCTCGGCTAAGAAATACAGGACTGTAAGTGATGCTCGCTCGCAAGCACGTTCAGAACGGGCTGTGATCAGTAGATCATCGACATACTGGAGCAGGGCAGTGTCAGCTGGCATGTGAATATTGTCTAGTTGTCTCTTAAGTGCTTGACTGTAAATACTAGGACTTTCTGTAAAACCTTGAGGAGCTCGTGTGAATTTATAGCTCCTTCCATTTAAACAAAAACCGAAAAGGTACTGGCTGTCTGGATGAATGGGGACTAAGCATGAGCGCAAAATCCGCTCCGATCGCGGATTTTGCGGATTTTCGGCAAATCCGCGATCCGCGAACTCTCGCGGATTTGCCGAAAATCCGCAATCCGCGATCGGAGCGGATTTTGCGGTCAAAAGTTCAAGCGCGCCTAATTAACGATGGCGCCGGCAAGCTGCCAGCGCCCATCCTGCAATAGTTACTTAATTAGCTTCAACAGGAAGCTCTAACAGATAAGATACAGCAGGGGCTCGAGCGCCTGCTTTATTTTAGCAGTTGGAGCTTCCTGTTGAAGCTAATTAAGTAACTTTTGCAGGATGGCGCTGGCAGCTTGCCGGCGCCATCGTAAATTATTTCAACAGTGGTGTCTTCTTGAATAAATATGAAGGGCAGGGTTCATTCGGGCACGACGGTCCTGGCACAAAAAAATAAACCTCAACAGGAAACACTTGCAAATATCAATAAAGCATGTGCCCTAGTTGAAGCTTAAATTCAGTGACTCATTCATCAGCCCAAAAATTAATCTGCTGCTCTGATCGGTCTCTGACCTTTTATACACACAAGAGGCATGCTCGCATGGACGCCCCGTCCGTTTGGCCCCGCCCACACACTCGAGGTGTGCACCGTCTTCCCGCCATTTACCCACTATGATGGACATTTCACTCAAGGGACCCCTGCGCACTTCGGCGCGATTGCATAGTGACACACACTTGGTCGCTGGAACTAGTTGAAGCGCAAATGCAGTGACTCATTCAGCATACGAGCGCAACCCCCGTGCTGTTCCTGTGACCAGGGGCTTCTGTCTCTTAATCTGCTGCTCTGATCGGTCTCTGACCTTTTAGACACACAAGAGGCATGTGCGCTCGCGTGGAAGCCCCGTCCGTTTGGCCCCGCCCACACGCTCGAGGAAGCCCCGCCCCCAAATCCGCAAATCCGCTGAATCCGCGGATTTTGCGGATCCACGATCCGTGAATCCGCTGAATCCGCGAATCGTGGATCCGCAAAATCCGCCCATGCTTAATGGGGACACTGAAAATGCGTTTTTGAGGTCTATGACAGTGAAAAATGTGGCTTCAGAATCAATAGCTGTCAATAAGGAAGAAATATCTGGGACTACTGGATACTGGGGTATGATACATTTATTAAGTTCTCGAAGGTCAATCACTAATCGATATACTGGAGGTGCATTTGGATCAGTACGTTTCATGACTGGAATAATAGGAGAATTACATACATTGGAGTCAGTTTCTACAACCACTCCTTGAGCAATGAGCTCGTCAATAATTTTGGATAAGGCTGCTACAGCCTCAGGTGGCAATCTGTACTGTCTGATTCGTGGCAGGACAATACCTTGCTTGAGGGTCACACGATGGGGTGTGATTTGCATAAAACCAACATCAGTTGGACCTTGCGCCCATAGGTGCTGCGGAACATTAGACAATCTTGGATCAAAATCTCGTAATACATAGTGACCCTTGAAGTCACGCAAAAACAAACGTATTCCCTCTGGGGAACAACATATGACTGCACCTAATTCTTTCAATGTCTTAATACCTAACAAATTTTCTGGACATGACTTCGTAAGCAATAGATCAGTAGTTCGGGACAATGGACCAACTTCTAGAGTAACTGGCTTTGATATCTCGTTTACAATAGGCTTTCCTGAAAATCCAAGGGAAACATTTCTAGAGCCTGAGAGCGGAGCCCCTGGAACCTCGTCATGACTGATAGTAGTCCTACTTGCCCCTGTATCAATCAGAAACTTTCTGTCTTTCCCCAATACTTGACTATGTACATAGGGACCTTCTTGATCTACAGGAATCTCGATGAGAGGCAAGCCTACCTCCCTCTCTAGGCTGTTTCATGAATACGCTTGATACTCTGGATACTCGGACTGTGCATACTGGTACATCTGCTGTGTAACATGCTGTGTTGCAGCAATAGGCTGCGGTGCTGTAACTGTCTGTTGTGCATTCTGTGGCTGAGAAGTCTGTGAAACTTGTTCTTGTCTAGGCAGACGTGGTCTTTCTTTAGTTTTACCAGTGGCTATATTGTGTTTCAGAACTGCACACTCGTTTATGAAATGGCCTGGCTGTTTACAATAATTGCATGTCCCTTTAACGGGAGCTGCAGGATGACTGGCTTGATTCGGACCCCTCTTCTGACTGTCTTGTGGAACAGATTGTGCAACTAGTACTTTCATTTTCGTGTCTTTCATACGTCTTCTCTCGTGTTCTTGTTCTTCTCTGATTCTATTCTGGTGATACTGGAGCATCTGTAACATCTGGGACGGAGTACTAGCTTGCCATGTACTTTCGACTTTCAAAACTCGATTCTTAACTTGTGGACTTGAATTCTCGACTAATTTAGTAACAAAAAGATGAGGGTATGACTCACTACTCGTCTTCAAACCACTGTTTATGATAAAACATTTCTCAAATCTGGAATAAAAATCACTAGTGTCTTCGTCTTGTTTCTGTTTACAGGCTGAGATTGCATCCCAGTCTTCCTTTTTAGTGGCTAATAACCTAGGCAAAACCTGTATCAATAATTCTGGTAATTCTTTACATTTGTCTCCAAGACCGGTACCTGGTACACGTGCATTATCTTCAGCTTCTAGAGCTGTCCAATCGATCTTTTTCTCTCCCACCTCCCAATCTTTTTCCTTGAGTTTTTCATATATGCCCGCAGGCAACAGGACTTTTAGCATTTTAATAATATCTGGATACGTGTATTCTCCCATACGGAGCATGTCTTTTAATTCTCGGTGGAACCCTGCTGGATCTTTGTCATGACAGGGAATTAACTTCTTCATTTCTAAGAGTTCCACCTTGGTAACTGGGGTGTAAACAAATACTCGTTGCATTTCACCACCCGCTGTCCTAACTGGGTGTACTTCTCGTAGTGGATGCTGTCTATCTATGTAAAACGGTTTACTTTCTGGAGGTGAGACATGAACAAAATGCGGATTCAAAAACGTTCTATATTTGTGGCGCTGTTCTAGAATGACACTAATTAAATCGGTACCTAAACCTTTCCATCTATACTGGAGTAACTCGTTCAGGACATCATGTAACGGACCTGGATCAGAATGCTGACCCTCATACAGAGTAATGAGGTGCTGGATCATATACATACCCACCAGTCGCTGCTCGGCTGGGGGCAGTTTCAGAAACATTTGTGCCACTATTTCGTCTGGAAAAGTGGTAGAATCAGTAATCCATCGGACTGCTGATCGGGCTAGTTCTTGTTCATGCATGGTACCTAATTCACTATAACCGATTCGTGATTTCAGAATTTGATCGGTAGCTTGAAATACTTGTTCTAGAGAGCATTGTTCTGGTGCTGGAAGATGAAAAGCTTTCTTGTGTTCTAGGCGTAAATGTCGGTCTGGAAATCTAGATTTACCTACATACGCTATTCTGGCGGGATTCTCGTCGTCTACCTCTTCAGTAGAAGAGTCATTTTCTTTCTCGCTTCCTAGAGCTTCTTTGCGTTGTTCGTGTAACCTTATTATTTCTTTACGAATTTTCTTGTACATACTCTCTATACTATTGAGTGTCTTGTGCTTACCCTCGGCTATATTATCACTCCACCTTGTCAGAATTTTCATTTCGTTCGGATCTTTAGTCGGGGAATCTTGTTCCCTAATTAAACAATTGATCAGAAACTTTAATAACATGAACTGGATTTCAGCTTTCCTGAGAGACATGACTTCAGCAATACTTTCTGGATCTTGTCCTGTACGAATGAAACGATACATTCTGTCTAGATCTTCTTTCATATTCGGTAGGGTGACCAAATACTCGGACACCTGCCTTATACGTACGGAATATATAACCATACTATCCTCGCCTGGGACTGGATCATAACAGCATTCAGTAAGAGCTCGCCTGATTTCTGCAATGGACTGATATTTAGGCGTACGCTGTAATGCACGTTCATGTAACTCGACTACCCCTAGACGTCTATTTGGCGGCGGGGTACCAGGAGGACCTCCTCCCGCGGCCCCTGAACTGGAATCGTCGACTGATACTCTTCGTGCTGGCAGAGTGACTGATGTAGCGGGAACTTGTACTACGGGCTGGACTGGGGGTACCGTAACAGGTGCTGTAACAGGTGCCCCGGTGGCTGGAAGAACAGGAACTACATTATTTACAGGAGCTGGCGGAGCGGGATTTGCATATTCTGGAACTGTGTCGTCCAAATAGGACGAGAGAAAAATATCAGCTGCGGTCGGTTTGTGACGTAGCTTGGTCGGAACTAATGGCGGCGGGAAATTACTGGATGCCTCCGGGGTTGCTTTTGGCAAGCCCTCAGCAAGAAGAGGATACATACCCTTAATGAGGGCATTTCTCTGTCTGTCTGACTGTTCGGTTTTAACTCGTTCACCTATTTCGATCAATTCCCTTTCTTGGGCTCTTTCTAAGGATTCTCTACTTAATTCTGACTTTCTGATTTCTTTTTCGGTTCTTTTATGAGATTCTTTGCGCCATAACTCGATGGCATCTTTTTGTGACTGTCTGGCTTTCTTTTTCCATAATACTTCTTCTACTCGCATGATGCACTCCGCATCCCATGTACCCGATACGGGCCATCTATACTTTTCTTCTAACTGTTTGGTGTACTCCACCCATAAATCTAGATACAATATGGCACTTATGCCATGCTTTTGATACATAAAATGACCTGGACTGTCCCTAGGCGGGACAGGAACTGCCTCTTCTAACAGACCTTTTCTAGTTTTTAACTGACGTAACTTTGAGAACAGAGGCATGACTGAACTGGAGTCTAGACACAATACAATACACAATGAACACGATAATTACTGAAGAACACCACTTTCATACCACGACATTGAAATACATGAATGACATTTAAGATAACTGTTCGGACAAAATACTACCTGGAATACTGAAAACAGAATACATGAATTTCTCGAGAACAGAACAGACTAGAACAGAAACTAGATGCACTGCTAAAACAGTACGAAACTTACCGGTCTCATAAAGAGACACGTCAGGACCCGCATCCACCTAAGTGGACACTTCGTGTTGGATCTGTGTACCCAAACCCACGGACCAGAGACAATGCAATTGACCCTGTCTAGATACTACCCCAGCAACGGTACTCACCGGGCAGCAAGAACGGAAGGCCTCGGACTGGACTGGACTGTTACGACGACGGACGGACGAACTTCGGACTTCTGTTACGGGTGGGCCACCGGATACCTCGGACCTTGGACTCTCGGCTTGGGCTCTGGTCGGGACTCGCCGCGTTCCTCCACCGCCTCGTCTGGATGCTGGACCGCAACCTCCGTCTCCTCCGTGGGCCTGAGGGATACTTGAAGCAGAAATATCTGCACGTGCACGGTATGGTTCCGTCACGGCTGCAGAGGATCAGGGGCTTGCGTGGCTTCACCGGCGCGTGGGGAAAGGGCAAGTCCCTATTCGGGCGCCATTATGTGGTAAATAAATAAATAATACCTCTATTTTTGACTAGATATACAATAACATATAGCTCAATAAATAAGAGTCAAGATTTGAGGTAGCTGGAGTTTGCAGGTTTAATACAGCATAAAGGACAGGAACAGGACAACCTGCACGGGAATAGGATGGCAGGGCCCGGCAGCTGCCGGGGCAGGATCTGGGATGAGCGCGCTAACTTTTAATAACAGTGCACAAGTATATATAGTTAAACAAAATACATAGCATTCAGTACAGTAGGCGTAGCAGTGGGCGGGGTTTGTAGCAGTCGCGAAAGATAAGGCATAAAGTAGGTGTAACAAGAGGCGTATACAGGGCGTATACATAGACATGTGATGTAAACGTAACAGAATATGTCATAAATGAGGCGGAAACATGGAGGGGGCTACCTAAGGAGCCGGGACCTCTAACCTAGTGGTGCGCGCAAGCTGGCAATGACGTGTTACTAGGGAGAAGCTGGGGGCTATGACTTCTGCGCTAGAAGGAGAGACTAAAGTCTGGAGAGTCAAAGCGACATGTACCTAAACACTATCTAGTATCTGATGTTTAGAGAACATGTTGATAGAATCCAAAAGTTATCAGGGTAAAGGCTAACAGACTCTAAGACTGGTGCATGCATAATTCTACATGTAGTGCGTGTTGAGGAATATTAAATGACCATTAATACAGTATTTCTCTTACATGGAGACGTAAAGGCTAGACCATGACGGAAACTATTGATGCGATTCAGTAGCTTAGGAATGCAGAGAAGGAGAGCTGGACTGATAACTAGAATCATAACATACTCTTGGCAGACTGGCAGGCAGAGCCAGGCCGAGCCGGGCACTGTGAGGCATGAAGTAAGTGAAGGGTCAGGGATACAGGTGGGGGCTGTATCGCTCCTCAGCGAGGGTTCAGGAGACAGGAGCTGAATCTGGTGTCCGGGCCCTTTTGAGGCCTAGAAACGGGGATTTTACAATGAAATAACGTGCACACCGTGAAACGTGGCAACATAACTTTACATAGGCCTAATACTCGTAGCTTTCACGAGAACTAGAAACTGGCATACTAGAGTTGGACACAACTGTAATTGCGTCTTTAATCGATCATGGGGAATACATATGCATATTAATCATGCACATACAACATAACATGGGGAACACGTAGGGACACAGAACATGGCAAAATTTACTTTTCCACATCCCAACCAGCTCACCCTTCAGGCGGACAAACAGAATGTCCCCCTGTTTGTTCCCTGTTATTCCCTGTTAGTGGCCTATTCTTATTCAGCCAGAACATAGTTTTGTTCTTAAGCTCATCATAAACCCCAGTAAGAGCTGAATTCAGCTCCGGGACCCCTGTGAGTATAATTACTTATGGGCCGCTTCAGGGGGTAAAATTATACAGGGTATTGGTTAATGGGCAACTTAAGGGATAGCCCTTCTTGTTGACACTGGGGGGATGGTTCTGGTAAAGACTGCTTATGGGCTATAACTTGTAGAGGGTGTGTTGATTGGGCAGCGATGACATCGTCTGTGCTCGCGGGGTAACCATTGGGAGCATGACTAGTGTGTGACTGATGGGCGTTTGGGGCCAATAGAGGGCTCATGACGGTTGTTTTTTGCCCTTCTAGGGGATTACTAGGTTGTGCAACAGGCGAATTTGTGACTTTAGCAGTTATAGGTGGAGGCAATATATTACCCGCCCCCATACCCTTTGTTTTTACCAGGGTTACCACTTTGTCTAGCCGACACAAAATTAATTTCATTTGGGTATTAATAAGCTGCTCAAAATGGTTCTGAAAGTCACTAATAATTTGAGATACCCAGTTCGGGGGGACTTGTGTTTGCAGTGTGTTCCCTATGCGTTCCCCTACATCCACTTTACTAGTTTCAATCAGGGCAGGGATAGTTTTTCCCCTCTTCTTCCTGGGTTTCTTTATGCTTTCCTCTTTTTCCTAACACTTTGTCCCTTTTCTCCCACTGTTTGTTACCCTGCATCATCATTGGTCGCCCTCTGGGCACAAGGAATATCTGCGAGTGGAGAAACCGATAGGACATTTGGGGGGGTTAAAGCCATATCAAACCCTATAGCTTTTCGCAGCATTCTATCAATCGCAGTCGGCTGAGCAGGTATGGGGGGGAAGGTACCCTTTGATTTGCTAGCGGAGCGGGGATTGGGTGAAATATTCAGACACAACTTGGAAGACCTTGTTTGTTCCGTACTAGCCATTGTATACAATAACTACGGATGTAATAATCAACAAACAGGACAGCTGGTCTTCAGCTTCAGGATATAAAGAGCTGTAAAACCAGCTATATAGCCCAAAACACCCCAACTAATTAAGAACAAACAGACCGGATCCGCCCTCTACTAAAATTCAAAACAATAGCCTTTGGATAACCTCCCAGTCCAATCAGTCATATCCTCCAGTAATACAACCTCTTCTGCGATTCACCACTGGTTCCTTATTCGCCCTCAGAGTTCGAAGTGTCCTTCTCAGAGGGGGGGCCCAGCCCAGCCACTGCCAGCCCCTGACGGCCACAGACGGCCCGCCCCATGCCCGGGCTTAGGCCGGCGCCCGCCCACGTGCGTCCCGCGTAGCGGGAAAGGCTATTTGCTTTGAGTCCTTCCAGTTACAGGGGGGAGGGGCGAGTTGCTCGGTGTGAGCCCAGCAGCGTCCTGGGGCTTGGAGTACTCAAGCACAGCCCCCAACCAGCACACAAACGGCAGGGCGATGCGTCTCCCCACTTCCTTAGTCCATGTCCTCGACATTTGTCAGGGTGCTACAAAGGCGTCCCTACCTACCACAGAGCACTACTACCTGGACAGTCAGATTCAAAGAGAGGGCATCTTGCCCACTCAGTCCTGCAGGGCTTTATGGTTGAGTCCATTCATAGACTCACTTCCGAATAGGTGCTGCTGTGATATCTATTCAGGAGGTGAGCAATCTGTAACTAGAGATCTCTATCAGAAGTAAAAGTTGCTTACCTTCGGTAATGCTCTTTATGTTAGAAACTCCATCTACCTGAAGGTAAGTAACTTGTTCTTCTGTTTGGGATGCATGCTGACACTCAAAACGGTAACAAGACAAAATATCTAATTCAAAATATAGAATTACCAAAATATCGAAGTCAAAATATAGAATGGACAAAATATCGAATGGACTTATGGACAGAATATAGTGGTGAAAAATATCGAATTGAAGGTAAGTAATTTAATATCGAATAGTAATTTTTACCCCTCCCCTATCCTCCGCTTTCCCTACTGTTGCACTCTCTGGAGTGGGAATAGAAATTTCTACCCCTACGCTATCCAACGCTTCCACTACTGTTGCACTCACTGGAGTGGTAATAGTAAATGTTATATTTATTATTTCATTAATTTTAAATTACTTTTAAGACATTTAAAAAAAATTGATATTTTGACTAATCATATTTTTTTAAACAATATTTATGATTCGATATCTTTGTACTTACCTGTTTGTAGATAGGAATTCGATATTTTGGTAAATCTATATTTGTGTATTCAATATTATGTCAGTGATCCACTCAACACCCTCACACTCAGAAACTCGATTGCTTGAACATGAAATGGACACTGATCTGATGGTCTAGGTTCCATGCATCTGAAGTCAGCGGGTGATTACCAATGATCCTCTATGCAAAAATCAGCGTAGTGCCATAATAATGTTTGATATCAGATCTCTGATAGGGAGAGAGTCAGGGAGTTGTAGTTTTCTTTGTTCATTGTTATATGTGTAGAATTTCATTCTTTATGTATTAAAGTACCTTTCATTTTATAAAGTAAGGAACTGACTGGCCATTCTTGTATTAAAGGGTATTTGTGTTCTGAAGTGTCCAATTCTCCTTACCTCCTTGAGCGAAACTTGAACTGCTTTCCTTTTCTACCCTGAAAGAGTTGAGCAATAAATGTGAGTAGGTAGTAATCCAGTTGGGAAGGTGGTAGGAGAGCCAAGTCTCACATCTTATATTTTATATCTTTTATTACACTGTTTTGACATTATATTTTTTATTAGTGATACACGTGCTGTGTGAGCTCGATCTGTGCTGTGTGAGCTCGATCTGTGCTTCACACCACCCTTCAAGAGCAAACCTTGACCTTTTTGCCCCGTTAAAGTCAAATCCCTAAGAGGGGTTAACAGGCAATTCAGTGAGCTTTCACAGATCTCTCCTCCCCCCATCGTGCGTTGGACAGCCCATCCTGTCAACAGCCAGTCCCTCTATTGTGTCCCTGTCTGGGAGAAATACATGAAGGCCAACTACACCTAGCCATGTGTCCCAGGAAAGAGGCTGCAGGCACAAATTAGTGAGGACAAAGAAATGGCAAATTCTAAAAGTGGCATTTTCAGAATTGTGACGTCAAATCCAACTTTACCAATAAAGGGGATTTAAAATTATAATTTCTTTGACACCAAACATGATATTTCTGCCCGCACCCAAACAAAACTTACCTCTTATTAAATGGATAAGGGAACCCGAACATTTGGGGAAAGACCATTCTAAGGCTCACAGGTCTATATTTTCCTAATGCATATCAGTTCTAACTGTCATTGGTCTTCTCCTCAGGTAGCAAAAGGTGGTGGCCCCACAAGTGGGGGTATTTGACTCTCTGCTCTCTTTCTCTCCTCAGTATGTCCAGTTTCCAGGACACTGTGGGTCATCTCAGGACTTCCTTCGACTCAGGCAAGACCCGACCCAGGAAGTATCGACTGGCCCAACTCCAGGCTCTCATGAGACTCATGGAAGAGAACAATGACGCTGTTATCGAAGCACTGGCCAAGGACTTACACAGGGTGAGGCAGCACCTAACTACAAGGGGGGTGCACAAGACAGGTATTAATGATATGTACACCGGCTCAGAACTTTCACAAAGAGAGAGGGGTGTAAGTACAAGGAGAAGGAGTGATGTCCACATACCCAGAGGGTCCCAAGGCGCTTGAGGAAGGGTGGGGAATTACTTGTCGAATATCCATGTTTTAAGTTGCTTTCTGAATGCTTGGTGGTTCTGAGTGAGGCGAAGGTGAGTGGGAAGTGAGTTCCAGGTTTTGGCTGCCAGGTAGGAGAAGGATCGTCCTCCCATGGTGGTTTTGTTGATGCGAGGTACCGCAGCCAGGGCTTGGTTGGAGGAGCGTAGTTGGCGGGATGGGGTGTAGAAGGAAAGTCGGGTGTTGAGGCATTCGGGTCCAAGTTCGTAAAGTGCTTTGTGTGCGTGGGTTAGGAGGCGGAATGTTATCCTCTTATTGACGGGAAGCCAGTGGAGGTTTTTCAGGTGACTAGAGATGTGGTCTTTACGCGGGATGTCTAGTATGAGTCTGGCTGATGCGTTCTGGATGCGTTGTAGTTTTTTCTGAAGTTTTGCGGTGGTACCGGCGTATAGGGTGTTACCGTAGTCCAGGCGGCTCGTGACCAGTGCGTGGGTGACCGTTTTTCTAGTTTCGGTGGGGATCCAGCGAAATGTCTTTTTGAGCATGCGAAGAATGTTGAAGCAAGATGATGAAACGGCGTTAACTTGTCTGGTCATCGAGAGTGAGGAGTCCAGGATGACGCCCAGGTTCCGTGCGTGGTCCGTCGGGATGGGAGCTTTTCCTAAGGCCTCTGGCCACCAGGAGTCATCCCAAGCGGAGGGGGAGGTACCTAAGATAAGGACTTCAGTTTTGTCTGAGTTCAGTTTCAGACGGCTGATCTTCATCCACTCGGCTACTTCTTTCATTCCTTCATGTAGGTTGGTTTTGGCGGTGTTCGGGTCTTTGGTGAGTGAGAGGATCAGTTGAGTGTCATCAGCGTAGGAGATGATGTTGAGGTTGTGTTGTCGTGCGATGGTCGCGAGGGGGCTCATGTATACGTTGAAAAGGGTGGGGCTGAGTGAAGATCCTTGTGGCACATCGCAAATGACTTCAGTGGCCTCTGACTTGAATGGTGGAAGGCTGACTCTCTGAGTTCTTCCGGTGAGGAACGAAGTGATCCATTCCAGTGCTTTTCCTTGGATTCCGATGTTTCTGAGGCGTTGTAACAGGGTGCTATGACAGACTGTGTCGAAGGCTGCGGAGAGGTCGAGGAGGATGAGGGCGACTGTGTCTCCATTGTCCAGTAGAGTTCGAATGTCGTCTGTTGCTGCGATGAGTGCGGTCTCAGTGCTGTGTTTTGCTCGGAAGCCGGACTGTGAGGAGTCGAGGGATTTGTTGGTTTCGAGGAAGGCGGCGAGTTGGTTGTTGACAGCTTTCTCGATGACTTTGGCCGGGAATGGAAGGAGCGAGATGGGGCGGTAATTTTTGAGTTCGGTGGGGTCAGCTGTGGGTTTTTTCAGAAGGGCGCTGAGTTCGGCGTGTTTCCAGCTTTCCGGGAAGGTGGCGGAATTGAGGGAGCAGTTGATGACGTCTTGGAGGTGTGGTGCTATGATGGAGTCTGCTTTGTTGAAGATGTGGTGAGGGCATGGGTCTGTTGGGGACCCTGAGTGGATGGAGTTCATCAGGCGGATGATGTCCTCGGTGGAGATTGGGTTCCAGTCGTTAAGGATGTTCAAGGGGGATGAAGGTACGGTAGAAGGTTGGGTGGGTTGGTCTCCGGGTTGGTTGTCGAAGCTGTTGTGGATGTCTGCGATTTTGTCGTGGAAGAACGAAGCTAGGGAGTCGCAAAGGGTTTGGGAGGGAGTGATGTCGTTGGAGTTGGCAGTAGGGTTGGTAAACTCTTTGACGATGTTGAATAATTCCTTGCTGTTGTGGGCGTTGTTGTCTAGTCGGTCTTTGAATGCGGCTTTCTTGGCAGTTCGGATTAGTTGGTGGTGTATGCGGGTGGCGTTTTTGAAGGCGTCTCTGGTGTTGGTGTTTGGGTCTTTTTTCCAGGCCTTCTCAAGGGAGCGACAGAGTTTCTTGGATTTCTTGAGATCATCGTTGAACCAGGGTGCGTTTTTGGTGCCTAGTTTGATTTGACGTTTTTTCAGAGGTGCTAGGTTGTCGGCGCTGTTGGTTAACCATTGAGTGAGGTTAATGGCTGCTTGGTTGGGGTTCGAAAGAGTGGGTAGGGGGGTTTTGAAGCAGTGATGAGGAGATCTGGTCGATGGTGATTTTGTTCCAGTTTCTTCGCAGAGTAGGTTGAGGATGGTTGTGGGTTGTGGTCTTTTTGTAGACGAAGTGAACGCAGCTGTGGTAAGGGGCCGTAGCACATGTGGATGATAGGTTTAAATGCTGCAGTACACATCTAGCTAGAAAACAATGGAGCTATGTCCAACAGTGAGGCTAAAGATAAGGGGTGCAGAAGCTAGGGATACGGGAGGATAAGCAGCAGGTTATACTTGGATGTGATGTTTCTTTAAGAGCAGTAGTGGCCAGCTTGTTGGATAAGGGGGTAGAAGGAATTTCAATTCCTAGGAGGGTAGCAAGGGAAGCCTTGATGCCCATTCCTTCCTGCTTTTCAGTTACACTAGCCTGTTTAGGTTGCTTCTGGTAGAATGATGTAACCCCATAGCATTTGAGGTTTTTTATTGCAATTTTTGTGGCAAGGGCACTCATTATCACATATAATAAGTGCTGTGCATAGAATAACACAACAAGACATGGCAACATTTCGACAGATGATGTCAATTACATTACATCGATAAGTCATAAAAGGAGCACCACTTTAAGCACACCCTTTCATGTTTATGAATGACCCACAAGCAGCATAAACCGGCTTTTCCTATTGTGCCCAACAGGATACTCCCACTGCACCAGCACAAAATAGATGGGGGTGTTGGCCGTTTCCATTTGGGTGCCACATCTCTCATGGCCACCAAGCAGGCCACCCCAAGGAAAACTCGCTCAGCCTGTGGGCCCCCCAGCTCCTCCACCAGCCCCAACAGCACATTACGCAGAGCCAATTCCTGAGGATGCCTAAGATATGCTGCGAGCTTCTGACCCACCTCATCCCAGAAGGAACATAGCGTCGGGAAGTCCCATGCCATATGGAATAAATCCGCAGCTGGGAGCGCACATCGCATGCAAGAAACTTGGGCATTGGGAGATATTCGGTGCAAGCGGCGTGGGGAGGGATAAGTAGCAATAAGGTAGTTTATTTGAATCATGCGCATACAGGAGGAAATTGCCAGTTCAAGGAGTGCGAGACAGTCCTGCCTCCCGTCATCCTCATAGAGTTCCTTCATCCAATTTACTTTTTTGTGTCTGAGCAGATTGAAGCCATCTGGGGCATGAATGACCAATGAGAGGTAAATCAGAGAGACGGCTCCTTTTCCCAGGTGCCCCATGAAGATCTTGGCCTCAAGCGGACTGTATTCAGGAGGCGGGGTGTCTGCTGAGAAGTGTGGTTGCAGAGCGAGTCGTAGCTGAAGGAAGCGGAAAAAATGAGAATTAGCTTTAGCGTAATGATACTTTAGATCTTAAAATGACATTACATTTTCCCCTTTATACATGTCCCCTAAGGAAGAAATGCCAACTTGGTCCCACTGAGCAAAGCCCTCCAAATTAGAAAGGTCTCAGATCTATGTACCCTGCCATAGAGGAGTCATCCCAGTCAAAGGGCTGTCCCAATGGATGACTTAGGGCGGCCCTCATGCAGACAAGAGCCCCTTGAGTGCAGGAATGCAACGTCGAGGGCAACCACGCTCCATAGAGAAGGTCAAGAAGACCATCAAAACACAAAAGGAGCTCTAGACAATAGGCAGGGTCATCCCAACCCCCAGCGAACAATCATTGACTGGTACCAGGCACGCAGTCGAGTAACATATGTATATATCAGACATGCCAAGGCCTCCATCAAAAGGGGACTTAAACGCTGAGTGAAAAGTCACATGTGAGAGGCTGGCTTAGTATATGGTGCTCACTAATGTAAGTGTGGCACCCTGCACTAAGCCAGACAACCCTTATAGTGATTTTAGTGGTCTTAGACAACCGTAGAAAGCTCTCTAAGTGGTAGCTGTGGAGAGCAGCCTTCAGGCTTAGTCCAGAAGGAATTTAAGGCAGCTAGTTTCACCAGTACTTAATCTTATGGTATAGGTTAAGTGAAAAAGAACCACACAATGTATTTATGAAAATAGGTATTTACTGTAAGACACTCACTAACACAATGTATTATCTCCTACCCGGAGATACAAACACAATACTTAGGAAATAGAGCACGTAAGTAGCACAAATACACAATGGGCTCCAGAAAGACCAAAATATACACTAAAATAGTGAAATGCGAACCACAACTCAGGACAAGAGTGGACCCAGAGGAGGTAGAAGAGTCGGGTACCCAAGGAACCACCCAATGTGAGTATCTAGGAACCCCACGGAGGTCGCGTGCAGAGTGGGAACACAACTGCGTGCTCAATGTTAGTCAATGGGTAAGTTGCAATTACAGTTTTTTAAGAAAAAGGACCCTTCCCAGGGGATCCAGAAGACACACTGCAGAAGATGGAAGGTTGGAGAGTCGTCCCACCCCTGGATACCAGGATACCTACACCAAGGAAGCTAGGTGCATAGGTGTCAAGTGACGTCGTAAACCGCCATAGACCACAACGGAGGACTTCAGGAGAGGTGCTGCTGGAGAAGAAGATGAAGGAGCCCAGTGGAACTCAAAGGCCGATTCAAGCTGAGAAAAACCTTCAAGCAGAGGGGTCAGAGTCTATGCCACTCAGGATTGACCAGGAGGCACCGAAGACAAATGCACACCGATGCCGAGGATGGAGCAGATGTTGATGGTGCCCTTGAAGTTGCAGCTGTGCAGACCATGCAATACTGTGGAATACCAGGAACCATTTACAAGCTGTCCCACATCGGATGTCGAGAGCCAGGGGTCAGTGTCCAGCAGGGGCTCCAACAAGCCTTGGCAGCAGCAACCAATGACATAGTAGTTGGTAAAGAAGGTGCAGTGCCGTGACCAGCAAGGTCCAAGTGACTCACCACGACTAGGTAAGTGAATGCAGGCCCTGAACAAGCAGGAAATGCCACTGGAGTCAAAGTAAACCCTCAGGAGGACCCACAGGACGGAGGCGCAAGAGTCACAAGAGGAACTCAAGTAGCCCACCAAAGATGCAGGCCCATGGTTCAAGGGATGTGGTGAGGATGAAGATCTTTGCTGCAGGAAAGGCTTGGCGTTGGAGCTTCTTGGAGCCTGAAGATCTCTGAGGAAGAGGCTCAATAAGCCTTGACAACAGCATGTCAACGTGGTGCACAGGGGTTCTGTTCCAGCAGTTCTGACGAGGGATACTGGCCACAAGCTCATAATGAAGACAGTGTAGGCCTTGAGGGAGTTGCAATACCACCACCTGTGTCGCTGAGCCTTTTTGGAGTCCATGGGAGCACCGGATCAGCAGACTTGTCCGCTGTGTTGCAGTGCCTGCAGGTGCAGGGAAGTGACTCCTTCACTTCAAGGGAGATTCTTTCGAGTGTCTTGGATGTCCATATCTCCTGTGAAGAACCTGTATGGAGCACGTGCACAGACATTGCAGCAGACTTGCAGGACGACAAGACCAGCAGCAGCAGGAGTCTTCGAACAGAGGAGGGGCTGGAGAGTGCGGCGGATACTCCTTTGTCCATTTTCATACCAGAGCGAGAGCCAACGGCTTCCTTTACTGGTTTGAACTGGAGTATGCAAGGAGGGTACCAAGAGTGCCCTTCAAGCAGTCTCAGTGACGCTGCCATGCGCTCCCACCATGCCCCAATACACTAAACCCTGTCTGGGAGGTGGTCTCACCTCCCTGTGACAGGATATCTATTGTTCTGCCTTCCTCTGCTTGAGCACCACTCAGCAGCAGGAGGGCAGAAACATGTCTCTGGTCGGAAGCAGCCCTAGCTTGCTGTCCGGTTCTGGAAGACTGGTGCCAGGAGCATTGAGGGGATCCCAGAGGAGCGTTATGGTGCATGGAATAATACCTCCCACACCGTTTACGGTGTTAGGGTATGATTCAAACATGTTTGATACCACCAGCTTAGAGATGTTCATCGCATAATGACACATAGCCACTCTATATATCATAATGGCTAATGCACTTACAACTCGGGAGAATTGACTCCAAAGGTTGTAGGGGTGTGAAAAACCTGTATGGAACACGTGCAAAGACGTTGCAGCAGACTTGCAGGACGACGAGATCAGGAGCAGCAGGAGCCTTCCCAGTTGCAGTCTTGGTTCCCAACGCGAAGTCCAGCAAGGTCCAGGGTGCCCAGATGGTCGAAGAAGAAGGGTTATGGGATGGTTCCTTGTTTAAATATCGACAAAAAAAATATAGTTTACAAAAAATATAGATGTAAAAATATCGATTACAAAAATATCGACTCCCTATACTCAAACAGGTAAGTACAATAATATCGACTCAAAAATATAGATGTAAAAAATATAGATGTAAAAAATATCGACTTTAAAAAATAATATAACTTAAATTAAATAATATTAATATTATTAACCAAATAAATTAAATTACATTTATATTTTAACTATTTATAACAAATAAACTTAATTTAATTAATATAAACACAATAAATGTGTACATATACATATATTTTCTTAAATACATTTTATTTATTTAATATATAAACTTTAATAATTATACAAAAATAAAATAAACACATATATAAAACATTTTGAATAAAATAAAATATTCTATATTTAATTAACACATAAAAGTATAAAAAATAATAATACATACATTTAATAACAAAATAAAAACATTAGTAGTTAAAACATTTGATAGCAAAGGGGTAACAATTAATATTCCCACGCCAGTTAGTGCAACAGTAGGGAAAGCGCTGAATAGCGTAGGGGTAAAAATGACTATTCCCACTCCAGAGGGTGCAACAGTAGGGAAATCGTTGGATAGCGTAGGGGTAAAAATTACTATTCCCACTCCAAAGGGTGCAACAGTAGGGAAAGCGTTGGATAACGTAGGGGTAAAAATTACTATTCCCACTCCAGAGAGTGCAACAGTAGGGAAAGCGCAGGATAGCGTAGGGGTAAAAATGACTATTCCCACTCCAAAGGGTGCAACAGTAAGGAAAGCGCTGGATAGCGTAGGGGTAAAAATTACTATTCCCACTCCAAAGGGTGCAACAGTAGGGAAAGCGTTGGATAGCGTAGGGGTAAAAATTACTATTCCCACTCCAGTGAGTGCAACAGTAGGGAAAGCGCTGGATAGCGTAGGGGTAAAAATTACTATTCCCACTCCAGAGAGTGCAACAGTAGGGAAAGCGTTGGATAGCGTAGGGGTAAAAATTACTATTCCCACTCCAGTGAGTGCAACAGTAGGGAAACCGCTGGATAGTGTTGGGGTAAAAATTACTAGTCCCACTCCCGAGGGTGCAACAGTAGGGAAAGCGTTGGATAGCGTAGGGGTTAAAATTACTATTCCCACTCCAAAGGGTGCAACAGTAGGGAAAGCATTGGATAGCGTAGGGGTGAAAATTACTATTCCCACTCCAGAGAGTGTAACAGTACAGTAGGGAAAGCGCTGGATAGCGTAGGGGTGAAAATTACTATTCCCACTCCAGTGAGTGCAATAGTAGGGAAAGTCCTGGAACCCAAAACATAAAAAAAAAAACTATCAAAATGTTTATTACATTTAATTTCTAATATAAACATAATAATATATACATTTAATTATATTATTATTAACAAAGATAATAAAAAATATTTAATTACACATTATTTAACACTATAATATCCACCACACACACCTAAAATTAATTACACGATTACATTCAATATTTACTAATTAATTAATGAAAATTAATACTTTTTTCAAATTAATTAATTAATAATTAATTACCAGCTTTCACACCATATACACTTATAAACACCACAACACAAACCTATAATTAATTACACATTTACAATTAATAATTAATAATTAATTAATGGTAATTATTTTGAAAAGTATTTAATAATTAATCAATACAAAATTAATTACTTACCACCCTTCACACCATTCACACATATAAACTCCACAACACACACCTAAAATTAATTAAACAATTAACATAATTAATTATTAATTGACTAATTGAAATTAATTAACTAATTATTAAACAATTATTAATAAATTAACGCATTAATTAATCAATTAATTTTATATAATTAAATTACTTCCCACCCTATTCCCCTATAAACCCATAACCCGCTATGGAACTAATAACACAAAATTCAACATAAAATACATTAATAACTAATACAATTCCAAAACATATAATAAAATGACAAACAATTCTCTTCAAAAACACTAAAATACATAACATTATTAATAAATCGATATTTTTGTAAACTATATTTTTGTAAACGATATTTATTACAACTATATTATTGTTATTGATATTACTTACCTATCAGTCGATATTCTGGTCAAACTATATTTTTGTTGTCGATATTTCTTCCACTCGATATTTCTGCGGAGATATTTATTTCAGACGATATTTCTCCGTCGATATTCCTACTCTGCACCGTATGGGATCTGATTCTTGTCCCATGACAAATATATGGACCCACCCACAGATAAGCCCCTAAGGAAAGGGTTTAGACAATTCAGGTGTCCCTCCCAGAGGAGGGGCTGGACTGTGCGGAGATACGCCCATGTTCTATGTCCAGTTTCATGCCAGAGCAGGAGCCAACAGCTCCCTTAACTGGTTTGAACCGGAATATGCAAGGAGGGCACCAAGTGTGCCCCTCAAGCTGTCTCAGTGGCGCTGGCAAGCGCCCCTCACCCTGCCCCAATAGACTAAATCCTGTATGGGAGGTGGTCACAACTCCCTGTGACAGGATATCTATTTCTTCTACCCTCCCCTGATCGAGCTTGGCTCAGCCGCAGGACGGCAGAAACATGTCTCTGGTCGGCAGCAGCCCTGCTTGCTGTCCGGTTCTGGAAGACTGGTACAGGGAGCACAGAGGGCCTCCCGGAGGAGCTTTACAGTGCATTGAATCATACCTCCCTCACCATTTACGGCATGAGGGTATGATTCCAACATGTTTGATACCAAACATGACAGGGTTTGTTACATCCAGTTTAGAGATGGTCATCGCATAATAACGCATGGCCACTTTACATATCGTAATGGCTAATTCAATTACAACCCGGGAGAACGGACTCTGAAGGTTGTAGGGGTGTCCCGCTCATGCAGGGGCACCCTCACACTTAGAATCAAACACTGCATGAAAGTCCTGCCTTAAGGGTGACTTATAGGTTTTCTGTGCAGTGACCGTAGATATACGAAAACTTATATCTTTCGTAAGTGGTGTTTGCACCAGCTTACACAGTCTGCAATGGCAGGCCTGTGGTCACAATTTGAGTGGTCTCTCATGGGTGGCATAATGCATGTTTAAGCCCTTGGGTGACCCCTGGTGTACCTATGCCCAGGGTACCACAGTATCATATACTAGGGACTTATAATGGTACACCAGTTGCCAATCTGGGGTGCACCTAAGTACTCACCAATCCAATGTTGGGGAGAAATCACATAGACTGGGATCCTGATTAGGAGGATCCCAGTGAGACTAGTCAGTAAAATATAATGACACCAGCATAAAGTGGGAGGCGACCATGGAAGCAGATCCTGCTTTCCAACATCACCCTATGATGCCCACCTGCCCACACAAAGGCTGTGAGTTTATAAGTAACTGAGTGGAACTACCTGTGAGGAATGAGGTAGGTTTAGTTTCCTTGGATGTACAGTTAGTGGGGTAGACACCATCTTGAACAACGTGATGCCCCCCAAAGGATTAAGGGGTAGGTTAGCCCAGCGGTGTAAGTGGGGAGACAATGTGGCCTAATGGCGAAAGCGGCCAACCTCGAATCTGGGGAACTGGGTTCAAGTGTCTGCAGATATGCTCAACATCCTGTGATTCTAGGCAAAGCACTTAGTTTCCCCATGAGTAACAAAATGAAGGTGTCCGTCTGTAACAAACATGGTGCTCATATAAAGCGCTCCGGTACCTTTGGATCAGATTTGCTATATGTAAAACTCGCAAAATAAAAAAAATAAAAAGTTCAGATCAAGAGCCTGAGCAAGGCCCTGGAAGTAGATAATCCACGCCAAGTCCGGGAGGTGCGACACATGAATCCCCAGGTATTTAAAAGGAATTTCTCCAGGTAGGGACATCCGAACACCAGTACCGCTCCCCAGCATCTAACCTTACTTCTACAAAGTTAGATAGCCTGCATTAATATTGAGGCCCAACACATCGCTATACATACCAAGGATATAGGATCTCCAGGCACCGGGGTCCGGAGGTCCAAGGATCTGCAAGGAACAGGTGAATGTCGTCCGCATATAACGCTATGCGGTCCTCAAATCCATCTCTCCACCTCCACTCCCTCTCCCGGGCGTCGCAACATATGAAACATGCTAGAGGCTCTATCTCAAGGGCAAACAATAAGGGAGCGAGCGGGCAACCCTGACGTGTACCCCGCTGGATAGGAAAGGGTGCAGTTAAAACATCGTTCACTCGAACATGGGCAGTTGGATCGCTGTAAAAAAGACAGACCATCCGGCCAAATGCAGCTCCCAGACCTGCCAGATGGAGGCCTGCATCCAGAAAATCCCAGGAGACCATGTCGAAGGCCTTAGAGAAGTCTATGAGAAGTAGGTCCAGAGTGCTAAGTCCGCATCTGAGAAAGAGCTGCCTGTACTCTATGAATGCAGTGGCGAGTGCTCCGACCCGGCAGGAACCCGCATTGCTCCAGGTGAACGTGATAGGGAAGAGCATGGGTCATGCGGGTCGCCATGGCTATGGCATAAATCTTAATGTCAGCATTGACGAGTGAGATGGGGCGGTAGGATGAATATTGATCCCCGAGAAGGCCAGTTCCAGTGAAAAAGATCCCTGCGGTATCTCAGCAGTGTAAACATTTCGCAAATAAGGGGTTCGGATGTCTCAGAATTGCTTATAATGCTCAATATTGTAGCCATCAGGGCCTTCCATTCTCACAGACTGCAATTCCCTTATAGCAGAGTCTAACTCTTCTATGGTAAGAGGCAGATCTAATTTCAGGGATATGAATTTAGGGATAGACGGCAGTGGAATATCATCGAAAATGGTGTTCTCTAACTCTAGTGAGTGCAGGAGGGCACCGGGTGGATAGAGCTTGAACTGTAGTTGCTAACTGCTGCGTGGTGATTTGGTCTTTTGTACCGTCAGATCTTGAATCCTTTCTTGAATTTCTGGAGTGATGGGGCGGTCTGAGATGCAAGTGGAAAGTCATTCCAAGCTTTGACCGCCAGGTTTGAGGAGGAGTGTTACCTGCTGTGGTTCAGTGGATCTTGGGGGGGTGTCTTCGAGGAAGAGGGAGGCAGATTGTAGATGTCATGTTGGTGGGTGGAAGGTTATGCGTTTGTTGTTGAAAGATGGTCCTACATTGTGCAGGGCCTAGTAGGCTTGGGTCAGCATCTTGAACTGGCATCACTTCAGGATGGGTAGTTTCTTGAGGTGGGATGTAATGTGGTTCCTTCTGGGTAGGTCAAGGATGAGACACCAGTGAGATATGCTTTGGGAATATTTTAGTGCAGGATCTTCTCTCAAATATAAAAACATTGGTAACAAGTACCATGTATCATGTAACTGGAAATTGATATGATCAAATGTGGTAGCATCAGACAATAAACATTTTCCTTCTGTTATCTTGCGATGAATTAGAAGTCTCTTCTCTCATGTGGTGTTTTTCTACAACTTGCTGCACCCTCCTGCTGCCCAGCTTCATTGTTTGTGTTTCTTCCTTGTTTCTGCCTTTATTGTCTTTTTTCTGCCACTCTTTTTACACATGTCTTCCTCCACCCCATCACTTTCTCCCTCCTTGTCTGCCCTTTCACTTGTAAATCTCCCTCCCATCTCACCTTTTTAAAATCCAATCTTGCTTTGCATTCATTCTCTTATTCAGTTACACATAATCAGCTAATTTCTCCCCCTTGCTTTGTCTGTATTCATCCTTCCTCCCCCTCCTTCTCTTCATCTCTACACTCTCCCTCTATTATATATTGTCACTCACTGTGACTCGTGCTAACTTTTATTCATGTATCTTTCCTGCCTCTTATCTCCCTTCCTCTTCTTCTCCATCTTTGTGTCAGATCTCTGCCTCTCCTTATTGTCCTCTTCTGCTCAGCCTTTGCTTTCCACCGTTCTCCCATGATGCTTTACTACTGGCTTTACTACTGCCTCTACTTAAAAACACAAATGCAGATCTATGCTGCCTGAGCAACTATTGACCCATCTAACTACTACCAGCGCTTGAAGAAAACATTATAAAAATGGGTTAAAGGTCAGCTTACCAAATTTGTTGAAGATAAGAGAATTCTCCATCTCGCTAAATCAGACTTGTGTGATGAATTCGGCACAGAACTTGCACTGCTGGAAGTCACTGAACTTATCAAACTCAATCTCAACTAGAGAAAAATAATACAGGGATAATCCTGTTTGACCTACCAGCTGCGTTTGATACCGTGTTCTATGAGATCCTTCTTAATAGATTAAAAGAGGCAGGAATTGTAGATTTTGCCTAGAGTTGGCTAAAATCATTCCTGTCGAAGAGAGTCCATGGGGTGTTCTTAGCTTCATTCACCTGTTTTTCCCTGCTGAATGCTGTCAAAAAGACCATCAAATACTTGCCAGTAGACACATGCAAATATATTACTCACACCCCCGTTCCGGTCAGATTGCACTATGCTGATGTGCTGTATTTGGGGGCATCGGATGAACTGCTTGAAAGACTGGAATTGCTGCAAAATGAAGCTGTACCTCTTATCCTAAACATCCCTAAAAGGCAATCAATTCAGAATGGCCTGAGCTTGCTGCACTGGCTCCCAGTTAAATATAAAGCTTTAGGGCCTGATTTAGACCAAGGGAGATGGATATCCCATCCGCCAAAATATTAACTCCATTATATTCTAATGGATTTATATTTCAGCAGACAGACTATCCAATGCAGTTGTGATGGAGTAACCCGTCCGCCAAGATCTAAATTTGGCTCATAGTGTTTACATTTAATGCTCTTCATAAAGAAGGTCCGATCTCTAGGAGAGAGTTAAAGTTTACACTCCATCTAGGGCACTTAGATCTGCTAATCAGCATTTCTATGCATTTTTAGGGTCCGCAAAGTCAGATTAGGCAGAAGATCCTTCTTTGCAAGGGTCCCTAGGCTTTGGAATGCTCTGCCCAAGCAACTGTGGGGGACAAAACTGGAACCTGCCTTCAGAAAAAGCTTCTTTTCAGAGGGCTTTAGAGGAATGACAATTACCTGCCTGGCTTAGCGCCTGCAAGCTCCCATTGGGAGCAGCTGATTGTGCTCTACAAACAATTGATTTCATTTTTTGCTCTGCGCCCCGTTTTCCTTATTTACACTTCACCTACACTGCATCTCACGCTTTCAATTTTCTTCCTTTGCTATATCTAGTTCTTTCCCCTTCTTCCCACTGTCCTCACTCCCATTCTCTACAACCCTCCACTCACACTCTTTCTTTCTTTTTCATTGGTATTGCTCCATAGCTTATCCCTTGACTTCCTTACTTGTCTTGCTGCACATCCGTGCCTCCCTTACTCCAAACTGTCAATTTACAGAATAAATCTTTTAATCTATAACTTCTTCACTTACAATAACCCCCTCGCCTTTTTTCTTGTCTCCTCATCATTTGGCTGCACTGCTTCACCTCTTAACTTCACCCATATTCCTGCTTCTCTTTCAGTTGTCTCATTTTTGCCCCATCCTCTGATCCCACAGCCACTAATTCTGTCTAATTTCTTCCCCTCTTTTAATGCGTTGTCTCCTCGTAGCCGAAATTCGAGGCGGTAGCGGGGGAGATCACTTTATTAAACAATGAAATCAAATTCGCCATCAACAACCTGAAGACCTGGATGAAAGATGAACCTGTGGAGAAAAACTTGGTAAGTCTTTGATGCACAGCTGGTTTTGAAACAGCAAAGTTTGAAATGACTCTCTGAAGGTGTCTTTACGTCTAAGCTAGCAGGTGACAGCAGGGAGTGTGTGAAGTGGTCAATCCTGGCATTACTGACAGTGCAGAAATGGGGCACACGAAATAGGAGCATGAAACACAAACCTCTCCTCAGCTATACTCTTTATCCATCAAAAGATATTGGTTCATATCAATAACATTGGAGTATCTCCGCTTAGGTGCATGTCCCAGTACAATTATTTTAAAGAAGAGTATCTATTTCCAAATTAATTCTAAACAAAATTCCATTGAGAATATTTTAGTAATGCCAGTAAAATTAAACATTTGCTTTTTTAAAGACAAAGTTAGCTAGATTCTTTTATTTCTTACTTTAAAAATTAAAACAAAGAAAATAGTGTCAGATTGGAGTAAAGCTCACTAAAAAGGCAATTGATACCTTCATTTTGAGGCAACAGCTTGCTGTTGAGTCCTATAATTAAGTGCATTGCTAATTAACTCTTAGTTCATTTTTTTTTTACAGTGGAGAAAAAATCCCTGAATAGTAGAGGTTTTTGTTTTTATCCTGCTGCATTAGAGAAACGTTTTTTAAGTAGCATTTTGCGATATTTAACATTTTTTAGGCATTACCTAGAATTTATTTATATATTTTGTATTGCAGTGGGATACATTTTCCTGAACTTTTCACACAGATGTTATTCTTACAGCTCCTTTTGGCACATGGTGCTTCCCGCCCATCCAATGTCCGCAGTACTCTGCCCTTCCTTGGAATGAACACACTCCATGTTGTGTGGTGGGGACAGGTTGTTGCATTATTGCACAAATACCTTCAGGTGATATTCTCCTCTCCCCTTTAGAACTCAGGTGGCCTAAACAGGACACCTGCTGTCCACAGAACTGTAATTTCTTTGGGGATGCTTTGTGACCGCGAGGTGCCAAAATTGTAAGCAAGGTTATAGTGGCCCATGCTAATTCTTCTTCTGTATCAGCTGTTATAAGGAGGTCGTCTACATATTGGTTCACTGCCACCCAGGCTCCAAATTATGATGATCAAGCCTTTAATATCTGTGAATATATGTGTGGAGGTTCTGTATACCCTTGGAGACTTTGGGCCCGATTCACAGAATGAACTTAGATTCAATCCTAAACTTACTACTATTTTGGTATTCACAGAATGCACTTACTACTTTTGGCATTCGCAGAATGAACTTACTACTTTTGGTATTCACAGAAGTTAGGATTTTGTCTTAAGTTTGTCTTGTGAATCCCAAAAGTAGTAAGTTCATTCTGTGAATGCCAAAAATAGTAAGTGCATTCTGTGAATACCAAAATAGTAGTAAGTTTAGGATTGAGCCTTAAGTTCATTCTGTGAATCGGGCCCTTTGTGTCCATGAAAAAGAACGACCTTGAAAAACGAAAGAAAATAAATATTGGCTATAGGGATGTAGGGGAATGGAGAAGAGCACATTTTTCAGGTATGTGACTGAAGAATAAGTGTTTGATGGGGGTATGGTGGTAAGAATGGTAGTGGGGTTTGGCACCACAGGAAATCTGGGTTGAACTATCTTTTGAATCTCACAGACGTCTTGAACCAAACGACATTCGTCAGGTTTTAAGGGGTCCTTACTTCATTTGCACAGCGGAGAAATCTGTGAATTCCATGCACCGCCCTTTGTTTCTATCAGGACTCCTTACTTGACCAGTGCTCTCTTGCAATCCCATCTCTCCCTCTCATGAAACATGATACTTTGGAACTCCAGGCAGGACATGGTGCAAGGTCGCTCACTCGTGGCGCCTGGCCGCCATATTGGGGCTGCTGTTCTTCCAGCGCTCCACCGGATCCAGCGCTCTAGTGCTCCGTTTGGGAGACCAGGTGAGGCTGCATTTAAAGCTCACTTTCCTTCGCGCAGCGGAGACGCGCAGCGGTGGCACCTGACTCGCGCCGGAGTCAAGCCAGAGTCCTGCCGGTCTGCGCCCGTCAGCGTCCCGGAGGCGGTCGGGGCGGCGGGCTGAGCTCTGCTACCAGGCATGTGCCATACAGGGTCACCTGTGCGGCGATATACTTCTGGGGAGCTTCGCGCTCTCTTTACTCCAGCCAGTGGCTGTTGCACTGTCTTCCCTGGTCGCCACCGAGGTAAGTCCACCTGCCCTGCCTGTGGCTGGTGCCCCTCCCGCGCTTTGTCATCGTCTCCTAATAATAACATCGCCAGCGTTGGATATCTCTGCATGTTATTAAACACGAGATCGGCATGTAGACATGCTCAGGACATTTTTGAGCTCCTTGATACGTTAAAGCCACTTTGTCTTATGCTCACCGAGACGTGGTGGGGTGAATTCTCTAATCCAGATGTCGCCATGGCAATCCCGCCTGATTATAACAACTTCAGGAAGGATAGAACTAAGGGAAGGGGTGGTGGAGTGGCACTGGTGGTGAAGAAAGGCACGCCCTGTGCTATTTTGCCAGTGGACGACATCCGCGGCTCTGAGACCCTTGCTTTCTCTATCACTTTGGCACCGCACCAATCAGTCAAGGGATTACTGGTCTATAGACCGCCTGGTCCATCGGGTACGTTCTTTAAAGATCTTGAATCCGTTCTGCTGGGACTGGCCCTGAAAGCGGAACATTGCATTGTGGCTGGGGATTTCAACTTCCGGATGGATGATCCGTCGGACCCTGCCGCTACTAAACTCTCAGAGGCTATGGTCCCGCTGGGACTGATCCCTTATCTGCAGGGGCCTACGCATGATAAGGGGCATACGCTTGACCAGGTTTTCTCGTCATCCCCTCTTGAGGTGATAGAGATCGTCCTGGTACTATGGTCAGACCATCTGCTTGCTAAATTTTCAATCAAAGGCACAGTTAAAGCGGCTGTTGCTCTGTCACAGCAGCAGGGTCGGGTCCATAGGGCTTACCATCGAGTCACCCCTGCGATGCTGGCCCAGGCTGCCCTGGATCACCCCTGCCCCCTCTCTGGTGACCTAGAGAAGGATCTGGAGTCCTTGCATGCGTGGCTTGTAGTCAGGCTGAACGATCTTGCCCCGGAACTGACCCCCTGCTTGACACCGAAACGGGTCTCCGCTCCGTGGTTCACCGCAGCACTTTCGGCTACGCGACAGCAGTGTAAGGTGGCCGAAAGAGCCTGGCGGGCACAATATGACACAGTGGCCAAGCTGACTTATAAGACGGCGGTCAAGGCCTATCACCGGGACATCCGCCTGGGAAAAAAAGCCTATTTGGCAGGGAGGATACGGCCGCCTCTAACTCCTGTAAGGAGATTTTCTCCATTGTGAGAGAATTTACATCCCCACGGTCCAATTCCTCTGATGAGAGGCCAGCTGATTCCTGGGCTTCGGATCTTGCTAACTTTTTTACTAGCAAGATCCAACTGATACAGGATTCCTTCCCATCGGGTGTACCCGTGGGGCTGGTTAACCCTGAGGCTAACCGGTCCCCTCTGGCCTCGCCAGGTTTGACATTGGGCGTGTTTCCACCTATTTCTGCCCCTGCCTCTTTAGCACTCGTGGGCAATCTCAAATCGGGCTCGCCGCTTGACCCGTGCCCCGCTAAGTTTCTGGCGAAAATTGCGGAGGTGATTAATCCCCTGGCGAACCCGCTATTGAATCTCTCGCTGAGCCGGGGGGTGGTTCCGCAGGCCTGGAAGCAGGCAATGGTCATCCCGCTGCTTAAGAAGCCTGGCCTGGACCCGAAGGCCCCAGTCAACTACAGGCCTATTTCTCTGCTGCCGGCTCTCACGAAAATTGTGGAAAAGCACGTTCAGACGGTGCTTTCCAATTTTCTGGAGACAAATGAGATCCTGCATGCCACTCAGTCTGGCTTCCGTCCAAATCTCAGCACTGAGACCGCGCTCCTTGAGGTATCAGAGACCATTAAAGGGGTTCTGGACTCGGGAGGCAAAGCCATGCTGGTGTTGCTGGATTTGTCGGCGGCTTTTGACACCGTCCCCCATGATGGCCTTCTCGCAAGACTCTATGAGATAGGACTACGGGGGACGGTGCTCAGCTGGTTTTCCTCCTTTCTAGCTGGCCGCCGGCAAACGGTCTGGGCCTCGCCAGATTCCGCCGTGATGCCGCCTTTGGGAGTCGGGGTCCCTCAGGGCTCTATTTTGAGCCCGACCCTTTTTAACATCTTTATGACCCCTTTGGCGGCGTTGGCGGAGTCGTTCGGGGCCCAGATCGTATCCTATGCAGACGACACCCAGCTCCTCTTCTCGTGTAAAAGAGGAGGAGACTTTGATGGGGAGAGTATTCGGGATTGCCTTGGGGCTGTTTTTCAATGGTTCCAACTGAACAGCCTCAAGTGCAATTCCGATAAGTCCGAGGTACTCTTCTTTGGGTGCGACATGGAGCCAGACTGGCAGGCTTGGTGGCCCATCAATATGTTCCCCCCGTCTTGTTCATCCCAGATTGCGAAGAACTTGGGGGTCAAGATGGATAAGGGGCTTACGTTGAAATCCCAGATCCTCGGGGTGTCAGGGATGTGCTTTGGCCTCCTTAGGATGCTGAGGAGGTTTCTTCCTCTTTTGTCTGAGGAGCACAGGAAGCTGACTGTGCAGGCCCTGATCGGCTCTAGGCTAGATTATTCGAACGCGCTCTACTTGGACCTGCCAGAGTATTTGCTACAGCGGCTCCAAGTGGTGCAAAATGCTGCTGCGAGAGCTATCTTTGGCTTGAATAGACGTGCCAGTGCAGCAGGCTTGCTGCAGACTTTGCACTGGCTTCCAATCCGCAAGCGGATCGCCTTCAAGGCTTTGACCTTGGCCTACAAGGCCCTCCATGCGGTTGGAGCAAAGTACCTCCAAAAGAGACTTGCATTTTACCACCCTGCTCGTTCTTTGAGATCGGAATTTCTGTTCTTGGCGGTGGTCCCGCGAGTGAAGAGAGCTCGCCTGGGAGGTCGCTCCTTTGGACTACTGGCGCCACAGTTGTGGAACTCTCTGCCGCTCACACTTCGGGGAGCCACCAGCCTACTTGCTTTTAGAAAAGGTCTTAAAACCTGGTTGTTCACCCAGTAGGCTGCATATATTTGGTTTGCCCTTTTTATTGTTGTCTCCTTCTTTTTTAACTGTGTTATGTTATTGTACTGTAGTCCTCCTTACTCAAAGCGCCGGGACACTCTTTTTGAGTAGCTGTGCGCTATACAAAAGTAAATATAACATAGCATAACATAACATAACAAGGGTGCCTTGTTGACATTAGACTGCCAAAACAGTGCCAGCGCAGGGGTAGAGGACAGGAATGCACTGTATTGGATAAATATGGTGCAATCCTGCCCTTTCACTTTGGCGTAGGGCAGTGCAGCAAGATGACTTTCTGCGCTGCCCTACGCCAAATCCCCATAAATGAGGGGCATAATATCTAAATCTTTTCAGGTGACATCCAGTTTCAAAACTTGGTCTTCACTTGTATCCCACATTTCAGGATCCTCTCTTAAATTAAGAAAATCTTTAGTGAAAGTAAACTGAAACGGGCTGCATTAAAAAAAAGAGACTGCTTTATTTAAAAAGAAGTCCCAGACATGGTGGTCTGCTGACCCCAGCAGGCCACCATCCCTGTGAGTGCTAGACATTCCTAATGGGTCGCAAATTGCGGCAGTCTCATTAATATTCATGAGGCATGCAATTTGTGACCCCATTAGGAATCGCTAACAGTGACTGAGACACTGATATACATCCTAATTTGCTAGTCGAAAATTGCGAGTTGCAAATGCGACTTAAATTGCGAGTCGCAAATTTGTGGGTCGTACATCTGGCCCTCAGTGTTTCTACCTCAGCGGGCCAGCCATCATCCTCAGAAAGTTGTTTCAGTGAGATATGGTCCTGTGCCATAGACCTCAATTGTTGAGATGATTCCCACAGTTGTAGACTGCAGTCATAAACAATTTTATTCATCAGTTTCCTATCTGCAATATGGTCTATTTCAGTTAAATTGCCACTTTCAAATATTTCAATAGCTCTTTGATAATCTGATTGCAATTTTGAACAAAAAAGAGATAAACTCTCTTCTCTGTTATGTTACTTCCAGCTGTCCTTTGAACACTTACTGTACTTGGTGTATAGGGAGTTGGTTTCTTTTCTAAAATCCTTTCAATAACTTCACCCACTTACCCTTTTATTTGTGGAGCTGACGGCCGTGCCACGAAAGCTTTACTCACTGCTAAGGCATCCTCACGCTAGTATTCCTTACTCTTCTGCAAGCTCATAGCCTGTTTAAATTCCTGTATCTCATGTTTCATTCTATTATGTCTTATTCCTTCCAACTGTTTTGTGCACTTTAATTGCCAGGCATACATCTCTCATTCATTTATTCAAACAATCAAACTAGGCTAATCTAATCTTCTTTTTCCTATCTCTTTTTATTATACAATGTCTCAAATACTATAATTCTGCTGAATCAAAATTTCCTTCCAAGGGAAATTGCAAATAAATATTATCCCTATTATACTCATGCCACTGATTCAAAAATAAATCTGTAGATATAGAAACTTTTGTCATTATTTCATGGGCCGGAGACCCTTCGGGTGGCATACGCTGACTTTGGTCTAACCGATTACATTTACTAAATGCCTGACCTATTATTGAAAGTTATCTTTAGCCACTCCAAAGATTCTAACAAACCCTGTGAACTTCACATTTCTTACTGTGGTGGACCCAATCTCCTGAGAAGAGAAAGAACCAGCTTCCTCTGGGACATCCCCTTTGTTCCCTTTAGCTGTGCCTCTCTTTCTCCTTTATTGGGCTTGCCACCCTTACCCAATGACTGACCTCTCAATAGCTCTTTGGGATGAAGCAGGGTTCACTCACCTTGTGTTAGGGTCTCACAGCTGATCCCTAGAGATGCTGACTTTCAGGAAACCAGTTCCGTTGTTGAGGTGCGCACTTCCCAGCAGTGCAGAAAAGCGACTGGCGAGGCCGATGTTCAATGATCTTCAAATAAAGAAGGATTTTTTCTTGTGGGATCTTTAGTATTCGTTAATGAGCTCTGTTGCAGCAGGGATTGCTGAGCACTCGCCAAAGGATCTGCTTTAGCTTACAGACTACTCAGCTTATATACCTCCGTAACCACATAGACAGCACTAGAAAGTAGTGATTTTAGCTGCAAATTATCAGAGTACAAAAGTCCTTAGAGGAGCATAGCTGTAGCGGGAGGTTTCAATCAGTTTGCCACTTATTGTTGTCAAGAGTTCATTAGTTTTCCTCCTTACTCATCACTTCTGGATATACTTTAAACAAACCATCATCACTAACCTTGACATCAGAATAGGATGTTATGATAGTTATGGATAATCTCATTAGAATTACAGCATAACATCACCTTCACTAATAGTTATTGGGCCCTGATAAATTCAAAGCTAAGGAAAAGACAAACGCTTCCCTTGGTGATCTTTAAATCATAAAGACAACATTCTGCAGTTGAAGCATTTCACATGTATTTTGATATTTATCGTCCCTCATTATTGTTTTGGTTATATGTGATAATTTTTCTCACGGGAGAGGCATGGCTTGGATGTGGCTCTGGGCGCAATGAATCTCCAAACAATATGCAGCAATAATGTTGTGGCCAAGGGAATACTTCTCATCACAAAAAGGGTATCAGAGGGTCAGAATTCATACAGGTGATTATTGGGGACAATAGTAGTGAGTTATTACCACTAGCCATATAACAAGTGTTTTTAATGAAAAAAACACTTGTTATATGGCTAGTGGTAATAACTCACTACTATTGTCCCCAATAATCACCTGTATGAATTCTGACCCTCTGATACCCTTTTTGTGATGAGTATTTGATTGGGCATGTACTCAGAGCTGGTCATTAAATTAGCCCTAGGGTCCCCCATAATTTTATATGTGTTATAAGTGCAAGGGAATACTTCCACACTGCGTTTAACGTGATAATTCTGCCTTACAAGTTTCATCCATTAGGAGGCGCTCACTTGTATTTGCAAGTGCAGTGAAGGTGTCTCTCTTGCATATGTTTTTTATCAACCCGAGTGCTTAAGGTTCATTTGATGGTCTAAAGGAAGTTATTCTCCTTTGAGAAGACCATGTGTCTTTTGGAAATTGAATGTAGACCTTTCAAGAATACTTATTTCAGTTCTTTTGTGGAAGATGCACAAGACCTAGCTGGCTCAGGTGAGACCTAAAAAGGGGAGAGAACTGCACGCCAGAAGGCGTGTTTTCTTACTGAGGCTTACTTCATGCAGGGTCTCCCATGCTTTGTCTCTCTGACCTTCCTTTCGCCGCTTCAAGGCTAGTTTGTAGACCTGTCTACAAGCCTAAACTTCTTGTTTATTTTTAGGTGATTTATGTGGGGCGGCTTTTAATCTCTTATGAGCGTTAGTGCATGTTGAATCAAACCACCCCCTTCTCTCAGAAACTGGACGTTTCCGATAGGCAGTTAACCCTTCCTTGATTCCTTTCAATATTGTCATGAATGCATCAATAACTTCTTTTTCCCAGTTGTGTCATCTAAGCAAATCCCAAATGCTTCACACTGTGTGTTAATTAACCATTCTAAAAATGTTTTGGGGCCTTCCTGGGGCCATTGCCTTGTATAACCGTTTAAAGAAGCAATTTCAATATTATCAACTATGGGTTTATATCTTTTAATATGATAATTGAAAAGATTGATGAATTATGCAGTCAACAATAAGTTAATATGACATGCACAATCAGGCTCTCCTAAATTTTCAGACAACAATATGTTGCACTTTAGAGTTTTTAGTTTTGATTTAAAGACTGCCATTATGGTGTCAAAAATCGTTAAATGCATTTCAGTGTTGGCTAAGAAGCCAGCAATAACTGAAGATAACATGTAGACATTTGGTAGCTGTTTTAAAATTGTACAAAATCTTGTCCAGTTCCAAAAACTGCAAATTCAAATAGACACACCATGAAAGTATTAGGGCAAATTTCAGCCGGGTAGTGTCAGGAGGGGGAAGGACCAAGGTTCCTAGTGCTGGGCACAGTTTGGCTTTCCCTTGATACACTTTTAGCGTGTCTGTGCCGTGCCCACTGTACTCATCAGCTGAATTTTTATTTTTACAGAGTTTTAAATAGCGCAAACTTGACCCGGTATCGGGTATCAGAGCGCTTTACATATCACCAGTTGTATTACATGAGGACACATTAATTTTTTGTTAGGCACGGGGAGATTAAGTGATTTGCCCAGAATCACAGGATGTTCAGCGTCATTGCCGAGACTCGACCCCGGTTCCCCAGATTCTAGGTCGACCGCCCTAGCCATTAGGCCAACTCCTCTCCCTTAACATTCTGCTGAGCTTTGATATTTAGGTCCCGGGGGGAGGAGGTGATGTCACTTTCAGTGTAGATGGATGATAGAAAATCCAGTGATGTCACCTCCAGTGCAGATGGAGGATGTGAAATCCAGCGGTATTATGAATATGGAGGATACAAATGAGACTTCTTGCTTGGCTTCTTCTTTTAAAGACAGTTTTTGCTTAAAATCAGTAATGTCATTTCCTGTGCAGGTGGATGATGGAAAAAGCATCATCCACCTGGTCCAGGTTGTTTTGCTCAAATTAAAACTGACCTCTTGGGAAGAATTTGTGGGGTTCGCATGATAGGATTCTTCTAACAAATATCTTGTGATGACTTCCCAAAAATGTGCAAACTATGCTGGAGAGATGCTAAATAGGCAGATTGTCAGGGAGCACACATTTGAGAAAAAGAGAAAAGCAAATACATACGATTGGTCACATTAATCATGGGATCCTCCTAGTCACAAAAGGTGCTAAGGCAATCTGCAATGCAGGTTTCAATTAGAAATGACAAGGAGTACATAAAAACCTTCAATCTTATTAACTATCGTCCCTTTAGGGAATGATGACTCAACCCTCATATGTATACTATGCTGAACTATCCCTTAAGAGAAAAGATTTTCAAACTCCCTGTAGGAATGAATCCATTGTTCTCGTCTCTATCGCTGGTAGACAGGATCCAAAGAAAAGAAGAAAAATGCATTTGTGCTATTAACTATTTTTGCTATTTTTGGACATGCAGCATAGCATTTTAGAACTGCTATTTTAAAAATATCATGAATTTATTGCTAAATATATATTTGTTCAATGTAACGATTGACCTTGGACATTATTTAATGGCTGTAAAAAGGTGCTGTCAGTCTTTTAGTTATGGTAATTTTCATATCAGCTAATTGTATTATATTTATTTTATTGTACACGTTAACTGACTATTAGACAAAGTAAACTATAGTTAAAACTGAAACTGAAATATCTTTTGTTTCCTACCATCTCATTTCTATCGTCCTCTTCCTAGGCTAAATTCAAGGACTGTGTTCCTGTTCACCATACTGTACTTCCTCAAAAATTGATCCTCTCTCTCCCCTGAGTTGGCTCAATATGATGAAATTAAACTATACATTTACTGGAAAAAAAGGTTAAAGTAATGACCGAGGGCCCGATTCACAAAAGTAATCTGAGACAAAATCCTGAACTTACTCCTTTGGGTATTCACAGAAGGCATTTATTAGTAGTAAAGTTAGGATTCCTAACTTTACTACAACTAAACTGAGACAAAATCCTAATGTTACGACTTTTGGTATTCACAAAAGGCATTTAGAAGTAGTAAAGTTAGGAATCCTAACTTTTCTACTACCAAATGCCTTTTGTATATACAGCTCACCTGTGAACAAGGCTACCGATGTAGCTGAACGCGTAAGGACTTTTAACAAGGCTGTTTCTTTATGGAGTAAAAGCACAAGTTATTTCTGAAATCTGGTCCAGGGTGCTTCTTTTTCTCCGGATATGGAGGTTTGTTGGATATGAATGGAAGTTGTCCGCCCCCACATGCCGAGACTGCCCTGTAGAGGTCCATGCTCCTATTATGGGATAGTTAATTTGAAAATGCTGTTTTCTGCAAAGTAAAGCTAACAGTGTAGAATGGTTAAGTTTACATTTTATTAATACATAATGTTGATGAAATAAGGAACATTGGTGAGAGCCAGAGGATTTATTTGATTCTGTGGCTTCAGTGTTTACCACATAATTATGGATCTACCGTATTTAACACCTAATTTACAGATCTCACAAAAATGTTGTTTCTAGCTAAGCAGAGTGACAATAATTCAAATGAGACAGTATTATATTATTTGTGTTTTTGCCACATATTTTAGAAAACCTTGTTGCATAATTTGATCCACTATTCTACATACTCCTAATAGCCCAGACAGTGGTAAAGCTCTGTACAGTGGATTGAAGTTTGTCATTATGATGTTGTCATCTGTATTTACAAGCAACTGTGAAATACTTCCCATATTTCTTTGCTCGCTGTATTTTGTGCAATAAGTTGTGATCAAGTCATAAAGTGAAATAGACCCATTCTTATGGTGTCATGCAAACAAGCTCACTATAGTTTCAATGCTGATGTACATTCCCTCCATTGTGGATACTTCAGCAGTCAATAGATTGAATCTGGGGCTGGCAGCTCCACTTCAGGATTGCATTAACCTCACCATGTGCGTGTAGTTTTTTTCCACCATTTGTTGCATTTATAGATATATAGGTATATGTAAATATTTATGTTCAATACATTCATATACTTAATTATTTGAAGTTTATTGAACATGGGGTGTTATTTTAAGTTCCAACCCCTGTTATTTTCTATGAAAGTGTGTTGCAGTACCTGTGAATGTTCATATAAGGTGCTAGACAAGGCTTAGCTGGAGCACATTTACATCTGTTTTGTAACCATTAGGGCAATAGTAACTTTAGTAGTCTAGGGAGGTCGGGATTGCAAACCACGTCTCCAGACTCCACAGTTTCTAACTAGTCCAACAACCCACACATGGGGTGGCAGTGAATGTGATGGCAAAGCCAAGGGCATGCTCTTCCCAGGGAATTGTCACTGTGTTGGGGGCCATGCCCAGTTGTGAAGTACAATCTTTGTTCAGTGCTTATTTCCAGCTTATTTAGGTGAAGTGTTGAAGCTGGATGACAAGTATCCTATTCCCTCAGCTAAAATGTACCTCTGGATTACATCTAATTCTGTTGTCTACCCACCCCAGTGACTGCCCACCTTTTTAGGGGTCCTGCCAAGGTCTTTTTATAGCACTCCAAACCATCTCTTTGGGTCCTGTGGCAGTAGGTGGCTATTGGGTCATATGTGGGTTAGATACTGGTATTTACCACTGGTGTTTCACAACTTAACACTATTCTAACAATGGAATTGTTAATTTTCTATATGTCTCTCAAAAGAAACAACAGCAAGGATCCAAGGCTTACTCCAGGACCCAGTAAAGGGATTAAACCTCCAGTACAGTATTAAGAGTCACACTTGTGTCAGTCCCAGGCCCTCCTTTGGTATTCCCTTTAAGATTGAGAGGATGAGGCATTGGAATAAAAACCCCAAAACATGATTCACAGCTGATAGTACCCCTGATCCCAAAGGCAACATTGTCTCATGTCTCTGTAGTCACAATGTGTAAAGTGATTAGGTAGAGTTGGCCATCCAAGTTGTGAACTGCACCTTTCTCCTTACAGGCGACAAGCCAAGACACTGCGTTCATCCGGAAGGATCCCTACGGGGTGGTGCTCATCATCGGTCCCTGGAACTACCCACTGAGTCTTATTCTGATTCCGCTTGTGGGGGCCATCGCTGCAGGTGAGTGAATGTGTAGTGGGAGGAGTCAAACTACGCAACTGCTGCTCCTGCTTCAGACCCACCCACGGCTGAGTTACTGCACACTCGTGCACTGTGAGCACGCCTACATACACCCTTCAGCCAGCACTGATTCATCAACCCACAGCCAAATCACTGACACTAACCCATAGCTACCACGTCTTCATCTCCACCAATGCCAACACTCCTACACCCACCCTACAGCTAGTGCACTACAGCCAGCACTCCATCAACATACAGCAGGCGCTCCTACACGTTTCCACATCTTCAAGCGCTTTCCTACTGTCAACCACTACCTCAAATCCCATAGTCAGCATTCCTACATTCACCTACTGACAGGCCAGCACTTACTCTTCAACTCACTGTTAGCGCTTCAATGCTCACTGCTCACTCTACTGCCAGCACCTCTACACTCACCCTACCGCTATCACTCCTATATTCACCCTATAGCCAGCTCTCCGTCATCATCACACATCTAGCGCTCCTACACCATCTCTACAGCCAACACGCCTACACTCACCCGACAGCCAGCACCCCTTCACCATTCCTAGAGTAGCACATCATCATCTCACAGCCAACGCTCAATCACTGTTTTCACAGCCAGCCCTCCTACACTGACCCATAACTAGACCTTCTTCACTTCCCTCACCATTTCATAGATAGCATTCCTTCACAATCTGTGCTTCTTCATCATCCCTGCAGCCAACACTCATACGCCATTCCACAGCTCGCGTTCCTACGCTTTCCCATAGAAGTTATCCAACACTAACTAACATTGCTGCCAGTGCTAATTCATCATCCAATAGTCATCATTCCTACCTTCACGCTACTATCAGCATGCCATCATCATCCCACGGCCAATGCTCCTGTACTATCCCGCAGCCAGTCTTCCTTCACAATCCCAGACCCAGTGCTCCAACTAGGGGTGGGCGTAATTTGCATAATCGCGTTACACGAATCTCCCGAAACGGTGTAAAATCTCCACGAACACGCAGAAATTCTGCGAACACGCGGAAGTGCTTGTTTGCGATGCTTTTTTCCTGTTCGCAATCTCTGTTTGCTTGCTTGGGGGCAATATCTCATGAACATGCATTTTGAGAATGCGAACAAGCAGAAATTTCGCGAAGTTGCGGAACGCAAAATTTTGGCCAATTTCGCGTTTTCCGCAAAACCCGAAATTACCAAAATTCCGCAAATTTCACGGGCAGAACGGAATTCGCCAACCAGGCCTAGCTCCAACACCATTCAACAGCCCACATGCAACGGTCCTAAATGAACCCACACTCAGCCCTGCTACACTTATGCAAAGTCAACGCTCCTGCACCATCCCACAGCCAGCGCTCCTATACTAATGCACAGTCAAATCAAATGAAATCAAAAGAAGCTTTATACGCAGTACATTAAAAATATGCATCATATCTTACGTGTGCATTAGCAAACCACTATAAAAACATTCATATTGGTTAAAAACTGCAACATCAATTCCTATATATCCATTATTACACAAAAGTTTATAAATATAATCAGATGACAATAAAAGTAGAAGCATTACATTGTTGTTCTGCATCTAATCACCCCTTTCATTTATTTGGTTAAACAATCAATAAAAATTCCATCATCTAGAAGTAGCAATTTGAAAAAGGCGGGCGACATTGCCTCAAACCTACGTCTATTAAAATAGGCAAAATCCGTCTTTTTCATAATAATGTATAAAATTTACAGAAAAAAATAATGTGAATGGCAGACTGGGTAGATGTATCATCACATGGGCAGGGGCCTAAGGTGCGTGACCAGTCATTCATATTTGGGAACGTGTTCATTGTGAAAAAATTGCCTGGCCGGAAGCGGGTCAATAAGTCCTGTCATCGCTCCCCTTCACATTGACTAGATATGGTTGTATCCCCGGTTGTATCAATAGTATTTGATTCTCTCTAACAGACGGTTTAAATATGTTATGGGAGAGTCTACCAGTCTCCAAGAAGTTCATACAAGCAGTTTTTAAAACGTTCCTTGGGATTATAGGGATACTAGCCGGGTTAGAGAAAGATTCTGACATCCCAGGTCAGCCACATGGGGCCCGATTCACAGAATGAACTTAAGACTCAATCCTAAACTTACTACTATTTTGGTATTCACAGAATGCACTTACTACTTTTGGTATTCACAGAATGAACTTACTACTTTTGGTATTCACATAAGGTAGGATTTTGTCTTAAGTCTGTCTTAAGTCTGTCTTAAGTCTGTCTTAAGTTTGTCTTAAGATAAACTTAAGACAAAATCCTAACTTCTGTGAATACCAAAAGTAGTAAGTTCATTCTGTGAATGCCAAAAGTAGTAAGTGCATTCTGTGAATACCAAAATAGTAGTAAGTTTAGTATTGAGTCTTAAGTTCATTCTGTGAATCGGGCCCAAAGTTTTTAACGTGGTGGAGCCATGGGATGCGAGACACCCACTGCCGTTTAAGGCAATCGTTTATCACATCACGATTGAGGCCGGTGGCGGTACTAACCCATATCTTGTGCAATTTAGTCGGATAGATATGGCATTTCCAATTACGCATGACAAATATAGGTGGCCGTACTATTCGGAGCGGCAAAAAGGTATCTTAAAAACGAATTCTCAACTAACTGCAGCCGCTCTACATTTGCATGGCCCCAAATTCTGGCTCTGTACATGGCTGCTGAAATACATTTAACTTTGTACATTTTTAACAATTCGCCAATAGATCACTTTCTTAGTTTTCTTGTGAAGCTCACCAGAGCTCCTGTGGCTTTAGCAAATAACAATGTTCTCGATGTAATAGCATTTGCCCACGAACCCCTTTTTTCAAAGACAATTCCAAGATATGAAAAAAAGCTAGCAAATTCAAGTTTTTTGTTTTTGATAAAAAATATCCCGACACTTTGCACTAGACTTGCCACATTTCATAACAAATGGTTTGGTGATGTTTATGTTGAGATCTAAGCTTAACATATAGGTTACAAAGCTTGATACAACACTTTGCAGTCCTATTTGCGTGCAGGAAAATAAAACAGCATAGTCCGCATATAGTAGTGCAGCAATTGGATGATTGCCAATACGAGGTAAGTCCTGCCATTCCCTGGACAGTGTTGCACCTGGGGCGTTTATGTACAACGTAAAAAGGAAAGGGGCTAACACGCACCCCTGCCTTACCCCCTTCCTGACAGGGAATTTAAAACTACACTCCCCTGCACTTCCATAGCGGATACTCGCCTGTGCATCTTGGTACAGTTGCCTTAACAAGTAAATAGGTTGGGGTTCCACCCCCAGGGACTCTAGGTTGCTCCAGAGGTTATGGTGACGAACACAATCAAAAGCCGAACTCAGGTCGACAAAGGGCAAGAAAAGAAGGTAGAAGACAAACTCCGCCCCAGACTCCTCTGCACACTATTCCTGACTTCTGGAAATGTCTCAAGCACTAGGTAGTCTCTTCAGCACCCTGCTACAGCCCTCCTCACCCTCACTGCCATCCTACAATTTATGGCCTGGCTGTCTTCACACAGGTCTCACATATCCACCTTGAGAAGAATAATCAAACCTCGAAGAAATTAATAACATCTATATTACCAACAGCAGGTTTCATCCATCCTGGTTAAAGAAGCTCCCTGGTAACTCCACCAGAAAGTTTGCACCACATTCCTCACCACTGTTACCGTGCAAACATGCCCCAAAAGTGCACACGTAATGTCAGTTTGTGCAAAGTCTGCCATGCATCACCCCATCTGCTAGCATATGGATGCTTTTTTTTGCTACATCCGTCAAACCCCAAAGCTGAACCCCCACTGGTATTGTGTTTTTAATCAGCTTTCATCTGCCCCCTTCTATCCTCCGCTTGGCCCCTTAATGAACCGCTCCCAGTGTGCCCAGCAGGAGAGGGTCAGTAAGTGGCAATACATTTCCCTCACCACCACACTACAACCTCTGCTCTCCTTCCCTGTGCCACTGCCCCATCTTACCTTCGGTGTTAGTGTAGTGGGCTAACCCGAAGACACCCACCTTTACAAACTTGCCCATTATCTCTTCGCCCAACACATTGATGGCAGGGGCGGCCTTAGGCATGTGCAAAATGTGCTGAAGAAATAAAGTGAGGAGGGTCAAACGGGCTTGTTTAACGACCAAAACAGCTCAAGCCCCTACAAATACTAGAAAAACATGAGGAGATGCCTGGTCCACAGGACTGTTTGTGTGTCGTGTCAGAACTAGAACCGTGAGTCCATCAAATCACAATTGAATTGGTTGGTTGGTTGGTTGATAGCTTTATTTCGATATGCAGATATCATAAAAGCATTACAGAAATATATAAAAAATAGCACATCGTAAAAGAACTGTACAAGTTAAAATTGGGTAGATAAAAAAGATTCTGAATTGTACAACAATAAATTATTTAAAAAGGAATTAAATTGATATAGACAGTCTTTTTAGGCGAATCAACCATGCCCATTTTAGGAATTTAGACACACCACAGACTATGGGGGAGGATGTGTCAGTTAATAAAATCCGTGAAGCCACCGTGTAGTGGCGAGTTCCCAGTTGCCTGCAAAGAGGTTTAAGCCAATATCTTCTTGGGCGGGTGTAGTCAGGGCACTCAAAAAAGAAATGAGCCACAGTTTCTGGCCTAGTTGAACATAATGAACAGTATGGTGATGCCTGCGCGGGTGTGTTCCATCTTGAGAGCAAATCTCCTAGAGGTAAGGTGCCTACTCTAAATTTGATATAAAGTGTCCGGTCAGCAGGAATTGTAATTAAGTCCAAATAGGGCTCAAAGACGACAACGTCTTTTATTTTCAAGTAAGCTGCGGTGGAATTGCAGTGACGTGGATTACTGATGAGCTGGGCAGAGACCCACTCCCAATATAGTTTTTTCAGGGTCGCCTTAGGCGGGGCAGATTGTGTAGTCCAACAAGACCCCAGACCTAGGTCTCCCAGGAGATTTTTAATATCCCTCAGCCACTTAATCTTGTTCCAACCGCACATTCCCATCACCTCTGACAGCCCATCCGCATATGTTTTCAATTCAGGAACTCTCCACAGACGAGCCCATAAGAGGAGTGGCCGGAGGGGAGCCTGGTCCTTAACTGCTTTGCAACCCGCGTCCAAAAGCACCGGAACTGTTGGAGTGCTCATCGGAATGGCCAGGAGGTCCTTCAGAAATGTATTCTCTGCCTTGGAAAGTACCTCCACATTACCAAGGCCCCATAGCTCAGCCCCGTAAAGAGATGCCGTGACAGCTCTGGCTTTGTAAATGTCAATTACTGGAGCTACACATTGCTTGGAAGAATTGCGGTACTCATTCAACAAAGCTCCCCCCACCCTTTTATGACTAAGGGTCATTTTGTTGATATGGGGTGACCAGCTCATGACATCACTCATACGGATCCCTAAATAATCAAATTCTGAGACTCTCTCAAGGGTAACAGAGTTTAGTACTGGTGGACGACCAAGCTTGCGTGGAGGGTGCATGATCAAGTATTTGGTTTTTTCCACGTTTATGACCAACCCTCTTTTTGAGCAAAAGTCCTGAAAGCGGTTCAAAAGCTTCTGGAGGCCCTGGGGAGTTTTTGAAATGAGCAGGGTGTCGTCCGCAAACAACAGGGTTGGAATCCTCACGCCCCCCAAAGAGGGGGCGTCTGCTGGTTCTTCAAGCAGGTGCTCTACCACACCATTCTCGTACAGGGAGAATAGTGTGGGAGCTAATACGCAACCCTGTCGGACACCCCTATTAACCGGGATCCTGTCGGTCTTTTCCCCGTTCTGGCCCCATCGCACCTGGGCATAGTTGTCATTATGTAGTTTGATGAGGAGCAGTAAGATGTAAGGGGGCAGCCCAAGACCCTGCAAGACCCTCCAGAGTTCCTCCCTAGGAACCAGGTCAAAGGCAGTCTTCAGGTCTATAAAGGCCAAATAAAGACTGCCCTTGCCCAGTTCCACCACCTTCCAGTGTAGAAGCAATAATCTAAACACTTGCTCAATAGTTCCTGTACCGGAACGAAAACCCGCCTGCAGGTCGGACAATATATAATTTTCATCCACCCAATGAAGAATCCGCCCCAAAATCGCCTTTCCCGCCACCTTCTGTGTAGAATCGATGAGGCTTATTGGCCTATAGTTCCCCGGTTGGTCCCGACAACCGGGGGACAGGGACAGGTCCTCCGTCTAGGATGGCATTCAAGATAGCGGAAATCAGTGTGCCCCATTCACCCCGATAGGCTCGAAGAAGATCTCCTGGCAGCCCATCAGGACCAGCTGCTTTCAGGGGTATCAGGGATTTGATCAAGTTCATAACCTCCCGTGCAGTAAAAGGGTCAGTGGCTCTATCCAGTGCAAATGGGGGAAGGGAAAATGGGTCATCAAGTGACCCTTCTACAGCAGAGTAGAGGGCGTTAAAGAGGTTAAACCACGTCTGTGCTGGGATCGTACAGGTCCTCAAGGTGTCATCAGGGCGATTCCTACTGCCCACCAGGTCCCAAAAGCCTTTGGCATCTCTCCCCCTACTTGCAGCCAGGAGATCCTGCCAAAAGTTATCCTCCCATTCCTTTTTGGCAAACACTGTGAGTACAACCTTCTAGCCTCCCTAGTCCTTGTTTGGCACTTAGATTTCACTGCTTCCATGAGCAGTGTCTTGGTTATCCTGCACTTGTGGTTATACCAGCCCTGTCTTTTACATGGACGTGTCTTCCCGCCATTGTGACTGAATGGGACAATAAACAGGTTGCTTATGGTCTGGGTTAGACTACAAAACCGGTCATGCAGCTCCACCGGCCCGCCCTCAAGAGAGTCCAAATTATCTGAGGCTGTGGATAAGAGCTGAGATATGATGGTCATCTTCTCATCCGAGAGCGTGAGCTTAGCCCACTTCAGCCGTCTACCACAGTTCGAGACAACTGATTCACCGGGAGCAATAACACATGTAGATGAACCCCCTATGTCCTCAAACCACCCAGGAGACAAGGCAAGGGAAAGCAAGTTGTGATCGCTTTCCACGGAGGATATGATCTCCATATCTTCCACCGAGCTCCATAGATGGACGTCAAGCAGAATGTAGTCAATTCTTGACGTGTGGTTGGGCCTATTATACGTATGGGCTCCCGCTTTATCAGATCTAGTCCTTCCATTGAGGGCCCTCAGGTCAAACTCCATGGTGAGAGAATTGACCTGAAGTGCCACCTCGGTCCATCTCTTTATTGGGCTAAGCTCTAAAGCCGGTATCCCCCTCCTGTAGTCATCCTCCTCCTGATCTTGGGTGACTTCTGAGCCAAGAGGCTCAAAGGTGCAATTAAAGTCGCCCGCGACCAGGGTACATAGCTTATACGGGGAGGATCTAAGCAGACCCTCTAAGAGAACTATAGTGGGTGATTGTTTGCCTCCTTTTATGCCCCGCGTGTAGATATTAAAAATGTTAAGAATGACTCGGCCCCTGGAATTTTTTAAGGTGATATTAAGGAGATCCGGACAGTTTGTTTGATGCTCCTCTACCCTGCAATTAAGGGAGGAAGATACCCAAATTAGAAGGCCTCCCGAGGGACGCCCCCTGCCCAATTCCGGGTAAACAGCAGGTGTGAAATGAGATGAATAACCCGCCTTGTGCAGGGGCTCCCTGCTCCAGGTCTCCTGGAACATGCAAATGGAGTACTCCTCCACAAGAGCATTCCAGTCAGGCAAGGCCAACTTCCTAACTAGTCCAGCCACGTTCCAGCTGAAAACCCTAATGAGTGGGTCCGTCACAGCTGCAGCGCTACTGGACATGACAGTGCCAACCAACCCCACCTCTGCCAAAGTGGGATGGTCGATGACAACTTCAGTTGGGTCCCGCCCCACACCTAATTCCAGATTAGCCATTAAGGCTACCTGCCTCCCTGTTGCGGTAGGTGAACCTGTCAACTTTGGTGGTGAATGGGAAACTCCATCAGTTTTTAAATCCCCCCGTGCCTCCCCAAGAGAATCAGCTAGTCAGTACCCCCTGGGACCCCAACTCGGCCTCGGCCACACGGCATGTGGCTGGAACAGAGGCATTGCAGGATGCCATTGGCTCTCAAAGATGTTATGATAAGTAGCCCCGGGGATTTGACCAGGACATTTCGTAGCCAGCCGTGGGTAGAAGTATGTTAAATCGACCACATCAATACCTGGTCCACCCATGACCTGCTCAGAATTATATATTGCGTGAGCAACTCTCATATCTTGAAAGTTGACTACCACGCAATCACCCTCAAACGTTTTCTTTCCCTGTCCAATCCAATCTACCCTACGCACTCCAAGAATCACCCCATCCACTCCCATGGGAAGGGGTCTATTGGCTTTTAGCCAGTGGATGATTTTATTCTTCAGTGCCTGGTGGTTTTCTGGCTGAGCATACTTCAGGACGGGAACATTAATGAGGACGGCAACATATGGATGACACTCTGGGGGGAGATTAACTGGGGGGCATTTTCGAACCACCTTCGGCGGTATGGTCGCAGGAGGAGAGACTACAGGATGGCTCAGTGCTGCTTTTGCCTTTAAGGCCGGGGCAGCTACCCTGGCATCGTCAATTTGATGAGCCGGTCGTTTTGGGATAATAGGGGCCCCTCCCACTTGCAACTTCCTTTGATCAGGTTTGAGCTTTGCATTCCTCACTATCGGGGGGTACTAGCATGGACCTGGGCAGTATGAATTATAGGTCCTGATTTTACAGTACCAGGGTTCTCAGAAGCAGTTAACGTATCTTTCCCTACCGCTACGGCGTATACAGACGTTGTTGGTAATGCTGCTTGAATTGAGCCCCCGAGATCCCCCTTCCCAACATTCCCACCCGCGATGGACTCCCTAGGTTTGGACTGTAGTTTAATGAGAGTTTTCAGGGAAAAAAAGTTATCCCGCGTGGTCTGTTCGAACCTATCAAGCCTATCCCCCAGACTCTTCACTTGGTCGATAAGCGGGCACACTAGAGACTTAACCAAATTCTCAACGAACTTAGGGGTAAGCGCTTCGTGAGGAGATTTTGAAGGTGGGGGAACGATGAAATGTGCCTGTGTGGTTTCAACCACAGTTACCAGAGGATCATTTCCTCCGGCTGAATCAGTGGTCGATGTAGCAAGTCCACGGCTATTTGATATGGCAGGACCTCTTGGGACATACTTCCTCAGGCGCTTGTGGCGTGATATAAAGCTACCCTTCTGTGTGCAAGTAACCCTTTTTCTCTTAGTGCGAACCAGGGGGGCTTGTGCCAAACATGAAAAAGTGGGAGCCTGTAAGAGGACCTGAGGAAGCGGTTGACACACCAGACCGGCAGAAGTACTAGGGGGTGTAGTAGATAGAGGTCCTGTAATCACTGGACTAGAAGTAATGGGCAAGGGTTGTACTACCATGCTTTCCAACCTATCGATGCTTGCCCCTATTGCTTCAATCCGTGGCTGCTCAGAGAAAATCCCAGGTAGAGTGGAGGCTGGCTGGGTAGGTGTTGGAGACAGGGCATGTGCCACTGGTCCTAACGAGGAGCGTCTGGCCGGGAAGGAATCTTGTGAGAGGCGGCGTTCCGTCTTCACAATCTCCTTCTCAATGACAGCAGCTACTCTTGTAATAAATTTGTCCATCGTGCCAATCATAGAGCACCCTGCAGCACCCTCACCCCCGCCTCTCAGAGCTTTCCCAGAACGGGTAGACATGTGGGCCTCTAAACCCCCAAGGGATTACTAACTCTGTAGAAAAAGATGGCAGATGACAGGGGGGTGGCCCAGCCCAGCCTTTGACAGCCCCTGACTGCCTCAGACTGCCCGCCCTTTGCCCGGGCTTCGCTCGGCGTCCCGCTCGCGTCCCGCTATGCGAATGCTGATCCTTGATGAAGGGGCGTTGCGGGCGGGGGGCGTGGTGACCAGGGGGCGGGGCGGCACTTGCAGGCGATACGCTGAGCCTTCTGGTCAGTGTAGTTGTGGTTGCTGCCGCTGCACCGCTTGCTCCGCCTCCTCGCCTGGAAGTCAGCAGCTCCTCAGCACACAGGAGAACCGAGCTGCTCCTCGCTGACCGCAAGAAGCGGCCAGCGGTAGCCCTTTTGAAAGGGGTGAAGAGCAGAGCTCGGTCGAGGGTCCTGGTCCCAGTCCACGTCGTCACCCACAGGTATGGTGTCCCGCTAGATTTCCAGCAACGCCCGCTTTTGGCCGGGTGGGGGGGCGTGGTGACCAGGGGGCGGGGCGGCACTTACAGGCGATACGCTGACCCTTCTGGTCAGTGTAGTTGTGGTTGCTGCCGCTGCACCGCTTGCTCCGCCTCCTCGCCTGGAAGTCAGCAGCTCCTCAGCACACAGGAGAACTGAGCTGCCCCTCTCTGACCGCACGAAGCGGCACCCGCGGAGCGGGTGCGGCGAGCGGTGAAGCAGTCAGCGGTAGCCCTTTGAAAGGGGGGAAGAGCAGAGCTCGGTCGAGGGTCCTGGTCCCAGTCCACGTCGTCACCCACAGGTATGGTGTCCCGCTAGATTTCCAGCAATGCCCGCTTTTGGCCGGGCGGGGGGCGTGGTGACCAGGGGGCGGGGCGGCACTTGCAGGCGATACGCTAAGCCTTCTGGTCAGTGTAGTTGTGGTTGCTGCCGCTGCACTGCTTGCTCCGCCTCCTCGCCTGGAAGTCAGCAGCTCCTCAGCACACAGGAGAACTGATCTGCCCCTCGCTGACCGCACGAAGCGGCACCCGCGGAGCGGGTGCGGCGAGCGGTGAAGCAGTCAGCGGTAGCCCTTTGAAAGGGGGGAAGAGCAGAGCTCGGTCGAGGGTCCTGGTCCCAGTCCACGTCGTCACCCACAGGTATGGTGTCCCGCTAGATTTCCAGCAACGCCCGCTTTTGGCCGGGTGGGGGGTGGGGTGACCAGGGGGCGGGGCGGCACTTGCAGGAGATACGCTGAGCCGTCTGGTCAGTGTAGTTGTGGTTGCTGCCGCTGCACCGCTTGTTCCGCCTCCTCGCCTGGAAGTCAGCAGCTCCTCAGCACACAGGAGAACCGAGCTGCTCCTCGCTGACCGCACAAAGCGGCACCCGCGGAGCGGGTGCGGCGAGCGGTGAAGCAGTCAGCGGTAGCCCTTTGAAAGGGGGGAAGAGCAGAGCTCGGTCGATGGTCCTGGTCCCAGTCCACGTCGTCACCCACAGGTATGGTGTCCCGCTAGATTTCCAGCAACGCCCGCTTTTGGCCGGGCGGGGGGCGTGGTGACCAGGGAGCGGGGCGGCACTTGCAGGCGATACGCTGAGCCTTCTGGTCAGTGTAGTTGTGGTTGCTGCCGCTGCACCGCTTGCTCCGCCTCCTCGCCTGGAAGTCAGCAGCTCCTCAGCACACAGGAGAACCGAGCTGCCCCTCGCTGACCGCACGAAGCGGCACCCGCGGAGCGGGTGCGGCGAGCGGTGAAGCAGTCAGCGGTACCCCTTTGAAAGGGGGGAAGAGCAGAGCTCGGTCGAGGGTCCTGGTCCCAGTCCACGTCGTCACCCACAGGTATGGTGTACAATTGAAATAGCACTGGGCTGAAAAAATTCCCATCAGCCCACCCTTATGGTGGAGTATCGTCATGTGGGATACAAATCATAAATCCAGATCTCACCCAACGCACCTGGTGATGATGCGGAGATGGATTTTGAAAGTATTCTTCTGAAACACAGTGTTTTTCAGGTAGTGCTAATGGAGTGCAGTGCTAGTGGAAAATAAAGTGAAGATTAAAGTGAGGATAAAATTGACTCCTAGGACAAAAATTTAGTTTAATAGGTATTGTCCTAAGGTCCAAAAATAAAAACAACGCCTGATAGTTTAAAATAATAACTATCTGTTGGCGCAGTGCAGTGAGGTCGACATGTTTCAGCTCAAATGGACAGAGTGTCCAAGCTTTCTTCAGGACCGGATGGAAATAGCGACTGCAATTGTGAAAATTTTGATAACAATAATGCTACTAATTATGCACAGATACAATGGATTACTCCTACCAGGAACTTGGAACCCAAATGTTTTCTGGCGGATATCCAATCATTCATTCTTTCCTAAAAAGAAAAAGAAAAATAGTGCACAACAGCAAGCAGTGAAATAGTGCATGATGGTATCTCGGTAGAAAGAACACAACACAACAACACAAACAGGGCGAAAGAGAAAATCTCTACACCACTCAGAAGACTGAAAGTTCTCCTGGTATTACCAATATACATTTAAGAATAGAAACAGTAGTTGTAAAGTATAACTTACCCAGCGTTTTGTGGGAAGTTACCTCACCTCACCCGGCACCCGCTTGGGGAGAAGGAGGCCCCGCTCTGTTAGAACGCTGGGCCATATAGATATTAAAAAGGGTGGGGCTCAGGATAGACCCCTGGGGAACCCCCACCTCTAGCGGCCGCATTTCAGCGGAGAACGGAGGTGCCCAGACCACTTGACAGCGGCCGGTCAAAAAAGACTTAAACCAGTTCCACACCGTCCCGCGAAAACTGATCTCCCAGAGTCTTAAAAGGAGACCGTCGTGGGGGACGGTGTCGAAAGCCGCCGACAAGTCCAGAATAACCAGAATGGCCTCACCCCCAGAGTCAAGAGTCTCTCTGATGGCATCGGTGATTTCGAGAAGGGCTGTCTCCGTGCTAAAATTAGCTCGGAAGCCCGATTGAGAGTCATGTAAGATGTTATTGCTCTCAATAAAGTTGGAGATGGAGAGCTGCACATGTTTCTCAATCACCTTTGCCAGAGCAGGGAGGAGGGAGATCGGCCTATAGTTAGCGTGAGCAAGAGGATCCAAGGTAGGCTTTTTGAGCAGTGGCAGGATCAAAGCATGTTTCCAAGCCAAAGGTACCTCTCCCGTGACCAGGGAGAGATTGAGCAGCGGATTAAGCAAGATGTTAACTGCAGGCGCTACTCTTCCCAGGCATTTCGCTGGACAGGGATCAAGTGGCGATCCAGATTGAAGCCGGGACAAGAGGTCGAGAGATGTAGCAGAGGGCATAGGAGGAAAGACAGAAAGAACAGGACCTTTCTCTTCCAATGATGAGGGGAGAGCAGTCAGTTGACTAACAGTTGAAAAGAGGCCAACATCCGGGAAGGAATCCTGAATGGACTTTTATTTTATTTTATACGGGGAGGTATACTCCTTTACTATCCGAAAGAGTTCTTTACTTATATTTTCAGCCTCATCAATTCTACTCTCCAAATATGCTCTTTTTCCGTCAGAGATATGCTTGTGGTAAAGCCTAATGGCATCCCGATATTTTGATTTATCGTCCGGATCATACTTGCGCCGCCACACTCTTTCAGCTTTTTTACATTCTTGACGCATTTTTCCCAAAGAGGACGTAAACCAAGGGGCCGAGACATGTCTAGCCGCCGACTTAGCTGGCTTACCCGGGGCTAGCTCATCAAATCTGTCGACCAGCCACTTCTGGACCGAATCTAGATTTTCCTCCAGATTACCGGTAAGGCAACAAGGATGGCGGCGGAGAGCATCGGACAGCATTTCCGCCGTAACTTGATGAAATGGCCGTACCAGCCGTTTCACATGTTTCAGCGCTCTAGGGCCAGTCGTAGCAGAGGTAGGAATACAAAAATTGATTAAAAAATGGTCAGACCATAAAACTGGAAGCGGTGGGGACACACCAATCAACCTGGTCGAGAGAATCTGATCAATAGTATGGCCTTTGATATGAGTAGGGCTGGTGATGTAAGAGACCAGCCCTAGAGGAGAGACAATGGCCTGCAGCTTAATAGTGTCAGGATCCGCTGCATTGTCCATATGAAGATTCAGATCTCCCAGCAAAATGCAGTGCTCCGATCTAAGGCAGGGCACAGAAAGCGCCACCTGCAATTCACCAAAAAAAGAGCCAAAAGGCCCAGGAGCTCTATAGATAAGGATCCCAGTGCACGTTTGACAAGGAGATAGCCCAAGGGTAAAGCCTAAGGCTTCACAACCCGTGATATTATCAACGGGAAAAGTAGTGCAAGGAAAACACTTATCCACGATCAATGCCACACCCCCACCCCTGCCTCCCACTCTATCCCTCCTAAAGATGGTATAATTCGGAGGTATAGCAGTCGCCAGGTCTGGGCCCGAGCACTCTCCGAGCCAAGTTTCTGTCCGAAACAGGCAAGATGTTTTAGAGTCAGACAGCATATTCCAGATATCAATGGACTGTCTGCTGAGGGATCTAGTATTAAGGAGAGAGCATTGATAGTACGTAGGAGGGGTCTCAAGTACGAATCCCTTCTGGCCAGAAACCCGCCAGCCACATGTCGGACAGCCCTTCCTAAGGGAGCGACCGCCCGGAAAGACATGATGGCAATTGGAGGACTGTCTGTGCAGAGCAAAAAGCTCCGTGAAGGTATAAAAGAGCATGAAAACAGGTCATACGACGTCCCCAGATATAAAATAAAAAGGAACAAATAAGGCCCCCGGTCCTACCTCGTCCGCCTCCGAGACGCTGACGAGCGCAGACGGGCAGGACTCTGGCACGACTCAGGCGCAGGGAAGGCGCTTCCTCTGCGCGTCACCGCTGCGCGCCAGGAGGCGAGCTTTAAATAGCCTGCTCTCAGCGTCCACGAGCGCAGGGACGCTCCAAGATGGCGTGCGCAGCTCTCTTCCCAATCCAAGATGGCGCTCCCCGCCCACAACCTCCCCGGAACCGGACCCGCAAAGCAGCGGTGGGACTTCCAGAAGAATTATGGTGCAGGTAAGGGGCAGGACAGGGTCAATAAAAACAAGGGATAACTGAAAACCAAAAAAAAATAAATACCAAAAACGGACGATTAAAAATTATGCAGAGCAGCGCTCTAGGCACGCGCGACCAACAGCGAGGCGCCGAAGCAACTCTCGACCACAGGACACCTTTACCAGGCTGCCCCCTCACTGAGCTCGCCTTAAATAGCCTGCTCTCAGCGTCCACGAGCGCAGGGACGCTCCAAGATGGCGTGCGCAGCTCCCTTCCCAATCCAAGATGGCGCTCCCCGCCCACAACCTCCCCGGAACCGGACCCGCAAAGCAGCGGTGGGACTTCCAGAAGAATTATGGTGCAGGTAAGGGGAAGGACAGGGTCAATAAAAACAAGGGATAACTGAAAACACCCCCAAAAAAATACCAAAAACGGGCGATTAAAAATTATGCAGAGCAACGCTCAAAGCGCGCGCGACCAACAGCGAGGCGCCGAAGCAACTCTCGACCACAGGACACCTTTACCAGGCTGCCCCCTCACTGAGCTCGCCTTAAATAGCCTGCTCTCAGCGTCCACGAGCGCAGGGACGCTCCAAGATGGCGTGCGCAGCTCCCTTCCCAATCCAAGATGGCGCTCCCCGCCCACAACCTCCCCGGAACCGGACCCGCAAAGCAGCGGTGGGACTTCCAGAAGAATTATGGTGCTGGTAAGGGGCAGGACAGGGTCAATAAAAACAAGGGATAACTGAAAATCAACAAAAAAAAAATACCAAAAACGGGCGATTAAAAATTATGCAGAGCAGCGCTCTAGGCGCGCGCGACCAACAGCGAGGCGCCGAAGCAACTCTCGACCACAGGACACCTTTACCAGTCTCAGATGGGTTATCCTCTTAGAACTGTTTGCTTACAGGAAATCCAGAAGAATGATTGAAATCTCATCTGGGCATTCAGACATTGTGGCAGGCGTGACCTACACAAGTACCTGTAGCACAACAAAACACAACATATCTTACACTGTGTAGTGTTGTGTAAATAAGGAATGACAAAACTCTTTTGATTCCTGATGGACTATGTAGTCCTGTGACATAAACATTGAAGGGTAATGAACTGACTGCAGGTTTAGAACGTTGAGTTCTTGCTTACACTCTGATCAATAAAGAAGACAGGCATAACTACTCTCCATGTGTGGTGCAGTCATTGGCGAGTGCCCGGGCTACGTAGAAAGCTATACATCACAATCCGTGTCTTCTGCAGACTTGGAGAACATTTACTTCTGTCCACCCATAGGAACGCCTGTGACCTCCAGGGATCGTCTGATTTGTTGTTTTATTTTGTTTTTTTTATTGAGATTTTATGGCAGCAGCAAAACGAAAAACCAGCAATGTTACAGAAAGAAAAAACATAGGAAAAAGAGACAAAGCAAAGGAAAAATTATGAATATCCATACATATTACTGAATATCTTAACAATTCCACTGTTAACATTAATTTCCTATCCAATTAGCGATTGGGGACCATAAATTACATCCAAAAGTTTTCTTTCTAATACCCTTCATTTTATATAGTGCAGTTTCTAAATGATACATAGACAAAAGTTTAGTTTGCCACGTAATAAGATTAGGTGGTTCCTCATCAAGCCAACGAGAGGTAATACATGAACGATATACGGACATGCAAAGAAAAAGAAATCCTTCATCCGCATCAAGGCCCTGATTAACCATGTTCTCTTCGCATCCAAAAATAAACAGTGCTGCTGTTAATTTATTTGAAATGCATAAACTTTCAGAGAGAAAACGCTCTACATCAGCAATAAATTGACCCAATTTCGGGCACAGAAAAACATGTGGGCAGCATCCGCTGCGTGATGGCTGCACCGATTACAATTTGTCCCCCGCCCTGAACTCCATTTGGCCAATTTCCCTGGTGTATAATATAACTCAAAAACTGACATAAAATGCTGATTTATCAGTGGGCCATTCAACAAAACTTTACCGGCAATTGCAATGCTTCTCTCCAAGTTAACACAATGAACATTCAGTTTATTCTGCCATTTAACAGCTCTAACCTCTAAATCGTCTTCTACATTTTCCAAAAGTAACTGATATAAGGGCCCCATTTTGTGCCGATGTTTAATCGCTTCAAAAATCGCAATTTTCCCCAAAACAATCATGGATTTTGATAATTTCTGTACACAAAAACTTCGTAACTGAAGGTACTTAAAAAAATCAGAACGGGGTATATGGTATGCCTTCATTAAATATTCAAATGAGACAAAGTCGTTCCCCTGAAATAAATCCCCAACCTTGTTTATCACTAAATTAGACCATCTATGCATCACACCATCATGAAATAATTCTGGAAGGAGGGCACAGTTCTGCAAAGGAGTGTATATATTTAAGTTGGCGCCTAACCGGAGTCTCTTCTTAATAGTTCTCCATATAGCATAAGCCGTATCGAAAATCTTAAATTTGTTTTTTTTATAATAACTAGGCTTGATGATCCAATTTAAACACTGTTTAGCCTCAGCACCCAAACGCATTTCATAGATGGATGGCATCAAGAAGTCCTCCGTGGAGTCTTCTGGCAGTATTAAAACACCCATATGCTGCAGTATCGCCATCCAATGATAAAACTGGAAATTCGGGATACCCCATCCCCCTCTCTCTCGAGGCAGCACGCAGCTTTTTAATGCTCTCCTAGCCCGATGGTACCCCCAAAGAAATCTAGAACACATTCTCTCTGTACGAACAAAGTAACCAGAAGGTATCAGAAAAGGAATAGCACGAAATAAATACAAAACTTTGGAAAAATAAGCATTTTTATCACGTTACTACGCCCTAAAAGTGAAAGCTTCAAATTGTTTACTCTTTCTAATATTTTGTTAGAAGATGCTATAACAGGGCCCAGATTAATAGGAATAATTTCTTTAATATTAGCTGTAATCTTTATTCCCAAATAGGTGGCCTCTTTTTCTAGTTTTATATTCTCTGGACAGCCTGCCAACGAGTGGATAAGCTGTGTTTTGTCAACATTAAGTTTGTATCCGGATAATCGACCGAATTTCATCGCAGATTCTACAATAATGGGTAATGCCGTAATAATCGCAGCTGTCACTACTGCAATATCATCTGCATAAGCGCAGACTTTAAAATCACAGTTATTTAGCTGCACAGGTTTAATTGCAGGGTTTCTCTCCAGATTTCTAATAAATGGGTCAATGTAGAGTGCGAACAGCAAGGGCGAGCAGGGACAACCCTGTATCGTTCCCCTTGCTATCCGCACTACCCCCGATGTCGTCCCAGAGACACGAATAGCAGCGGTCGGCTGAGAGTACAGCATCCGTATTGCATTAAAGAATTCCACAGGGATACCCTTTTTCCCTAAAACAGACCACAAAAAGGCCCATGTAACCCTGTCGAACGCTTTTTCGGCGTCCAACAGGGCCACACCAGCCGGAAGCTTGTTTCCTTTCCAGTAAAGAATTGGCTTGGTAGTTTGGTCTGCCCTGTTCCCATGATGCACTCGTCCAGGGACAGACTAATTTGCATGTAGCCAGGTTCTGAATTGGGATGGTGCAGTGAGCTAAAAAACAGTGATGAATCAAGCCCTGATCTTTTGACTGGGTATGAGTGTTCTGTTTAATTCAGATGCTCTGTCCATCACCACCCCCTTTTCTGAATCGTTTTGGCCACTATAGGAGTGGCAGGGTATGCTCAGACATGAGTCCCTTGCTCTTTGCACCATCAGGATTCAAGCAAGCCGGGCCGAAGACGGCTGCAATGCCAGAAACTGGTCCCCGGAAGCTTGTTTCCTTTCCAGTAAAGAATTGGCGTGATAGTTTGGTCTGCCCTGTTCCCATGATGCACTGGGCCAGGGACAGACTAATTTGCATGTAGCCAGGTTCTGAACTGGGATGGTGCAGTGAGCTAAAAAACGGTGATGGATCAAGCCCTGATCTTTTGACTGGGTATGAGTGTTCTGTTTAATTCAGATGCTCTGTCCATCACCACCCCCTTTTCTGAAACACCAGCCGGAGAGCATGTCCCCTGTGACCAATCCAGTAATCCGTCTAATATGGTCTGTAGTGCCTCTTCCCTGTATAAATCCGTGTTGTCTTAGACGAGCCCCGGCATCAGATCGTTTAGCCGATTGGCAATGAGCTTCGAATAAATGTTGCTGTTCGAATTCAGCAATGAAATTGGCCTATACGACCCCATTTCTTCCGCTTTATTGCCTTTCTTTTTAAAAACAACTATTATAGCTTCCGCCCATGAGCGCGGAGCCTTCCCCAGAAATGCTTGCTGACAAACATCCACTAGTTCTTTTTTTAGCTGGTTTCTAAATATTCTGTAAAACTCCAACGGGATGTTATCTGGCCCCATAGCCTTACCCTGCGCCAGCCCTAAAATTGCTATCTCGATCTCTCCCTAGTCTGGGGGTGCCAATAGATTCGATCGCTGAGCTTCGGATAAAGTTAACTGAATTACATCCTTTCGATATTCGCCCGGTTCAGACAGATCCACCTCCTCACTATAGAGGTGTTGATAAAACTCTCGAAAGGCTGTTAATACCTCCTCTTTAGTTTCCTGCGTAACCCCCTGCACATCCTTGATATTTGGTATATCATTATACGCCTGTTTCTCCCTTGCCCTTTTTGCTAACATTCTGCCTGTTTTTTCTCCAAACTCATATGCCACTTCCTTATGTTGAATATAATTGGCGGCGATTTGGTCAGCAATATTAGTGTAAACATTAGCCCTTTTAATAGAGATATCTTTTTGAACCAGATTAAATACTTCTACCTCTGCTCTTTGCCTTAAGTCCTCTGCCAACTTCTCCTCCTCCCTCAGAACCTGATCGAAATCCTGCCGTTGTTTAAGGAGGAACTGTTTGCGCTTAAATACAGAGAAGCTAAGGGTCTCTCCACGAACCACAGATTTAAACGTATCCCAGACTACCTCCTGGGTTGCCGTATTCTTGTTAATAGCAAAAAATCCCTCAATTGTTTTGGACATAAACTGACAGTACTGCTCATCCAATAGCAATTTCCGCTCAAAAGACCATCGTGGATGTTCCATTTTACCATCCATGTCAAGAGCCAATTCTATTACAATAGGGTTGTGATCAGAAACCAATTTCGGGTGGATTTGGATTTTAGGTTTAGTTAAAAGTGCGGATGTAGCAAAGAAGTAGTCCAGTCGTACAAATTTTGAGTGGGGGACTGAAAAGAATGTAAACCCCGAATCATTCGGACTCTTAACGTGCCACACATCGTAGAGGCCATGATCCATAAGCAATCTTCGTAGGGCCGTGAATACTAACTTCTTTCTCCCTATATATACTAGATTGGATCTAATATCGAAGCCAGCCCCAATATTAATATTACAATCCCCACACAGTAACACCGGAGTCATCAGTTGTGCCAATTCTAAATTAAGGAAGTTAAAGACTTCCGCGTCGTCCAGGTTTGGCCCATAAACATTACAAAGTGTGAACCCTTGCTGCCCCACCTTAAATTCAGCAGTTACCCAGCGGCCCCACTTGTCTGCAGCGGTCTTTACACAATCCGCCAGTCCCCTCTTTTTAAGTATCGCCACCCCTCTTTTAACACCAGATTGCTTAGAGAAAACTACCAGCTCCATTCCCATATTCTTTAAATATTCTCTATTGGCCCAGGCAATATGGGTTTCCTGCAGACAGAGGATATCTATACCCAGTATCTGAACAATCTTAGCTAGAATTTGTCGTTTTCTGGTGTCATTTAGGCCACAGATGTTTAATGTGCAGATCTTAATCTTCCTATCCACTGCCCTTATTAATCAAAACCAGTTCCTTGCAGAAATAACACATTTTAATTACCTTGCATCTTATACCACTTTCTATTAATTTTTCATAGTGCTTATCTCGTTTCTTCGCCTCAACATCTGTTATACCCTTAAAAAACAGATCTAAGTTACCTGCTGCTGCCGTTTTCACTCCCCCACCACCAAAAGCCCGTGCCCCACCCAAAACCCCCCCTTTCCTTCTACCCCACCCTCCCCTCCCCCGACCCATCCTTCCCAGCATATGAGGCCCAGGGACCATCAGTGCCTGCAATGATAGAGTACCGTGTCCCTCTCCCCTCTATCCCCTGAGGCCAAACCTCGTCTTAAGAAGAAACCTGAAAAAAAAAATAGAACAACAGCCAAATCCAAGAAAATAAACAAGCCATAACCCTAATCTAGGCCCCTTTCTTTCGACATTGTTCCAGACTATTACCTACACCCCCACCCCCTACAAAGTTTCCAAAAATTCTTTAGCCTGGATCTCTGACAAAAAGAGCTTAGTTTGGCCTTTCGACATGACAAAGTTTTGCCGGATTCTGTAAATACACCACAGCCCCTTTCTTTTGAAAATCCATTATAAGTTGCCGGAGATGCCACCTCTTAGAGACTGTGGCCTGACAGAAATCCGGTCTGACGAAAAAGTTGCAACCCTTGGCTGTTGCTTTCCTATCTGGTCTTGCCAAAGCATAAATGTCTTCGCGGGCTAGGAAGTTGTTAAAGCAAACTAATATCGCCCTAGGAAGGCTCACTTCTCCTTGACGGGGCTTTCTTACATTAAATGAAAACCTATGTGCCCTTTGAATTTCCCGGGTCCAGTCCCAGGTTGTCAGCTCCGGGAAGGCTTCTTTCAAAAGTTCGGCGATGAACTTGCGAACGTTTGAGCCTTCCAATCCCTCAGGAACCCCAAGGAAGCGCAAATTGTTCCTGCGGGAATGGTTTTCAAGTTCAGATAGTTTATAGCTCAAATCGTCGCGATGGGCCTTGATACATTCCAGTTCCTCTTTCTGTGTAGCAGCATTGTCCTTGAGAGCAGATATTCGTGCCTCTGCTTCCGTAACTCTACCTGCAGTTTCAGCTCCTAATTTTATCACCCGCCGCACTGCGTTTTTTACCTTGCTGCAGGTAACTTGTACACGAACAATTTCGGCTTTACTCTCGGCTCTATGGCCCATCATGGTTTCATATATAGTTACCAAAGTAATTTCCTGTGGGAGTGGTGTTTCTGATAGACTTGAAATCTCCTTCTCCCCAGCTCGAGCTTTGCTTAGACCTTGCGTTTCCTTAGCAATTTCGTTTGTAGCGGTACTGGATGTTTGAGGACAGTCTAATGTAAACTGCTGCGACCCTTTTTTATTTGTTTTCTTCTTTATAGTGGTATTGTCTGATTTGAATGTTTTTTTCCCTTCTAGGAAACTGCGGCATCCTGAAGCCATCAGAGATCAGCACGAATATGGAGAAGCTGGTGTCCGATCTGGTGCCTCGCTATCTCGACAAGGTGTGATACCCTTCGTTTTTTAGTGTGCCAGTATTTGTCATGAAGCGAGCTGATGAAACTAGGGATAAGCCTTAAATCAGCTTCTTAGATGTGTCTTGCAGGAATCTACTGCAACCCCTCAAGCATTTGACACATCCTGAAGTTTGTTTTCTAAACATGATAATTCTATTTGAAAAGAACACCTTGACCATTTCCTCTAGGTCTGGGATGTTGCGGAGCCTGGAAGAAGTCTATGGTGAAACCATGCTAATCTTGGTGGACCTGCCTGGGCTGGATCCCCTAGTACATGCTGTGGCTGCACCAGAGCGGCTAGCGCCTTGGCGTGTTGCTATCGTTCAGAGTACTTGTGGTGGTGGCAATGCTTCATGATGTACACCCTCAACTGAGGAGACATCTGCCAAGTACCCTTGTAAGTCTAGCGTGCTGGGGGAACCATTCTTTACCATGCAGTAAATACCACAATCTGCCTTTACAGGGCAGTCACTACCCCGACTGTAACATTACCACTCGTTCCTTTACCACACTAGACATTACAACTTGCTTTAGGGGGCGCGTTGTACTGGTGTTGGATTTTAAAGTCCAACACTATCTCTATGGTTCCATAGACTGGAGTTGGAATAGTAAATTATACTAGTACAATGTCCATCGCTTCCCTAAGGCAAGTTGTTGCAAGGAGTTGCGTCGTAAAGTAATGCGTGGTAACCTCGCATTCGGGGTAGAGACTGTGCTGTAAAGGCATGCACAGTAAATTCATGCGGTGTTCCATCATACATCTGCGTGCTTGGGGTTCCCACTTGCTATACGCTGTGGTATTAGACTGGTGATTAATACTGGCTGCTGTGTGGAACTGAGTGGCAGTGTGCCTTTCTCCTGATGAAACCCACAAGTGAGGGAACATTGAAGCACCCTACTACTGTCAGATCGTGTGTGAGAGGAGTGCAATACAAAAACTGTCTCACAGCAGTAGGGGGCTGCTATTCCTCCTTGTGCTCTTAGTCCATAGTGTGTTGTGAGTGTTACAACTAGAATAGGTTTGTGGTTAATAACACATGTCTCTGTATTGGTGGCTGTGCTTTAACTAGTGATGTAGGAAGGTGCAGATTGACATTGTGGGATGGCTGTGTAGAGATCACATTTATCTGGGCCTGGCAGTGGGGTGGCAGTGATACAGCTCTCTCTGAGAGGGCATGTGTTGTACTGACTGTGTGCCTTGGGTACTCCCGTGACCTGGTAGGCTGTGTGTAGCCAGGGGTTGTAGAGACCTCTTAAAGCTGGGGTGATTTAATCAGCTGTCAGAGGCAGAATCAAACAGGGCAAGGAGCAAGAAGAGGCCCTGATTGAGTGGATATTAGGGCAGGTTTAGAGCCCCCCCCGCCTCCTCCCCGAGGAAAGGGCAGGGAACTAAGTTCATACTGATGTCAGTAGAAAGGAAGGAAGTCGAAGAGTGAGTGAGAGAATTGCAGTGACTTTCAATTGTGGCTGCCTAGTCAGAAAGAGATTGCCATAGGGGTCCAGAGGGTGGTCAAAGCGGAACTGCAACAGGCGGGTGGCATGAGCCGTTAAAACTCTTTAAAAGCCTATTTACAGGAGTTTGGTGCCAGGAAAATCCAGATGCCAAACTAGGCCTTCCCTCATTAATTTCTTATTACTAAATAAAATGAGTAAAATACTTAAGTAGCATAATGTACATATTTCCAGCATCATCTGGGTGTCGCTTTGATCCTGCTTTGGGAGAAAGACTTGGTAGAGATGTCTTCACTGGAAGCCCAGAATCAATCAGATGTCATTGTAGATGGATGTGAAGACCACAGCAGTGTTTAAATAGATATCCATTAAATACTATGATTACACTGGGGTTACTAGATCTGATACAGTTCGACTGCTTTTTCAGGCTTGCAGTGTCATGGTGGGGTACAGATGTTTGCTGCCTCCAGCTGCTGTTAGATGATTCTGAACAAGTTAATGTGGTGGACTCTTTGCTCTCCTCCTTTGACACAGACGCGGAATAGTCTACAGTGCCCCCTTTACTTGCTCAATCTTGCTTCTCTGGATCAGCCCATGCCTCTTTGGATGTGCCCCAACTTTTATCCTCACTTCTTCCTAAAAACTTGAGCACTGAATGTGAGAAGCAAGTGTGGATGTAAAGATGGACCATGTGTGGAAGAGGCTGTGATTGTGTTGACGTGGAGTGGATATAGTTGCTAAAGGTTATGGGTGACGCGTCTCTCCTTGACAAACTCCATATCACATGGTGAACTTCAGGTGGGAGGTGTCCGTCATTATATGCACTAGTCACATCAAGGATGGACTATGGCAACCTTCTCTATTTGGGCACCCTGGAGAAGAATCTTAACCGCTTACAGGTCCTACAGAACGCCGCTGCCCGACTGGTGCTTAGACTACCCAGAAGAGCTGCTTCTGCAGCGGCTCTCCGGTCTCTGCACTGGCTTCCAGTCAGAAGCAGGGTAGAATTTAAAGCACTTTGCACATGCCATCGGATCATTAATGGGAGATCCCCTCTCCCTTTACAAGAACTTTTGACACCTTATGAGCCCCCCCGCTCCCCTGAGATCTTCCGGCTCTGGACTCCTGGCTGTTCCTAAGGTGTCCAGAGCGCGGATGGGGGGAAGATCTTTCAGATGCCTTGCAGCCGCTAGATGGAACAAGCTGCCTACGGCGCTTCGACTTGAGCCATCTGAATCAATTTTTAGAGCTAAGCTCAAAACTGCTCTATTTGCTTAGTTGATGCGCCGTTTCTGTAGGGTCCAGTAATGAAAGTAGCTCCTTAGCGCGGGGACACGCCGTTGTTGCGTCACCATGCGCATTACAAAACCCCCCAAATAGAAATAGAAATCTGGTTATTCACCGAAATGACCCAGAGAACAAACTCCATATGGTTGCAGAGGAGCGCCTTTACCCATCTACCATGTTAAAACCTGCTCCGGCTTAGTGGACAACAAAGAATGAAGGATGAAAAGACTGGCATCAGTTTGAACAGCTGGAGGTTATTCTAGGCCCTTTGCATTCCATTGTTGTAGCTGCTCTGCTATAGAAGGGGACAAACTGTATTCAAGTCAGACTTTGTCCTGTTCGAAAATGGACAGGACAGCCCGCACTGCTGGGCCATGTGTCCTTGGAACAGGAACCCAGGGAACCCTTACTGTGTTCTCACCCTGTAGGGCTGCAGAGGTTAGGGGCAACCTGAGTCCCAATGGCAGACCACTTAACCAGGTAGTTCCAGGACCTAGGACATGTGCATCTTCTTGCTCTGCAGCTCTGAGGGAAACATTGTTGTTTAACAAATGCACTCTTGCTTTCATGGCTGTGATGGAAGTTAGTCTCTGGGCAGGGATGGTGGGCTGAAGATGTAGGGTGTGAGGGAAACCAACATTCTTGTGGCATCCAATGCAGCTCAGGGTGTTCATCCTCCAGGTGCTAGAGGGCTAAGGCTGTTCTGAAGTTGGTTCTGAGGTGCAGGTAGTCCCACATTCTTCAGCAGGAGAGCTGGAATCATGATTTCTTGTGTTTTTTTACTGTGGTCTTTGAAGGAGAGTTTGATGTCCAGGGTGAACCCATCTGATTTAGTTGGGGGTGACTGCTGGGCGGGAAGCTTTCCAAGTTTATGTCGAAAGGCTGCCTTCAATTTGTGATTGTTTCATTGCTTTTCCAAATGGCATGAATTCAGCCTTGGTTGGACTGCGTGGAGTGGGATAGGTCCAAAGTTTTTGTCACAAAATCTCTTGGAGGATGAAGAACATGGGAGAACGTTTGCCTCTTGGGGTGCACCTCAAAAGATGGACAGTTTCTGGGATATTGTAGTTCACATATGGATGAATTAGTGATGGAGAGGGCAGATTAGAACAATTACATGACAGTGTCAGTGATGTTCATGTGTATTTGCACTTGTGAATTGGGGCTATGGAGTTCACTGAGTCAAATTGTGCAGAGAGGTTAAGAAGGATCAAGACGTAGGGGTCATAAGGCATTGTCGACGACTAGGCAACCAGTCTTTGTGCTACAGTGAGACCTGAAGCTAGATTGGTAGCTCTGTAGATGTTTATTCCTGCTGATCTTTTAATTGATTGAAGACTGTCTTCTCAATTATATTTCTGGTGGGTTATAAGAGGTTGCTTGCAAAAAGTCTAACCACTGGCAATAGCTTGGGTTAACATCCCAATACATTGTTCTTTTGCTCACCGTGCCACCTCAGTTTGGACCCAGCCATATGCAAATCAGTCTTGACCATGCTCCTCATGGGAACAGTCCAGCCTGAACTGCCAGGCCAGGTCCTACCTGAATCGGAACACAACCAACCCAGGACCAGTTTCACCCTAGTTATGGGCTCATCAGCCGGGTACAGCCACGCTGAGAGCACAGGACCCACATCTGGGCATACCAGTACCACTTAGGGTAGTTGGTGAGATCATCTAGTGCAGGGTGGGCTTTTTCAGAATGAGTGATTAGTCCTCTTCTGAGGTCACCTGAAAAGCTTTCTTGTCTGAGGAAGGTATTCATGATGTTGAGGTGAGGTGTGAGGGCATCTCTATGGAAAATATCACGATGAAAGAGGATCAAATGAAGTCTTTGGTGAGAGTGACGTTAATAAAATAGATGATGTCCTGAAAGATAAGGTTGAAAGCTGCCCACCTGGCAGTGTTTTGAGTTGGGTAGGAGCAGTGCTTAATTTGTAAAAGAATAAGGGCCAGATGTAGGAGCCATTTACCGACCGGTAACGGCCGATTTCGGCCGTTACCGACCGGTAAATGGGTTTTTGGTATGTAGGGGCACTTTTTTACTGAATCGGTAAATCTACCGATTCGGTAAATTTACCGATTCTGTAAAATACCGAATCGGTATTTTTACCGATTCGGTAAATCTCAGATGTAGGTGGGACTCTTCAGAGTCCCAAGGGCCCTACAAATTCGGTATTTTAACACCCAATCCAATTGGGTGTTAAAATACCGAATTCAGGTGTGCATGCACATGTGTGCATGCACACCTATGCCATGTGACAGACAGACATGCCCTTAGGGCATGTCTGTGTGCCACATGGCGCACATGTCAATTCTTGGAGTGCCAGAGGGTGTCAAAGTGACACCCCCTGCACCCTTGCTAAAATCGGTATTTCCCATTGATTCCTATGGGCCTCACAGCCCATAGGAATCAATAGGAAATACCGATTCTGTAATTACAGAATCGGTAAATACCGAATATTACCGATTCGGTAATTCCACATCTGGAATTACCTACATCTCCCCCCCTCTATTTTACCACTTCTTAAATACCGAATCAGTAAAATTCGGTATTTAAGAAGTGGTAAAATAGATTTACCTTAAGTGCCATTTCCCAAAGGTTTGGTCAGACGTCCACACCCCACACTATTGAATGTCAAGGTGCTGAATACAGAGCCTGCCAAGTCTTGTCTCCACCTCATGCCTCTTTCATTCACCACCAGCCCCCTATCACACTTCTGCATGTTCTTTTTCATCCCTGATGTCTCCCTTTGTTGCCGGTTTTCTGTCTTTCTTTTCTGCCTTCCCCTTTTGTATTTTTATTTTTCTTGCTCTGAGTCAAAGTCTGGTGAGTTAAAATAAGTGTTTGTCCTAAATAAATGTGAGTGATGCTGGGCCCTACCTGCAAATCAGCTCCTCAAATTGAGCTTTGGGTAGGAGGCAGAGTGAATTTTAGATGTTTTTCATGATGCAAGTCCTGATACTGTTTATTCTTTCAGTGACTTGAAGTGGGTGATGACACTGTGATTGTTCATTGAACAGCTCTTACTCATCTACCGGTTTGTGCCCTGTCACCCTCCCTCCCTCTTCTTTCATGCTGTGTCTCTCACCCTCGCCCTCCTCTTTCCCTCCTTCATTTGCTGTCTACTTCCCCTGCTCCTACCCCCTCCCACCTGAATCGCTCCCCTTGCCTGCTTTTTCCCTTACGCATATGCCCTTATTGTTTGTCTCGACTGAACATGTAACTATGTAGCTATGCTCTAATAACTGTGTAACCTTTGTAACTATGTAACCTTCAACAATGGTCTGATACTCATGTAAAGCGCTCTGATACCTCTGGGTCTAGCCAACGCTATATAAAACTTTTCAAATAAAAATCAAATAAATAAAATGCGACAGGAGGGTCTGGCAAACAAAGTGTTTGCCTGGCTTGGGGGGCGGAGCTAGCCAGCAAGCGAGATGGCCGCTGCTTGAGCGAGCTCCTCGCCTGAGTCTGCACAATCCTTTAAAAAACATCCTTCCCCTCATGTACACCGCCGCTAATACACAGGGAGAGCTGTTGGGGACATTGGAGCATCAAGCGACTGACAATTGGCGGATAGTCGCAGCCGCAGCGCATTGTGATACCGGCCTGAAGACGCGGGCCTGGAGACGCCATTGCAGGGCCGGAGCCTCGGGCTCGAATAGAAAGCGGCCTGTGACGCAAGTCACGCACGGCGGCCGCGCTGCCGGGAGAGTCCCGCCCTGTCTTTGCGGAGTCCGCGATTGCTGTCCTGGGGCGCGAGACACACAGGGGTATCTGAGACGGCGAGGTGCAGCCCCCACGCATGAAACGAGGCTGCGGGGGGCGAACGGACGGACAAAACAAGCTGGATAGGCGTCTGGGAAGTAGAGGCCTATATTGAACAGTAATTGCGCCCGCCATTAGTAAGCGGTGGACACGGCGCCCCCCACCCCTGTTGGTCACCGTCTGGGGTTGCACGATTGTAGTGGCCCAGTGTCGAGTTGTGGGGGCGGATAGACCACGATCCCACGGGCCTCGGTGGCGGCCAGTGGGAGGTGTAGATACTTAGCTGGCTGAAGAAGCGTCCCCACATATACGGAGCAGAGGTGCGGTAACCAACCACGGGAACCCTGAGGCATACCGGACTCCTTTCCCCTAGGACTTGTCCCGGTGGCGAGGTGGAGAGCAGCCTCGGGAGTGGGCGACATCAAACGGGCCCCCAATCTGGCTTGCAATTGAGGCAATGCTCCAGGGCTGGACCACTATAAACTCTCCAGGCTACCACGCATAACAGCTGAAAGGTCACTGGGCCCGCTGCAAAGACTTAGTGATCTGGTACACTGGGCAGGTACGTGTGAGAGAGGCGAAGGGGCTGGCCCGACGGGCTATCTGGCGACTGGGGTGAGACAGGTTAGGGGTGGGCGCCGTAGGCCCACAGAGGAGTGCCACTACCACAGGTCGGCATGGCGCACACGGTGAACTAGCGGAGCGCCCTAGACGTGCCAAGCTACCAGCCCAGGAGGGCGTGTTGACCCCCCAGTGCCTTCCCAAGAAACGTCCATCTGCACGGGCCTTATATTCGTTACAATTGCTGCACCATGGGGAAGCCAGGCGCAACCAACCGAAGTTGACCTTCGACCAGACAAAGAAGCAACAGGACAGCACCGCGGAGACACAGACTCCATCTCCGCCCACGACGTCAGAGGTTGGTGGGATTGCAAATGACGCCATGTTATGTTATGGTGATGATTTATATAGCGCACGGCTACTCGGGCAGAGTGTCCCAGCGCTGTACAGATCTGTAGAGGGAGTCAGAACACATCATAGCACACTAAAGGCCAAAAAGCCAGGTCTTAAGGCCTTTCCTGAAAGACAGGAGATTGTCTGTTCTTCTCAGAGAAAGGGGGAGCTGGTTCCAGAGCTGCGGAGCGCGAGCCCTGTAAGAGCGGCCTCCGATACGTGCACGCTTTACTGCTGGGACAACAGCCAGGGCTTGTGTGGCCGAGCGTAGAGATCTAGAAGGATGATAGAACTGGACATGTTTCCTAAGATAGACTGCACCAGTACCATGCAGAGATTTGAATGTCATGGTCAGAGTCTTGAAGATGATACGCTTCCTCACCGGAAGCCAGTGGAGTGAATCAAGAAGGGTCGAGGTATGGGTTCTGCGGCTCAGGCCAAAAATGGCCCTCGCGGCAGAATTCTGTACAGTCTGTAGTCGAGCCAAGAGGTACTCTGGGAGTCCTAAATAGAGTACATTGGCGTAATCGAGCCTGGATCCAATCATTGCTTGCACAGTAATTCTCCTATGATAGTGCGACAATAGAGGAAGGAATTTCCTAAGAGTGCGTAGTAGACCAAAACATTGGCCGACTAAAGTAAGGATCTGGGGTTTATAGGTAAGACCATTGTCAATTTTGACACCCAGATTTTTGGCGACCGCAGTAGGTGACGAAGGAGGATGCATATCTGCCGGCCACCAGGATTTCCATTGAGTATCAGGAGAACAGCCAAAAAATATAATTTCAGACTTGTCTGAATTACATTTGAGCTGGTTCTGCTGAAACCAGGAAAAGACCGCCTCCAGGCAGCTTTTGATGGAATCACCTGCAAAATCGAAGTACTTATCGCAAGTGAAAAGCAGCTGCGTATCGTCAGCATAAGACACAATACGAGCGCCATAAGGCTCCACTAGTTCAGCCAAAGGGGAAAGATAAACATTAAATAAGGTAGGGCTTAAAACTGATCCCTGTGGCACTCCCACATCCAGTGATGGAACAGTTGCTGAAAAAGGTGGTGACCAGATCATTTGTTGGCGCTCGGAGAGGAAGGAGTTGAGCCAATTGAACACCGTCCCTCTAATTCCGATCTCCTGGAGTCTTGAAAGGAGCCGGTTGTGAGGGATGGTGTCAAAGGCCGCTGAGAGATCGAGTAATACCAGCATTGCCTTCCCACTGCGATCTGTCACTTCCTTTATAGACTCGGTTACCTCCAACAGTGCAGTTTCTGTACTAAGCTTGGAGCGAAATCCTGACTGTGTCTGGTGCAGAATGTCATGAGCTTCTAAGAAATTAGACAAGATGGAGTGCACATGTTTTTCTGCAAGTTTGGCAAGAGCAGGAAGCAAAGATATCGGCCTGTAATTGGAGTGCTCTAAGGGATCTAAATTGGATTTTTTTATGAGAGGGATGACATGATCCTTTTTCCAGGCCTTCGGAACCTCGCCAGAGGTGAAGGAGGCATTAAGAAGAGGGTTAATCAGAGGATTCAGAGCATGAGCCATTTTGGAGAGGATTTTAGCAGGGCATGGATCAGAAGGGGAACCGGATTTCAGTTTTTGTAACAGATCAAGCGAGGCCTGAAAGGACAGGGGTGGAAACTCTGAAAGAGTATAAATATCTTGAGAGATATTCATTGCAGATGGTAGGGTATCTAGGTCTATGGTAGGGGCGATGGGCGGGAAGGACGCCTGGATGTTAAGAATTTTGTTGAAGGCAAAGCTGGCCAGCTGATTGACCCAAGATTCTGAGGGAGAAAATTTAGGGCTTGAAGAAGGGGGAGAAGTGAATTCCCTGACGATTTTAAAAATGTCCTTGCTGATGTTACAGGCTGAGTCAATTCTTTTGGCAAAGAAAGACTTCTTCGCCGTTATGATGGCTTTATGATAGGTCTTAGTAAGATTTTTGAACCTCATTTTCAGGGGGGCTTCGTAGTTTTTTCGCCACATTCGCTCAGCTTTGTTGTAGCTTTACCTAATCTCGTGAAGTTCGACGGCAAACCAAGGGGCTGAAGTACGTTGGACTGTTTTAGGTCTGACAGGAATGGGCGCTAATTCGTCAAAGCGTTGCACGAGCCAGGACTGAAAGCTAGAAAGATCCTGTTCAAGATTGCCGGTCAGTTGACAGGGATGGGATGCCAGGGACTGCTCCAGCATATCGGTGGTAACACGGTGGAAAGGATGAAAAACAATAGATTGAGGGCCATTCTCAGTACTAGAGGGTTTAGAAAGACCCAGGATATCAAAGTTCAGCAAGCAATGGTCTTACCAGACCACTGGAAGTGGTGGATAAGATTGAATAGGCATAGAAGAGAAGACTTGATCTAACAAATGACCTTTATTATGGGTTGCTGCAGAAAAATAAGAAAGGAGATCAAACGTGCTGGTAACATCACTTAATTTAACAGAGTCAGCCGACTCAGGTTCATCCATATGGATGTTAAAATCTCCAAGAAGTAAGAGATGCTTATATTTCATTGCAAGTGGGGACAAGGCCTGATGGAGTTTGTCACAAAGAGGGCCAGGATGGCCAGGTGGTCGATAGACCAATAAGCCGACACAAGAGTGATGCGGGGAAAAGGATAAGCAGAAACCAAGTGATTCAGCCCCAGGGATGGTGTCAATTTCAAGAGCTAAGCAGGTATAACGCTTATACAATCCATGTTTCAAACTATACAGACTTCCCTGACGAATATAGATGGCAAGATTAATTTCCTAACTTACAGGGTGGATAGAATGTCAGAGCGCCTAGATAAACACACAGAGCGTATAGACATGGAGGAGCGAAGGATTTCAGAGGCTGAGGACTCTCAGGCGCTAAATTGAAGGTAAACAAGCAAAGATTGAGAAGCAGTTGGCGGTAGTGGCATTGAAAGCAGAGAATTTGGAAGCCAGGTCCAGAAGATGCAATATCCGCCTAATGGGTGTATCGGAAACTACAAACACGGGCCTGATGGAACACTACGTAGAGAAATTGCTGGTCTCCATGCTAAGCCGAGACACTTTTTCAGAAGTGTTTATTGTCGAACGAGCACACAGGTCGCTGGCTCTGAAGCCTCCTACCGGGTCCAGGCCGAGGCCAATCATAGCCAAGCTACTAAACTACAGGGACCATGATGCAGCACTACGGAAGGCCAGAGAACTTGGAAAGCTTACCCATGAAGGGATGGATATTTCTCTATACTCAGACTTCACCTCAGCGGTACGGGAAGCCCGGAAGAAATTCATGGATGCAAAGCAGAAGTTGTATGAGCTTAACATTCCCTATGCAATGCTATATCCGGCAAGACTCAAAATTACTGTGGAGGGCAAAACTCGGATCTTCAATGACACAGCGGAGGTGCAGAAATTCCTGAAGCAAAAAGGGAAACAGGGTGTGCGGAGAAGATCGCCACTAAGCGAACAGGGAGAACAGCCAACACTGTTTGATTTGGAATAGCTATGATTCACGGTTACAGAGAGACCGCTGGAAGGCTGAGGACACGGGAGAGATCCTGAGACTTAGTAGACGCTGGACACTGGAAATATAAACATATGTGTGCAACAGAAGTCGACTCCAGATAAGTGGACAATAGTTAAACATTTCATGGGGACTGATTGTACCTGCTGTTCTGATAAGGCCGATTGTAGGCATGTACTGTGGTTAAATTGTTATTACCCAACAGCCTTATATATGGGGCGAGGCATTGATGTATGTGGGTGTGATGAGGTTATACAGTGAAGGGCTCAGACTAATAAGGTAAATAGGTAATGGGTGGGCAGCTCCGACCCCACGCGTGCACCGCATAGTTTATTGAGTTATGTTTTTTCTATGTTCTTTTTGCTTTAATAAGTGGGGGGTAAGAGGGCTAGTGTTTTCAGGGATGTCTCCGCTGGGTTGGGGAAGGTGGAGTGGGGGGGGGGGTGGTACTGGGGGAACAGAAAATTCTGACCGGTAGCTTGATGGTTGTAATACATGAGATTGACATGCTCCGACAGCACGACCGTAAAGGGTTACAGCAAGGCCACACAGGGGCGGTCCATGCTTCCACTACACGATATGGGTGAGGCTTTCACAGATTGTAGGCCGCTGTCATTTCTTTCATGGAATGTAAGGGGGCTACATAACCCACAGAAAATACGTAAAGTGGTGACATATTTAGACAGACACAAAATCGATGTGGTCTGCCTACAGGAAACACATCTCACTGATAGCCGGGAGCAACATATAGGAAATAGGTGGGCCTCCTTTCGATTATCATCCTCTTATTCGTCATATGCCAGGGGAGTCCTAATCTGGGTAAAACGCTCTGTACCATTCACACGCATTAAATCTGTAGGGGACGACCAAGGACGCTATGTAATACTTGAAGGGAATTACGGGGGCACCGTCCTACCCATAGTGAATGTCTATGGACCGAATACGGACGACCCTTCATTCTATGCCCAAATCTGGTCGACACTGAGGGAAATGCAGCCTGGCACCGTGGTTTGGGTGAGGGACTTAAATACATGCCTGGACCCTGCGATAGATAGATCATCTGGCATAGACAGATATGGCAAGCGTTCGGCCAAGGTCCTTCGAGACGGGGTGTCCGACTGGAACTTGGTAGACATATGGAGGCAGAGGAACCCAGATAAACAAGAGGGTACATGTTTTTCAGCTACACGCCTCACATGGTCCAGACTGGACTACTGGTTAGTCACGCAGGATGTTTGCACATGGGCCGTTGAAGTGTCACACATACCTAAGACATTGTCGGATCACGCAATGGTCATACTTAAATTAAATATTCCAACACATACTCCACAACAATTCACATTGCGATTGAGACCCACAGCACTACAAGACCGGGTATTCAGAGAAGACCTGCGTCAGGTGATTGTGAGCTTTTTTTTAACATAACACCGGCTCAGTTCAGAGTACACAAACCCTATGGGAAGCCTTTAAGGTTACCGTACGCGGACACTGCATTGGTGCACATGCGGGAATACTGCGTGATATACAGCGCCAATTGGAGAACAAGCCTGTCTTTAGAACGTAGTTATGAGATGCGCCCTTCAGAGTCATTGTTGGCGGATATACGGAAGCAAATTGACATATACACTGACTTTGCTGCTGATGAACTAAAATATCTCTCACGCAAATGTGTAGCGAGAAATTATGGCGAGGGTGGCAGACCCGGCAGGGCACTATCATACAAAATTAGACCTGTACACACCATGACAAATATTACTGAAATAATAAACGCTCTGAATATCCCGGTTTATAACACACCAGCTATACTCAATTGTTTCACTGAATTCTACACTCAGTTGTATACGGCCAGAGTAACCCCTCCTGCTTCAGATATATGGGAGTATCTAAACGATATAGGCCTTGCATGGCTGTCTGATACTCACAGAAAATACTTCTGTCTGCCAATCTCTAAGGAGGAAATCATAGATGCTTTCAACTCTCTTCCCAATAATAAGGCCCCGGGGCTCGATGGCCTTCCGGGAGACCTTTATAAGGAATATCGTGACTTACTGGTGCCGCACTTTGCAGAAATGCTCAAAGAAGCATATGAGGAAGCCACGCTTCCGACCGCTCTTACAGAAGCATTACTGATAGCACTCCCAAAACCGGGCAAACATCCCCAGAAGTGTGACTCTTATAGGCCCTTATCTTTGATCAATATAGATGCGAAGATCCTGGCAAAAATAATCGCGAACAGAATACAACCGCTCCTCTGTAACCTGGTTTTGCCTGATCAAGCAGGCTTTATGCCGACGCGGTCAACAGCCCAAAATTTGCGCACCATTCTTTCTTTATATCATCAGCTAGATCTGGAGAAGCCAGCGGCTGCCACTCTACTGGACGTCGGTAAGGCGTTTGACTCCGTGGAATGGGATTTCATGTTTGTGACTCTGCGTAAAATGGGGTTCCCAGAACCTTTCTTAAAGTGTCTTTCCCTATTATACACGGCACCTAAGGCTCGGGTCCGAATAAATGGTTTAACATCTAAACCCATATCAATTGCAAGAGGAATGAGACAAGGGTGCCCGCTGTCACCCATGCTCTTTGCCCTGATACTGGAGCCTTTGGCCTGCAAAATTAAGCAAAAACACTCCACCACGGCTCTACAATTTAATTTACGACCAATCGGCATTTCGCTATATGCGGACAACATGGTCCTCTATACAACGCATCCAGACAAAAACCTGAATCCCCTAATTAGAAAGTACGTTCAATACTAGCAATACGCGGGTCTCTGCATAAATTGGGATAAATCAGTAGTAATTCCACTCACTACAGGTAAAGTGGAGCCAGAGTTAGACTACCCCCTCAAATAGTGTGTGTACCAAGTCAAATACCTGGGGATATGGATACACAGAGACCCAGAGATAGTCATCAGGGAGAATTATGGCAAGTGATGACTCGATTGGAGGACCAAGTTGATAGGTGGATTAAAATGCCACTTTCAATGGCGGATAGGATAGCTCTTCAGAAAACGATCGTCCTCCCCAGATTTCTGTATTTGTTCTGGAATGTCCAAATTTGGCTGACAGACGCCTTCTGTGACAGACTACGCTCTGTACTCCAGAAACTAACATGTGCCGGTAAATAAGCCAGAGTAAGCTGGAAGGTCCTTACCCAACCATATCATTTGGGAGGCTTTGAAGCGCCTGATTTTCAATTATATTAAATTTGTGAACAAGCCCAACACGCACATTACTGGACGAGACCACACGCCTACGTACCACATGTTGCGGTGGAAAGCGATAGTGGCTCCCCAATGCCGCTGATGGCACTATTGGCCAACCCCATACGATATACGCCACACGACACGATACAACCAGCTAAGAACACCTCAAGAGCGTGGCACGCACTGGCGTGCAGGGCAAATAAACTGCCGATATACGCACGGGCCATACCAACAGCCAAACACCCCCAAATTACGGTGACTCAAGAACCAAACCTGCAGAAACTTCTGGAAGACATGGGCTTCCAGACTATGGGCCAAGCGTTTCCACATAATACATTTCTTAATTGGTCGGACCCCGCCTTATGTGTGTACAAGACCCCAATGAAAAACTTTGCATATCTGCGCTTCCGTATGGCTCTAAGGGCGCTGTATGCCACGTTTCCTGCTGAACCTGAACAATTGCTGACACTGCAGGTACTTTTAACTGCCCCTACACGAAAAAATCTAGTGACACGACTATATACCGCAGCTTAAAGTGAGCAGGCTGAAGTGCCACGACGGCAAAGGGTAGATGGGAACGGACACTGGGCGTACCAATTGATGAGCAGGATTGGCATTTAAGCTGTACGCAACTCTCACTTCTCACTTCCAACTGCAACCTGCGCATTATACACTTTAAATTCCTACATCAAATCTATTACACGCCAGTAAAATTACACAAACTAGGGCTTAGAGACTCCGACTCCTGCTATCGTTGTAATGCGGCAGGTGCAGATTTCCCACACGTGGCTTGGTCCTGCCCTGGCTTACAGCCATACTGGCAAGCAGTCACTGATGCGTTAAGCACCATGCTCTCGGAACACATCCCAAACTACCCTCTGACTTGCCTGCTAGGAATCAAAAAGCTTAAACACGCTAGGCGCAGGAAATTCTTGGCTTTGTTGTTACTCCTCGCGAAACGACGAGTAGCGATAGGATGGGGCAGCAAGAGATCACCTAGATTTAAAGAATGGATAACAGACATGACCTATTGCAAGACGACACTAGAGACTTATGCTGAAGACATACCGATAGCGTTCCGGCCCAGGGACTTTTGGGAACCACTATTGCAATACCAGCAAGATACTGCAAACTAAATGTACTGTACAAATGCGGGCTGTTTGAAATGAGAGTGGCAGGGGTTGTAGTACGGATACATGTTACGTGACCAGAGGAGATGTGATATCGAACGGGAAGTAGAGTTGAGGGGGTGTTTAGCACTAAATAGATTACGCTATTGTTGTTCTATGTAATACATGATGTGAGCTATGTTTGATTGTAGATCACCCACGATGTAATTAATAAGTGTCAACTGTAATTACTAAAAAAAAACTTGCTGTGTTCTGATATCTGCTGTACAATTCTGCCGGTCAGAGGAAAAAATAAAATACAAAAAAAAAAGTGTTTGCCTGGCTTGAAGAATATTTTGATTCTGGTAGAGGCATCATGGATGGTGGTTTTGTAAATAGTGGCATTGGCTGAGATCATGTTGAGGAGACTACATACAGGCCACGTGAAGTCATTTGGGTTGTGTGAAGATGTCAGGGGCTTTGGTCCAGCGGTGCCAGTGGAACGTATGACAGGGTCACTGCTTTTGCATGAGAGGATGAGGGACCTCTCACAGATCTTTACAGTGGCTTTGTGGTATATAAATAAATAATACCGGATCTAGGTTTGACTGGACATAGCAATAACAGATAGCTCAAAAAATAAGAGTCAAGATTCGAGGTAGTAGGAGTTTGCAGGTTTAATACAGCATAAAGGACAGGAACAGGACAACCTGCACAGGAATAGGATGGCAGCGCTGCCGGGGGCAGGATCAAGGAAAAGGATAACTTTTAATAACAATGCACAAGCATATATACTAAAATAGTTGCATTACAATACATATGATAGGCGGAGCAGTGGGTGTGGTCAATAGCAGTCGTGAAAGATAAGGGTGAAAGTGGGTGTAACAGGAGGCGTATACATAGACATGTGATGTAAACGTAACAGAATATGTCATAAATGGGGCGGAAACATGGAGGGGGCTACCTAAGGAGCCGGGACCTCTAACCTAATGGTGCGCGCAAACTGACAATGACGTGTTACTAGGAGAAGCTGGGGGCTATGACTTCTGTGCTAGGAGCAGAGACTGAAGTCTGGAGAGTCAGGGCGACATGTACCTAAACCCTATCTAGTATCTAATGTTTAGAGAACATGTTGATATAAACTAAGAGTCAGGAGGGGAGAGGCTAACAGTCTCTAAGACTGGAGCATGCATTATTCTACATGTAGTGTGTGTTGAAGAATATAAAATGACCATTAATACAGTATTTCTCCTACATGGAGACGTAAAGGGTAGACAATGACGGAAACTATTGATGCGATTCAGTAGTTTAGGAATGCAGAGAAGGAGGGCTGGACTGATAACTAGAATCATAACATACTCTTGGCAGACTAGCAGGCAGAGCCAGGCCGAGCCGGGCACTGTGAGGCAGGAAGTAAGTGAAGGGTCGAGGATACAGGTGGGGGCTGTATCGCTCCTCAGCGAGGGCTCAGGAGACAGGAGCTGAATCTGGTGTCCAGGCCCTTTTGAGGCCTAGAAACGGGGACTTTTCAATGAAATAACGTGCACACTGGGAAACGTGGCAACGTAACTTTACATAGGCCTAATACTCGTAGCTTTCACGAGAACTGGAAACTGGCATACTAGAGATGGACACAACTGTAATTGCGTCTTTAATCGAACATGGGGAATACATATGCATATTAATCATGCACACATAACATAAGATGGGGAACACGTAGGGACACAGAACATGGCAAAATTTACTTTTCCACATTCCCTCCTTGTCACTACGTTTCCATCAGGAAACATCAATATTCATGATACCATCTATCATTTCATACAGTATCATTTGCTCGTCTCGAATTTTCTTGGAACTGGATTTAGAACGGGACTTGGGACTAGGAATACAAGAGGTAGCACAAATGCCACAAATCGCAGGGCCACATTGTATACATAGGCAGCAACTGAATATGATCGCTACTGCAATACCTAGAAAAGACAATACTTTCCATCCCCAGGCGGAAATTATATTCCAGAACCAACCGGACCATGTCCAGGTGCCTGGATCTTGGTGTAACATATGGGCAATTTTATGGAGTCTGGTTATAGCTGAATAAACAGACGGCGCGTTATTAGGAATGAAAATGCAGCAACTAGATCCGATGACTCTACATGCCCCGCCCCTATCGGCCAGTATGACGTCAAGGACGAGACGATTCTGGAGCACGACAATTCTCATAAAGGATTGCTCTTCGGTTAAGTTACTTAGAGCAGAAGTAGTCTCAATCACTACTGCCTCGAGTGTTCTGGTTAATCTACGTATCAGTTTACTATTCACAACAGTACCTAAATAGGGGAAGACACCTTTATTGATATCTATGTATTGTTCTAGAGCAGTTTCAGTATAATCGACAATCGGGAGGTCTCTTTTGTGTCTAGTATGTACTAGGTGGGAATTCCTATGATAGTCAGGTGGGGCTAGGAAAACTGGTGGCAGTAGGAAGGCAATGTAACAGGTTCCCTCCCAATCGAGGGGCAGACGAACATATGCGGTCTGACCACAAACAAAATAAGAATGACGTGAAGCTTTGAAAATAGATTTCCCACTGTCACTATACTTGACAATAGTAGTACAATCACTATGTCCTACAGGTACGGAACCATTCTTTCGGACACATAATTCACCTTTTACTGGTAGTACTGACATAGCAGGTAAGTCTGGAGTAGTATCAGACTGAACATTCAGGACCATGAAATTCGAAGAATAATTACCTAAATTATAAACTTCATTTTCTAGATCTAACCCTGTTCTGTGGGGAAGACCTTGCTTGTCTGGGAAACATGTACTGTTAAGAAAAGACATATCTGTTGAGGATGACGTTAACGTGGACCATGCTCCACACGAACCATTATGTGAAAATGGATAAGGAAAGAGTGGCAGAACTCCCTTCGGTGTCTGGAATGGGGGGAGTCGACCACACACCCAACAATTAGTGGCATTGCTGGTCTGGTGTGAGTAATGTAACATGCGGATAAAGGAATTATTACGCATAGCAAGACGATATGAGAGTTCATGAGGAGGTAGATCACTAAACGTGTGCTCTACTGTAGCCATAGAAGACTTATTTACATGAGAAACTGAAAAACACAAATAAAATGCATAACTTGTGCAGGTAAACATAAGGCTGAAAAACAATATAAAACTTAGAAAAACGATACATCGGATTGAGTTTTGACTAACTCTCTCACTATGGGGGTCTATTTTATACATGTCAGAAACCGGTCTAACCGTTTCACCTAGGGGAGGACTTAGACAATCAAACTGGCTGACTTATTTTACTAGACCTTAATTTCTTCTTATACTCCTGTTGCGGAGTTTTCTCTAACAGGGAGGGTTTAGTATCATTGTCTTTTGCGGGACAGTCCTTAAGAATAGTACTTTGGCAATCCTTAAAATCCTCGGAAATGTTCTTTAAAACAGTCTTTAATCCATAAAACTTTTTCACATGTGACAGGTGGACCCAGCCCTTCCTGCCTTCCAGCTTGACGGCAGTACGGGTGGCCAGGAGGACCTGCTTGGGCTCCTTCCAGCGGGGCTCCAGCGGACTTGAACGATCAAAGTTCCTCACAAGGACCAGATTTCCGGGAACGATTTCATGCGGTGCCACCTCGGTATTGTCTGGAAATGCGGCGGCAACCTGTGAACGACAAGAGTGTAGGGCAGACATCAAGGAAGCTAGGTAATCTGTCAGCATATTACTTGAAACATCTGTAATACTTCGAGGTCTAGGTGTACCCCACATATTAGGGGGGCGGCCGAATACGACCTCATACGGGGACAGACCTGATCTGGAATGTGCGACCATGCGCATATAAAACAAAGCGACTGGCAGAGCTACTAACCAGTCCACACCTTTCTCTTTACATATTTTAGCAATACGGATTTTCAGGGTCTGATTATGTCTCTCTACGAGACCGGCTGCTTCAGGATGGCGTACACAATGGAACTTCCACTGGTACCCTAATAAAAGGGAAACATGTTTCATAAGCTCAGATGAGAATGGCTGGCCGTTATCAGAATATACGACCCTAGGGAGTCCGTAACGGGGGAAGAATTCACGAACCAACTGCTTGGCAGTGGTCGCGGCTGTGTAATCTGGGACTGGATATGCCTCTGTCCATCTGGACAAAGCGCATACAACTACAAGGACATACTTGAAACCTCGACATCGCTCCATCTGAATATAATCCATCTGGAGGACTTCAAAAGGGTGGTCAGGGGGCTGGAATCCACCTTGTTCCACCGGGACACTTTTACCTGGATTAAACTGGCAACATATCATACAGGTACGGACTTTCTGCTTGGCTGCAGCTCGTAAATGCTTGTTGAACCAAATGTTCTGGATACTGTCTAACATAGCTTTTTCTCCTAAATGTGCTGGACTATGTGCGGTATTGATAATGACTTGAACCATAGAGTCGGGGAGAAACCATGTGACTTTTCCCTTCGTTACCCATCCCTGATCTGTCTGGACCCCTCCTTGTTTTGAAATAACTGACGGTAACAGTGTAGCAGGATTTAGAACGTTGCAGCGTCTGATTTCTATGTGTGGCTGGAACAGTGTCAATTCATAACCTGTTAAACGTGCAATTGTCAAGTGTTGAGTCTGTGTACGGTTTAAAAGAACTTCCACGGAGTGTGGAACTTGTACTGTCAAGGAATGTCCTAATACTATGGAATCACTTTGTCTGATAGCTAGAGCTGTGGCTGCAACTGACTTGAGGCACGCAGGCAGAGCCTGGGCTACAGGATCTAGTGTGCTCGAAAAATAAGCACAGGGCTTGTATTGTCCTGCTTGATCTTGTGTGAGAACAGATAATGCTGTACCTTCGCGTTCAGTGACGAAAAGTGTAAAAGGCTTACTGTAGTTCGGTGTAGCTAGAACAGGAGCTTGGCATAAAGCTTTCTTTAACTCATTGAAACTAAGTGTATGTTCAGATGTCCAAGGGAGGACAGTCGATAGGGCTGCCTCCTGTGTCGTTAACTGTATCAGTGGTTTAGCTAGAAATGCATACTGAGGAATCCATTGTCTGCAATAAGAAGTAAGGCCGATAAAAGCACGTACCTCCTTCTGTGTCTTGGGCTGAGGAAGACTCGTTATTAACTGGATACGGTCTGGTGTCAACTGCCTACCCCACTTGGACAGCAAGTGGCCTAAGTAGATCACTTGCTGGACACAGAATTGAAGCTTCGAAGGGGACACCTTGTGCCCCATCTCGGCGAGAAAATACAAGACTGTAAGTGATGCTCGCTCGCAAGCACGTTCAGAACGGGCTGTGATCAGTAGATCATCGACATACTGGAGCAGGGCAGTGTCTGTTGGCATGTGAATGTTGTCTAGTTGTCGCTTAAGTGCTTGACTGTAAATACTAGGACTTTCTGTGAAACCTTGAGGAGCTCGTGTGAACATATAGCTCCTTCCATTTAAACAAAATCCGAAAAGAAACTGACTATCTGGATGAATGGGGACACTGAAAAACGCGTTCTTGAGGTCTATGACTGTAAAAAATGTTGCTTCGGAATCAATAGCTGTCAATAGGGAAGAGATGTCTGGGACAACTGGGTACTGGGGAATAATACATTTATTGAGTTCTCGAAGGTCAATCACTAATCGATATACTGGCGGTGCATTTGGATCAGTACGTTTCATGACTGGAATGATCGGAGAATTACATACATTGGAGTCAGTTTCTACAACTACTCCTTGAGCGATGAGCTCGTCAATAATTTTGGATAAGGCTGCTACAGCCTCAGGTGGCAATCTGTACTGTCTGATTCGTGGTAACACTACACCTGGTTTGAGAGTCACACGATGGGGTGTGATTTGCATATAACCTACATCAGTTGGACCTTGCGCCCATAGATGCTGCGGAACATTAGACAATCTCGGATCAAAATCTCGTAATACATAGTGAACCTTGAAGTCACGTAGAAACAGGCGTATTCCCTCTGGGGAGCAGCAAATAACTGCACCTAATTCTTTCAGTGTCTTAATGCCTAACAAATTTTCTGGACATGACTTCGTAAGTAACAGATCAGTAGTGCGGGACAATGGACCTACTTCTAGAGTAACTGGCTTAGATATCTCGTTTACAATAGGCTTTCCTGAAAATCCAAGGGAAACATTTCTAGAGCCTGAGAGCGGAGCTCCTGGAACTTCGGCATGACTGATGGTCGTCCTACTTGCCCCTGTATCAATCAGAAACTTTCTGTCTTTCCCTAGTACCTGACTATGAACATAGGGACCTTCTTGATCTACAGGAATCTCGATGAGAGGCAAGCCTACCTCCCTCTCTAGGCTGTTTCATGAATATGGCTGATACTCTGGATACTCAGACTGTGCATACTGGTACATCTGCTGTGTAACATGCTGTGTTGCAGCAATAGGCTGCGGTGCTGGAACTGTCTGTTGTGCATTCTGTGGCTGAGAAGTCTGTGAAACTTGTTCTTGTCTAGGCGGACGTGGTCTTTCTTTAGTTTTACCAGTAGCTATATTGTGTTTCAGAACTGCACACTTGTTTATGAAATGACCTGGCTGTTTACAATAATTGCAGGTCCCTTTAACGGGAGCTGCAGGATGACTGGCTTGAGTCGGACCCCTCTTCTGACTGTCTTGAGGAACAGATTGTGCAACTAGTACTTTCATTTTCGTGTCTTTCATACGTTTTCTTTCGTGTTCTTGCTCTTCTCTGATTCTATTCTGGTGGTACTGGAGCATCTGTAACATCTGGGACGGGGTACTAGCTTGCCATGTACTTTCGACTTTCAAAACTCGATTCTTAACTTGTGGACTTGAATTCTCGACTAATTTAGTAACAAAAAGATGAGGGTATGACTCGCTACTTGTCTTGAGGCCACTGTTTATAATAAAACATTTTTCAAATCTAGAATAAAAATCACTAGTGTCTTCATCTTGTTTCTGTTTACAGGCTGAGATTGCATCCCAGTCTTCCTTTTTAGTGGCTAATAATCTGGGCAAAACTTGTATTAACAGTTCTGGTAATTCTTTACATTTCTCTCCAAGACCGGTACCTGGTACTCGTATCTTATCTTCAGCTTCTAGAACTGCCCAATCGATCTTTTTCTCTCCCACCTCCCATTCTTTTTCCTTGAGTTTTTCATATATGCCTGCGGGCAACAGGACTTTTAACATTTTAATTATATCTGGATACGTGTATTCTCCCATACGGAGCATGTCTTTTAATTCTCGGTGGAACCCTGCTGGATCTTTGTCGTGACAGGGAATTAATTTCTTCATCTCTAAGAGTTCCATCTTTGTAATCGGAGTGTAAACAAACACTCTTTGCATTTCACCATCTGTTGTCCTGACTGGGTGTACTTCTCGTAACGGGTTCTGTCTATCTATGTAAAACGGTTTACTTTCTGGAGGTGAGACATGAACAAAATGCGGGTTCAGAAACGTTCTATATTTGTGACGCTGTTCTAGAATGACACTAATTAAATCGGTACCTAAACCTTTCCATCTATACTGGAGTAACTCGTTCAGGACATCGTGTAACGGACCTGGATCAGAATGTTGACCCTCATACAATGTGATGAGGTGCTGGATCATATACATACCCACCAGTCGTTGCTCGGCTGGGGGCAGTTTCAGAAACATTTGTGCCACTATTTCATCTGGAAAAGTGGTAGAATCAGTAATCCATCGGACTGCTGATCGGGCTAGTTCTTGTTCATGCATAGTACTCAACTTACTATAACCGATTCGTGATTTCAGAATTTGATCGGTAGCTTGAAATACTTGTTCTAGAGAACCTTGTTCTGGTGCTGGGTGATGAAAAACTGACTTGTGTTCTAGGCGTAAATGGCGGTCTGGAAATCTAGATTTTCCTACATACGCTATTCTGGCGGGATTCTCGTCCTCTACCTCTTCAGTAGAAGAGTCATTCTCTTTCTCGCTTACTTGTGCTGCTTTACGTTGTTCGTGTAACTTTATTATTTCCTTACGAATTCTCTTGTACATACTCTCTATACTACTGATGGTTCTGTGCTTACCCTCGGCTATATTATCACTCCACCTTGTCAGGATTCTCATTTCGGCCGGATCTTTGGTCGGATAATCTTGTTCCCTTATTAAACAATTAATCAGAAACTTTAATAGCATGAGCTGGATTTCAGCTTTCCTTTGAGACATGGCTTCACCAATACTTTCTGGATCATCCCCTGTACGGATGAAACGATATATTCTGTCTAGATCTTCTTTCATGTCTGGTAGGGTGTCCAAATACCCGGTCACCCGTCTTACACGGATGGAATATATAACTGTACTATCATCACCTGCAACTGGATCATAGCGGCATTCAGTAAGGGCTCGTCGGATATCTGCAACGGACTTATATTTGGGCGTACGCTGTGACGCACATTCATGTAACTCGACTAACGTTAAACGTTGGTTTGGTGGCGGGGTACCAGGAGGACCTCCTCCTGCGGCCCCTATACTGGAATCGTCGACTGATACTCTTCGTGCTGGCAGAGTGGGAAATTGTAATGTAGGCTGGACCGGGGGTACCGTAGCAGGTACTCCGGTGTCTGGAGGAGCAGGATTTACATTATTTACAGGGACTGGCGGAACAGGATTTGCATATTCTGGAACCGTGTCGTCCAAGTAGGACGAGATGAAAATATCAGCTGCGGTCGGTTTGTGACGTAGCTTGGTCGGAACTAATGGTGGCGGAAAATTACTGGATGCCTCCGGGGTTGCTTTTGGCAAGCCCTCGGCAAGAAGAGGATACATACCCTTAATGAGGGCATTCCTCTGTCTGTCTGACTGTTCGGCTTTGACTCGTTCACCTATCTCGATTAATTCCCTTTCTTGGGCTCGTTCTAAGGATTCTCTACTTAATTCTGACTTTCTGATTTCTTTTTCGGTTCTTTTATGAGATTCTTTGCGCCATAACTCGATGGCATCTTTCTGTGACTGTCTGGCTTTCTTTTTCCATAATGCTTCTTCTACTCGCATGATGCACTCGGCATCCCATGTACCCGATACGGGCCATCTATACTTTTCTTCTAACTGTTTGGTGTACTCCACCCATAAATCTAGATATAATATGGCACTTATGCCATGCTTCTGATACATAAAATGACCTGGACTGTCCCTAGGCGGGACAGGAACTGCTTCTTCTAACAGACCTTTTCTAGTTTTTAACTGACGTAGTCTGGAAAATAACGGCATGACTGAACTGTAATCTAGACACAATACAATACACAATGAACACGATAAGTACACCACTTTCATACCACGACATTAAAATACATGAAGAACACTTAAAATAACAGTTCGAACAGAATACTACCTGGAATACGGAAAACAGAATACATGAATTTGCTCGAGAACAGAACTGACTAGAACAGAAACTAGATGCACTGCTGAAACAGTACGAAACTTACCGGTCTCATAAAGAGACACGTCAGGACCCGCATCCACCGGAGTGGACACTTCGTTTCGGGATCTGTGTACCACCAAACCCCACGGACCAGAGACAATTAGATTGACCCTGTCTAGATACTACCCCAGCAACGGTACTCACCGGGCAGCAAGAACGGAAGGCCTCAGACTGGACTGGACTGCTTTGACGCCGGACGGACGAACTTCGGACTTCTGTTACGGGTGGGCCTCCGGATACCTCGGACCTTGGACTCTCGGCTTGGGCTCTGGTCGGGACTCGCCGCGTTCCTCCACCGCCTCGTCTGGATGCTGGACCGCAACCTCCGTCTCCTCCGTGGGCCTGAGGGATACTTGAAGCAGAAATATCTGCACGTGCACGGTATGGTTCCGTCACGGCTGCAGAGGATCAGGGGGCATGCGTGGCTTCACCGGCGCGTGGGGAAAGGGCAAGTCCCTGTTCGGGCGCCATTATGTGGTATATAAATAAATAATACCGGATCTAGGTTTGACTGGACATAGCAATAACAGATAGCTCAAAAAATAAGAGTCAAGATTCGAGGTAGTAGGAGTTTGCAGGTTTAATACAGCATAAAGGACAGGAACAGGACAACCTGCACAGGAATAGGATGGCAGCGCTGCCGGGGGCAGGATCAAGGAAAAGGATAACTTTTAATAACAATGCACAAGCATATATACTAAAATAGTTGCATTACAATACATATGATAGGCGGAGCAGTGGGTGTGGTCAATAGCAGTCGCGAAAGATAAGGGTGAAAGTGGGTGTAACAGGAGGCGTATACATAGACATGTGATGTAAACGTAACAGAATATGTCATAAATGGGGCGGAAACATGGAGGGGGCTACCTAAGGAGCCGGGACCTCTAACCTAATGGTGCGCGCAAACTGACAATGACGTGTTACTAGGAGAAGCTGGGGGCTATGACTTCTGTGCTAGGAGCAGAGACTGAAGTCTGGAGAGTCAGGGCGACATGTACCTAAACCCTATCTAGTATCTAATGTTTAGAGAACATGTTGATATAAACTAAGAGTCAGGAGGGGAGAGGCTAACAGACTCTAAGACTGGAGCATGCATTATTCTACATGTAGTGTGTGTTGAAGAATATAAAATGACCATTAATACAGTTTTTCTCCTACATGGAGACGTAAAGGGTAGACAATGATGGAAACTATTGATGCGATTCAGTAGTTTAGGAATGCAGAGAAGGAGGGCTGGACTGATAACTAGAATCATAACATACTCTTGGCAGACTAGCAGGCAGAGCCAGGCCGAGCCGGGCACTGTGAGGCAGGAAGTAAGTGAAGGGTCGAGGATACAGGTGGGGGCTGTATCGCTCCTCAGCGAGGGCTCAGGAGACAGGAGCTGAATCTGGTGTCCAGGCCCTTTTGAGGCCTAGAAACGGGGACTTTTCAATGAAATAACGTGCACACTGGGAAACGTGGCAACGTAACTTTACATAGGCCTAATACTCGTAGCTTTCACGAGAACTGGAAACTGGCATACTAGAGATGGACACAACTGTAATTGCGTCTTTAATCGAACATGGGGAATACATATGCATATTAATCATGCACACATAACATAAGATGGGGAACACGTAGGGACACAGAACATGGCAAAATTTACTTTTCCACAGCGTACCTGAAGAGTCACTTTTTAGTTTGGGCCGCGGTCCCAAGACAGGGTTGTAGTTAGTGTATAGAACAGTGAGTACTCACACTATCTCTCATAACTTCTTTGTAGGATTGTTACGCTGTGGTGTGCGGGGGACCTAAGGAAACAACTCAGCTGCTGGAGAACAAGTTTGATTACATTTTCTTCACAGGTGAGTTCAGATCTCCCTTTTAGCATCTCTCGCTCCCCCAAAATGTATGGTTTCCTCCATATTGGTTAAGTGGGATTTTTATAGTAAACAGCACATTAATGACATCATCAGTGAACTTCTACTAAGGGCAGGTATCATTGTTGTCATTATCTAACATTCGGTTTTAATATTTTTTTTTAGTTTATGTATATTAACGTTTCATACAAGGTGATGGCAGTATGCATTGCAAAGTAGCAGCATTATTTCTGTACCATCAATTAATTTATCGAAGACCACCAATTTTTTGTATTCTTTTTTCAAACAATAATATAAAAACAGACCTCAAGTAATACACCCTAGCCCAGTCCCTCCAGAAGCCTATAGTTCTAAATAATGTCACATCAAACCAAACTAGAATGTCCTGTAAAATTAAACTAAAAGTGGCAAGTAGTTTCTTCAACAAAACTAAAATAGGCGCCATCAATCATAACAAAGAGAATCATATAAAGTATTGGAAAAGCAAGCAATAAACATAAATTATAAGCGACCTGCCGTGACCACCCATGTTGAGAAATCTTGCCAAGAGGTGGTCTAGCTTAACGTTGGTGAGTTACGCACAAGAAAAACTCCACCACGTAGCATTTGGCAGAGTTTTTGCTGAACTCCACGAGGCAGATTTACAAGCCCCTTGCGATACTTTTACGCCACTGCTGCGTCACTTTTATGATGCAGTGGAGGCGTAAACTATGCGCCACGTTGCGCCTTATTTACAGCGTGACGTATCTAGGGAAATGTGTCACGTTGTAAACCCCTGCGCCACATGAAACCTGCATCCGGCACAGGGTGGGCGTTCCGTCTCCGGAACGCCACGTAAAAGTGATGCAGTGACTCAGTCACTTTCATGGCCATGTTGCGTCAAAACCCTGCGCCTGCTTGAAGCAGGCGTAAGGAGTGACGCACCATGTTGTGGATAGGCCAGGTTGGAACAGTGCTGGAGTTGCGTCGCGCCCGCGACACAACTCCAGCACTGTGCCAACCTTACGCCAGCAGTTACGACTCGCATCTGTTTATCCATGCGCCATGATGCGCCGTATTGTAAAGGCAGCGCATCTGTGGTGGCGCAAGGGTAAACTTGCGTCACGCATCTTTCCTGGCGCATCTCTGTTGATTTGCCGGGATGCGCCGGGAAACGTAAATCTGCCCCCACATTCCAAGCTGAGCGCAGAGTGGATAATACTCTGCGGGTGAGGCGGAGGCTACCTCCTACCTGTAATCCCAGATCTGTATTGCAACATCTTTCCTCAGCCAAGGTCCCTCCTCTCTGTGTATTAGATGCTTTCAGACTGAAACCAAAGCCCCAATATGAGAAAGGATAACATTTAAATCCCTCTGTCTGGCACATAAACTTCTACAGGACAAAGGCCCTCCCATCCTTAATAATCTAGTCATGCCTTATAAAGCCAATAGATCACTCCACTCAGACCACGAACGCCTAGTCACAGTGCCCAGAGTAAAAAAGGCACGGACAGGGGGACGGCGGTTTTCGGTCAACACAGCCAAACTGTGGAACTCCCTTCCCCTCAAACTTAGGAGCGAACCTTGTCATCTCCGATTTCGGAAACTCCTGAAAACCCACCTCTTCCCCTGATCCCTCCTCTTTTCTCCCTGTCATCCCCTCTGATTCCGCTGTCTTGGTCTTTAGCGCGGGGACTCTTCCGGGTTACTACGTGCTCTATAAACCAACAATCAATCAATCAATCAATCATGTCTCATGGGTTGGAGGAATTGAACTCTTCCAATGAATCGTGATATCACGCTTCCCCAGCAGTAAAGCCAGATCTGCATGTTTAGTGGAGGCTTTTTCCAGTTTAGGGCAGGGAATGAGCCGGGAAAAACCACCTGGGATGACGATATCAGTGTACATCCTGTTGTGTTTGTTACTAACTCGATAATACCAACTCAAGATGGGGAAAGAGAATGACAGGACCAAAACATGTGCAGCAAGTCAGCATCAGGTAACATCGAGGGCCTGATACACAAAGGTAAAGTTAGACCAAAAGTCTAATTTAGACTGAAAGTCTAACTTTACTACTTTTCGGTATTCACAATGGTAAGTTCAACTTTTGGTCTTTTGACTCAACTTTAACCTTTGTGAATCAGGCCCTTAGAATTCAGGTCAAAACGTAAGGCCTGATTCACAAAGGTAAAGTTAGACCAAAAGTCTAACTTAGACCAAAAGTGAATACCAAAAAGTAGTGCAGTTAGACTTCTGGTCTAATTTCACCTTAGTGAGTCAGGCCCTTAGGATCTGCTCCAGAGTTAATTTTATTAATACGATTAGGTGTGAGGTAGTCTTGGTTCAAGATATTGAATTCAACATACTTAAAACTGACAATTTGTGTGGGTATTCCAATATTTGACACCATCAAATCTCTTGAACCAGATGACCGCATGATGACAGTCGTGAATTTCCGCTGAGACACTTTCCTTGACTCCTGAGCTACTAAACTGATAATATACAGTCGTTTGAACACATACAATTTTCAAACTTATTGGGTTCTACTAACTGGAAACAATTTAATGAACTGAGCCCATTTACCTTTAAACCCTGAAGAAGTCCGATTGAGGACGAAACGCGTTGGCGTTTTCTAATTTTAAAGAACATGAATAAAGAATAATTCTTAACATCACAAGGTCTGATCGACTTTTTCATTTTGGGAAATCAATTGTTCATTTTAGACCATTCATAATATCGATAAGGTTAAATAAATTTTACATGTATACACTTGAATCTTTTGAAGAGTGCTGGGCTATTGTGTTCAATATTTGACACCATTTGGTATGCTAGGTGTGATTCATAAGTACCTCGAAGAGGGACTCTGGATTGGTCCCAATGCCAGAAAAACGCTCTATAAAACCACTCAACTAGTTTGCCGCCATTGCCCATGGTGTGAAGCATCTTATATACTTTGTGTGAGGTGGGTTCAAGTATACAGGTTTGAAACTGATTGCCCAGTACTTTTTTAATACATTCGTAAGTGAGAAACTGACATGGCGGGAGGCTTAAGTTGCCATAAGCGCCCAGAAGTCTGGTAACTCGCCATTAGTGCAATCTTAAAGAAGAAATCAGGCCCAAAATGTCATTGATAAAGAACACCAGCACAAACAAAAATCACACAATGCTACGTTATAATTGAGCATGTTCTGCTGAAATGCTGAAGATGACTGGAAAATTGAGCATGATTAGACCTAAGGGTGGCAAGAATTGCCATGTCTTCTTCCTGTGCTGGATTTGATCCCACATGCCCCTTTGTGTTTTGGGGGATTTCAAATAAAGAGTGACTTTTGAAACACTTCCTGGTGTGGGTGTCAGATGCAGAGAAACACTGGTGGGAAGTGAAGGTAAAAATATGGCACAACAGACTTGCCAAAAAAATAAACCAAATAAAGAAAGGCACACACAGAAGGAACTGTTGCAGGAAGAGAGGGGAGGTGCAAGGGGTTAACCTTCCTTCCTGTTAAAACAATCATTGACAAAGCCAATATTGCTGGCTTGAATTGTGAAAGCTGACTAAAACATTTGAAAAGCCTATTGCAGTGGAAAAAATAAAACAAAACTATTTCTTTCCGTAAAAAGTGCATCTATAAGATAATAAAAATATGAATATGTGATAATTCAGTGTACTTTTAAGATGTAAAATAGTCCCTCATTCACTGAAATGCAAGAACTCCTTAGAAGGTGGATTGATACATCAAACAGCCAATAGTTGGTGAGAGTGAAATACTCCTCAAGGTGGCGCCAAGGCCCACTCTTTATGATTTAAAGCATTGGTGACAGCTGCACTCTCAGACTGGACCTAAGAAGTAAGGAAAGATATTGACTTACATTTTAAAGTCATCATACAATTTTCTGTCAGGATACATTTGACATAAACCAGTAGATCTTACATCTTTAACACCATCACTCCCAGCATGTGCAGAATATGACCCATGTAAGATGTCCTTTTTCATTATAAGATATTATTCATGTGTATCAGTTAAATTATCAGTGTGAACTAACGTCTCTTACCCCGTTACAGCATTTATCATGCACTGTCCCAACCAAGGCTCATTTATCCCACACCTTTTGTCCCTGCAGTAAAATTCTTCAGAAGACTGCACGTCTAACCTGCTCAGACGTCCTGGTTTCCACTAGTGTGACTGAAACACCTTCAAGTATTGCTCAGGCATCTTGGAAAAGTGTTGAATTGCATATGTAAAAATGTTTGAGTGCTAAAATGGCTTCACTACATCAGGGGGCAGTCTACCCTGCAAACAGTCAATGCCTCCTCTTATGACTAGCCGAGTTGATGCCGGGTCTGGTGGCTTACTGGACTAATGCATCCACTGCAGGGGCCTGTGTTTGAACTCATGGTCGCAGGTTCCAATCCCGGCGTGTCCACTCAGCCTCTCATCCTTTCTGAGGTTGACAAAATGAGTACCATTGAGTTGGGTAACAATAAACATCTGTTATTCAGCGCCAATAACCCCCCCCCCCTTGGGGGTGAACGTGAGCTTTACAAATACACATGTTCTGTTATGTTTTTACAGGATAGCTTAAAACCCTACAGCTAGTTTGAAATGTCACTTCCATCCTCGGTGTCTCTGGGTTACAGGGACGAGAAGAGGCAGGGTGTTTCTGGTCTTCCAGCAGAAGCCTTTTCATGTCTTACTCATTGGCCATTCCATACGGTGTCACCTCTATTCCATAGCTAGTTATTCTATTTCGTTCGCTGCAGGGCCGGACTGAGAACCAAAACCAGCCCTGGCAAAGTGCTCGGCCGGCCCCCTGGGGGTGCGACCGAGCTCTTTGCGGGGCCGGTTTTTGGCCGATTTTATTACAGGGACGATTTTGCAGCTATACTGCAAAAGCGGCCTTGTAACAAAAACGTCCCCCAGGGCCCAAAACCGGCCCCCACCTTTGCGGCGCACCGGGGGATTGCCCGGTGCCCGCAACGGCCAGTCCGGGCCTGGTTCGCTGTTTAGTCAAGCGGATTCTTTCCTACTGGTGACATTTTAATCACTCTAGGTTCTTCTTGCCTTACTGCAAGACACTCTTTGTTGAGAACATGCTGTGGCCCAGGGGAGGCCACACTGTCTTAGAGGCTGCTTGAGAACGAGCTTCATGCTATCATCCACGTCACCACCTGTGGGTCGTTGTCCAGCAATGGGAAAGTTGTGCCTTTCCTGACCGTTATTTACTCTGGGTCAAAAACTATTGGATGTTATCTGAACAAGTCTCAGCAATGAAAAACCAATTTCTGTTGATTTTCTCCTTCCTACAATAAGCAGGAGGATGGGTAGGGTACAAATGTCCCCAAACTAGCAAATACATCAGAACAAGACCAATGAATTCTTAGAAGCCACTGCTGCTCAAGGCTTGGGCTACAGAGTGAGCACGAAGCTTCCCTTGAGAAGTGATTGGATGTCAGATAAAGCTTAATATTATTTACTGAAAAATGTCCCTCTTTATTTATATTCTACAGTTGACCTCTAGGTCACTCAAACACAGAAACTTTAAACAGAACTCCTCGAGTCCACTTCAGTATATCATGTAGGAGAGTAGGGACTGCTTTCCTATGGTCACCCCACTTTTTGCTTTTTGCTTTACTGGTTTTCGACTTTAATGTGGCTGTGGGCCTGCTAATCAGACCCACAGTCCAGCTGTTCTCTCTCTAAATTCATACCATGTACTTTAGGTACATCACCAATTGGGAAATGAGTCACCCTTGTGAGTCCCTGTATAGTGTACCATAGGTACCCAGGGCATAGGTGCACCCAAGGCCTACCAGGGGCTGCAGCATATCTTATGCCACCCCTGGCTGGCCATCCAAACTGACCCAACTGGCTGATCACTCAGCTGGGGCAAGGTCGTGTAATCACCCCTTGCTTAGGTATAGTATTCCTATACCTACCCTTATATATAGACACATATATACCTATAAGTCACTCCTATAGCAGGCCTTAACAATCCTGAAGGCAGAGTGCTTGGTTTTATGAGAGAGGGTGCCCTAGCATGAGCTGAGCCTGTCTGCAGCTTTCGGAACCATGTCCTTATAGCTGTTCTATGATATAGCCATACAATATACTCTTAAGTGCATTATAATCCTCGCGGTTAAATGCTAACTCTGGTTTGGCTTTATCAAAACATGTCTTGTAAGGTGTCATACGCTTTGGAATACTACCCCCTCGCCAGTTCTGGCGACGGGGGTAGCATTCCACCCTTCTATAGGGAGAAGACATGTTGTTCCTGTTAATCCCGGTTAAAGTTAACCAGAGCCTCAGCATCACAAAATGGATGCTGCTGCCACAGACACAAGTCAGACCTCCTGCTGCTGGGAGTCCTTCCAGCGAGGGAGGCTTGAACAATAGGTTTCCTGTCTTGGGAGGTGCTAGCACCACCCCAGACAGGCCATAGTGTATTAGGGCAGGGAGGGCTGAATGAAATGAGACACTGCCTGGGGCACACAAGGTGTCCCATGCATAGCCCGGTTCAAACCAGTTGCTGGGGCACTCCAGCCCCAGCTCTGGCCCAAAACTGGACAAAGGGAAAGGGGAGTAACCACCCCTTCCCTGGTACCACACATAGGAGGGACCTAGCAGGTAATCCAGCCCCTCAGATTAGTATATAGTTAGGAGCTGAGTCAAGAGACTTTAGATTTATCCTGAACTGAAACTTGAAACAAAACTCTGAATCTTCGACATTCTACTGCAACTAGAAGACTGAAGAATCTCCCTTGTGGTCAAGGAGTGACCACCCTGTGCAAACAGGCACCATCCAGCAATCTGCGGTTTACTTTGTTGACGCTCCCGCCGGAGCCCGAGCACAGGGTCCGACAAAAGCCAGACTTCCAGACTTCTTTGACCCCGATCCACAGCCACAGCAAAGCTGAGACCCGTGGAGGCGACGAGAGATGTGGGACCGGCCATCTTGAAAAGCCTGCTCTTTGCTACGTGTGCAGCTTCCGAGGCACCCTCGTAGTTGTGCATTGGGGATTGAGAAGCCCCAGCCCCGAGCACCTTCTGCACCAAAGCACAGCCATCCACACTCCACGAGTGCCCCGTGGGGCCTGCCAGTGTTTTTGTGCTCGATGCATCTGTCCGGTTACTTGCCCGTTGGCTAGTGGACTCTGTGACGACGAACCTTCGAATCTGAACCACCTGCCTGGTTGCTCCAGGTGGGCCCCTGCTTCCCTGCAAAGGAGAAGCCCCCTAGCCCTTGCTGGTCTAACCCAAAGCGAATATTCGATTCCTGCGTGGGTTGCATTTGCCAAGGCCTGTTGACTCCAATCCGGAAGCCGACACCGCCAACAGCGAGATCCTTTGTGTGACAGTCCGTATCCACCTCCTGGTCCACGTGGCTGCAGAGTCAAGCTTCATGACATCACCTGATTGCTTCATGACATCGCCTGGTTCCTTCCTGGTCACTGGCTAGTGACCCAGACTCTGTCCCCTCTGCTTTCAGGTACTCTTCATCCTCGATCCGCCCTTGATCCAACCGGACACTTCTCTCCTGGTCGCCTGTAGCATCTTTTTACAGGTCTCTATAGAAATCAGTGACGAAACCCGACACACTTTGACACCTGTGCACCCGGCTCCTGTGGGTGAGGTAACGCGAGTACTTCAGGGCTCCTGTGGGTATTGACTATCCTAGTGTCTTAGTTTTAAGTAGCTTTCTCCTAGTCCATCCGGAAGTGTCCTAAAAGAACTAGTTTCCAATTCTTACGTTCCCATTATAACTCCATGGTAACTCGCGTGTGTGTGTAGACACTGCACACGCTTCCCCTGGGCCTCCTGCTTCCTAACTCTTGGTAGTACAGCGTAGCCCCAGCGATTCCCTAGGCCCTAAGCCTATTCCTTGTCCGTGACGTGGTTCTTATACCACTATTTTAGTATATGGTTTTACGTGCCCCTAGGGCTCTACTGTATATTGTGCAACTTATTGTATGATAATTAAGTATCTTGTTATGTGCTTGTGCCTCTGACCTCATAAAGAGTTCAGAGGGGTTGTGTTAGTACTAAATACATATATATTTTATATATAACCTGTGTGGTGTCGTTTCATTTGGTATTAAAGGGGCTACATATGGTAAAACAGCTTGCTTCACATGCTCTCTGAAGTTTTAGCCTAAGACTGCTTTGTCCATGCTCCCTCTAGGATAGCTGGTCTATAAGGTTGACTTTACAACCAGCACCATAAGGGTTGTTTGGACTGGTGCAAGGTGCTCACTAGAATAGTGAACATCATATACCAGGCCAACTTCTCACATATCACACACCACTCTACAACACTCCACTGTAGGGTATTACACTGTGCACCACTTCACTCATCCCCACTCCAATGAATGCCGCTCTAATGTACTCTACTGCACTCTACACTATTCCGCTGTGCAACACTCCACTCTACACTACTCCACATTACGCTATTCCACTATATGGCACTCCATTCGACGTCACTCAACTTTATGCCACTACACTCAACTTTATTCCACTCTACACCATTCTATTGTACGCCACTACTCTGTATGCCACTTTACTCTACGACACTCCACTCTACGCCCCCTACAGTTTTAGCTATTGTGCTCTACACCACTTCATTGTATGCCACTCCACCATATGACATTCCGCTTCACACCACTCCACTCTACGCTATCACACTCTGCTGTTACTGTAGTAGGCTTTCTTGGCATATGGTACACACTTATTCAAGTGTAGCTCCGTGTACCAATCCAGACAACCCATATGGTGTTTTTAGTGGTTTAGACAACCTTAGAAAGCTCTCTAAGTGGTAGCTGTGGAGAGCAGCCGTCATGCTTAGTCTAGGAGGAGTGTAAATCAGCTTGTTTCACCAGTGCCCAATCTCATAGTCTAGATTAAGTGATAAAGAACCACACAGTGTAGTTATAAAAATAGTTATTTATTACAGACACTCACTAACTTAATGCAATATCTCCTACCCGGAGATATAATTACAATACACACAATACTTTAGTAATACAACATGTAAATAGCACAGAAATACAGTGGGTTCCAGGGGGAGACCAAACCATATACAAAAATAGTGGAAAGCGACTAACGACCCAGGTCGGGAGTGGCCCCAGTAGACTTAGAAGTGCTGGGGAAAAAAGTACCCACCCAAGGTAAAGAGCCAGGAACCCTACGGAGGCCATGTACTAAGTGGTTACATGACCATGTGCTCAAGGTAAGTCAATGGGGAAGTCGCGGTCGCAAATCTTATGAAAAAGGACCCTTCCCAGAGGACTTGGAAGACCCCCCGCCGAAGATGGACGGTTCGAGAGTCATCCCACACATGGATACCTAGGAGACCAGGTTACCTACCCCAGAGAAGCCGGATGAATAGGTACAAAGTGAAGTTGGGAACTGCCGTAGACCCCAATGGAGAACTTCGAGCAAAATGCTGCTGGTGAAGAAGCTGGAAGAGTCTGGTGGAATTCAAGCCTGGATTCAAGAAGAGTAGAACCTGCAAGCAGAAGGGTCAGAGTGACCAGGGGAATGGAAGTTGTGTGCCCACCAATGTCATCTCTTGCTGGGGAGTTGATGATGCTATTGTCTCTGCAGCTAAGTGGACCAGGTGATGCTGAGGACGACCAGGAAAAGTGTACGAGCTGTCCCACATTAGATGTCGATATCCAGAGGGTCGGTGTCCGATGGGGGCACCAACAGGCAACATGTGGAAGAAGGCGAAAAGGTACAGTGTTACGACCAGAAAGGTCCAAGAGACTCACCATGTTCACGTACGTCAGGGTAGATCCCCAGCAAGCCGGGGAGCCTACTGGAATCAAAGAAGAACCTTGGCAGGGCCCGGAGATCTCTGGAGAAGAAAGTCGCCCAGCCTTAGCATTGGACAGCCGAAACAATGCACATGGACTCGGTCCCGGCGATGTTGACTCGGCCTGCAGACATTACAGGCCTAGAGGAGGTTGTAGTACCGTCACCTGTGTTACCGACCCCGTTGGAGACCAGGATCAGCAATCGGTCAGCTTCTGTTGCCTGCGGATGCTGGGAGTGACTCTTTCACTCCAAGGGAGATTCCTTCACGTGCCTCTGGATGTCCACAGGAGCTGTTTAGAGCAGCGGACATGCAGAACAAAGAGATCAGGAGCAGACAGAGTCTTCCCGGTTGCAGTCTCTGTTCCAAAGGCGAAATCCGATGAGGTCAGTCTGACACGGTCTGCACAAGTCAATCAGAATGTCCAGACAGTTGAAGAGGACATGGACTTTGATCTGAATGTAATCCCATGACGAATCTAGGGACCCACACTCAGGTAAGCCCTTAAGTACCCTAGGGAAAGGGTTGGGATGATTCAGGGGTCCCTCCCAGAGGAGGGACTGGATAGTGGGGAGGATACTTCCATGTCCTTCGTCCAGTTTCATGCCAGAGCGGGAGCCAATGACTCCCTGAACTGGTTTGAGCTGGAGTATGCAAGGAGAGCACCAAATGTGCCCCTCAAGCAGTCTAAGTGCTCTGACAAGCACCCCCACCTTGTCCCAATATACTAAACACTGTCTGGGAGGTGGTCGCACCTCACCGTGACAGGATACCTATTGTTCTGCCTTCTCCTGCTCGAGCTTGGCTCAGCAGTAGATGGGCAGAATCATGTCTCAGGTTGGCAGCAGCCCTAGCTTGCTGTCTGTTTCTGGAAGACTGGTACCGGAAGAGCTTTACAGTGCATGGAATCATACCTCCCACACTGTTTACGGTGTGAGGGTATGATTCCAACATGTTTGATGCCAAACATGATAGGGTTCGTTACATCCAGTTTAGAGATGGTCATCGCGTATTGACGCATGGCCCCTCTATATATCGTAGTGGCTGATGCACTAGAAGAATGGACTCCAAAAGTTGCAGGGGTGTCCTGCTCATGAAGGGGCACCCTCACAGGTAGAACCAAGCACCCTGCCTTTGGGACTGAAAGGCCCACTAGAGGAGTGATTTTGAGGTTTTAAGTGCAGTGATGTTAGATATAAGGAAACGTATATCTTTCATGAGAGGTGCAAGCACCAACTCACACAGGCCCAAAAGGCCAGCCTGTAGTCAGAGTTTGGAGGGTCACTTATGGGTGGCATAATACATGCTGCAGCCCCTGGGGGACCCCTGGTGTACCTAGGCCCTAGGTACCTTAGTACCATATACTAGGGACTTACTAGGGTACACCAGCAGCCAATTAGGAATGTACGAAGGTTCTCACCATAGCCAATTTAGGGAGGAAGCACAGTGACTGGGGTCCTGATTAGCAGGATCTCAGTCAGACTAGTCGGAATGACACCAGCAAACAGTTGAGGTAAACATGAAAGCAGGTCCTACTTTCCTACGGTTACACTATACACCACTCCATTCTACAATACTCCAGTCTATGCCACTTCACTGTATGACCCTCCACGCCACTCCACACTATGCTATTCTACTGTACGCAACTCCACTACACGCTATTCCACCCTATGCCACTCCACTCAGCGCCACTTCATTCTGCGACCATTCCACTGTATGCCATTTCACTGTTAGCCACTCCACTGTACACCACTCCCCTCTACGTCACTACAATCTATGACACTTCACTGTGTGTTAGAATTGCGTTACTTACCTGTAACTGCAGTTATCCAGTATTGGTGTCTTTCATAGATTCACATGCCTGAATCATTCCCCGTCGTCGAGACGGGAGTCTCCGGTACATAGAAAAGCAATGTACTATAGACATATATAGAGAAAAGTAGGCCTAAGGGCCTCGCCTTAGTAACCTATCTATGTCCTTTTGTAAAAAGGACCAAACTCCAGAAGGTAGCCAATCAGCTATCACCTCCCTCTAGAACCTTCCTGTCAGGAGCCTCAGTCTCTCAGATTTTCGTACGCACTAAGCTAGGTAGGCGTAATACTGTAGAGAAATAAGTGAGTCCTTCCAGGGAAGGCGGGAGGGTTGCATGTGAATCTATGAAAGACACCAATACTGGATTACTGCAGTTACAGGTAAGTAACGCAATTCTTATCCAGTATTATGGGTGTCTTTCATAGTTTCACATGCCTGAATCAGAGTAGCAAGCAATACATTATGCACATTTCTGATGGAACAGCATATACCAGTCTGTAGATAATATATATCATGCGACTATGAGCCATCAATAAATAACAAGAAATAAGTAAATAAATGTGCATACCATCGAAGGATGGCGGGAAGGAGGAAGGCTCACCTCATTGGAATAGATGGCGAAGCACAGCCTGGCCCACTACTGCATCCTGCATCAGTTCCGTATCCAGGCAGTAGTGCCTGGTGAAAGTATGCGGCGACTTCCATGTCGCTGCTCTGCAAATGTCCAGTATTGGCACCCCAGCGAACAGTGCAGTCGATGTGGACACAGCTCTTGTAGAATGCGCTTGTACTTTGGAGTGCAATGGCCGTCCGGCTCTGTCGTGGCAAAAGGCAATTGCCGAAGATATCCATCTTGAAATACTTTGTTTGGAAAGCGGCATGCCTTTCCTTGGTCTACTAAAAGCGATGAATAGCTGATTTGTTTTCCTGAACTGTTTTGTCTTGTCAAGGTAAAATTTAAGTCACCTCTTCAGGTCCAAAGAGTGCAGGGTTCTTTCTGCTGCAGTGCTGGGATTTGGGAAGAATGATCGGAGGACTATAGGCTCATTTAAATGGAAGTCCGACGGGACCTTAGGAATAAACCGAGGATTAGTTCTTAAAACCACTCTGTCTTCCTTAAACTGCATGAAGGGACTTTGCATGGAAAGAGCCTGTAGTTCACTGACCCTTCTTGCTGAGGTCATTGCCAGTAGGAGGGCTGTTTTCCAGGAGATGTATTTGACGTCTGCCCTGTGAATGGGTTCGAAAGGGTGTTTCATCAATTGGTTGAGGACCACATTGAGATGCCATGTAGGTTGAACCCTCCGTGGCCGAGGAAAAGATCTGTAGAGTCCTTTAAGGAACTGTTTTATTAACCTGTGTGACCAGAGAGAGGGCCCTTTTGAAGTTCTTGTATATCGTGAAATTGCCGCCAAATGAACTCTGATGGAGGTGTGAGCAAGGCCTGACTGCCAGGTGTAGCAGATATGGTAGCAGCTGCTCCGGAGTAGCCTGAAAGGGATGTAGACCTTTGTCCTTACACCAGATACAAAAGCGTTTCCACTTTAAGGAATAGGTTTTGTTTGTGCTCTCCGCTCTTGCCTTCGCGAGGACATCTTTGCAGTCCTGCGGGATGTCTAGCTGGCAGAACTCTCGGTACTCAGGAGCCAAGCCGATAACCTGAGTGATTTCAGATTCGGGTGCTGTACTTGGCCGTTGGACATCGTGAGCAGGGATGGATGTTGATGCAGACGGATTGGCGGGTGAACGGAGTGGCGATGGAGGTCCGTGAACCAATGCTGCCTCGGCCAGAACGGGGCAATCAGAATCAGAGTGCAGTGCTCTGTCTTCATCTTTCTGAGGACTCTTGGTATCAGAGGGAACGGCGGAAAGGCGTACGCAAACACGTTGCGCCAGGCGATGGAAAATGCATTTCCGAGGGACCTTAACTGGGGATGCCAACTTGCGAAGTTGCGGCATTTGGCGTTCTCCCTGGTGGCAAAAAGGTCTATCTGCGGTGTCCCCCATTTCGAAAAGATGTGGTCTAGCACCTCTTGGTCGAGCTCCCATTCGTGGGACATAGATCTCTGTCTGCTTAGAGCATCTGCTATGACGTTGTCCTTGCCTGGGACATACTCCGCTTTTAACGTGATACTGTGGAGCACAAGCCAGTTCCAGATTTTCTGCGATTCGCGAGATAGTGTGAGCGAACGCGTTCCTCCCTGCTTGTTCAAGTAGTGCCTTGTCGTGGTGTTGTCGGTCCTGACGAGCACTGGGTAGTTCTTGATGCGCTGTAGGAAAGCCTGCAGAGCTAGAAAAACTGCCCTCAGCTCTAGGAGGTTGATATGGAGCTGCTTTTCCTGGTCCGTCCACTTGCCGCTGATCTGCAATTCCTGGAGGACCGCTCCCCATCCCTCTAGAGAGGCGTCCATTGTAACCACATGTCGGGCTGCAGGAAGCAGGAATGGTATCCCTTGTGAGAGGTTCTTGGGTGACCTCCACCAGAGTAAGGCCTTGGTTATTTGCTGAGTTATCACAATGTGATCCTCGAAAGAACCTGTGCTTTGAGTCCATTGCCTGGACGAGGCCTCCTGCAGCGGGCGCATTCTGAGCCGACAGTGGGGAATAAGCAGGATACACGAGGACATCATCCCCAAGAGGGACTTGAAAGGTCGGACCAGTAAAGTTTTCTTCAAGGCTACTGCGGTGGCCAGAGTGATAAGCTTGTGCTTTCTTTCCTGAGATGGGAATGCTTTTGAACATTCCGTATCCAATGTTGCCCCGAGAAAGGTAAGAACTCGGGAGGGCTGTAGAGTAGGCTTCTCGTGATTGAGCGTCAGGCCCAGGTGCTGGAAAAGATTGAGACAGGCGCTGGAGGACTTGGCTGCGCCTTTCAAAGATGGTGCTTTCACCAGCCACTCGTCCAGATATGGGAAGACCTGGTGCACATTCTGACGTAGGAAATCCGCCACTGGAGAGAGGCACTTGGTGAATATCCGAGGTGCCGACTTGAAGCCAAATGGGAGGACACAGAATTGATAGTGTTGACCCGCCACTGCGAATCTGAGGAATTTCCTGTGGCCTTTGTGAATAGGGATGTGGTAATATGCGTCTTGCAGATCTAAAGACGTCATAAAGTCCCCTTCCTCTAGCAACCCCAAAATCTCCTGGATCGTAACCATGCGGAACGATTGACTCTTCAAGAATGCGTTGAGTGCCCTGAGATCTAAGATGGGCCTCCATTTCTTCCCTTTCTTTTGTATCAGAAAGAAGCGGGAATAAAATCCCTTTCCTCTGTGAGCTGATGGTACTCGCTCTATTGCTCCTTTCTTCAACATAGAAGAGACCTCTTGAAGGAGTAATCGTAAATTCCTGTGTTGCATTTTGAGAGGAGGAGTTGTCGGAGGAATTGATTTGAATTCCAACGAATGTCCGAATTGAATCAATTGGAGCACCCACCGATCTGTTGTAATTGATCTGCAATTGTCGAGGAAGTGTGTCAGTTTTCCTCCAAGTTTGAAAAAATGAGATTGTGGACGGACTGGCTGCTGGAAAAGGTCATTGGCGTCCGCCAGTGGGTTTCCTCTGGTTTTTTCCCCTGTAGTTGGACTTTCCATACGAGGTCAGGCGACCTTGTTGCTGCTGTCGCTGTTGGTATTGCGATCGTCCTTGATTATAGAAGTATGTGGACTTGTTTTGGTAGGATCCTCTGTAAGAGGATTGACCTCTACCCCTGCTCCCTCGAAAGGACTGGCTCCTAAACTGTATTGTTCCAAGCGCCCTTGCCGTGTCCGTATCTTTTTTGATCGCTTGTAGGGCCTCGTCGATTTTCTCCCCAAAGAGGTGTTGGCCATCCTAAGGCATGTCCAGTACCTTAGTTTGGACCTCTTGGCGAAAAGATGTAGCTTTAAGCCACCCCTGCCTTCGCAAGACCGCAGCCCCTGCCAGCTGTCTGAAGCCGGTCATTGCAACATCCATCGCACAATCGATAAGTTCCGATGCTGATGTTTGGCCCTTTTTAAGGAGTGATTGAACCTCCTCTTTCACGGTGTCTGGTAGCTCTGCCAGATACGGAGCAATTTCCTCCCACAATTGCCTGTTGTAGCGGCCCAGTAGCGCAATGGAATTAGCTACTTTCACAGTCATGGCCGACGTGGTGAAAAAGCGTTTGCCAATACTGTCTAGTTTCCTGCCCTCCTTGTCCGGTGGAGCTGACAATGGAGATGACGGATTCCTAGAATTTTTCTGTGCTGCCTGGGTAACCACAGAATCCGGCTTGGGATGACCAGTAAGGCAGGCTGGCGCTGTTGTTGGTACCTTATACTTTTTGTCCAGCCGTGGTACCACTTCTGAGACTGAGGCTGGTGTTTGCATCAGCTGTTTTCCCTGCTCCCATATGTGGTCAATGATAGGAATTGACCTGGTTGTTTTCTTAACCGGGTCTTTAAAATCATACAGGAAACAGTCTGTTTCATGAGATTCCATTGTCATATGGAATCTTTTGGCCGCTCTCTCCACTAAGTTGTGAAATCCGCCAATGTCCACTGGCGGTGAGTCTGAAGTAGTGGGCTCAGGTGTGGCAAGAGAAGGAGCGATGTAGTCCTCATCATCTCTATGGTCAGACTGGTCATCTCGGACCTCTCCATCCTCCGGTTCTTCAACTTCCTCGTCAGAAGACGGGATATTCTGCACTGGCTCTCTTTCCTGACGGATCACTAATGGTAATGGTCTAGGCCGTGAAGATGGCGTCGGCCCAGATGTAGCTGGAGTTGTCCCAGCTGATGGTGCAGAAGCCGATTCAGGAAATCGCTGTTTGTAGTCTTGGATCAAGAACTGCAAGTCTGAAACTATAGACACTGGAAGGCATACCATTGGCGTGACTTGCGTCTGGACTTGTGAATGCTCAGTCTCTTCTGTAAATTGCACTTCATCCCCCTCATCATCGGTGCTTTGGCACTTCACTATTAGGTCTGAAGGACTGGTGGCCTGTCCGTACTGATCCTCGTCTGAGTCCTCGTCCTGCAGTAGGCAAGCTGGGGGCAACCTTTGCACCCTACTGGGAGACGTTAAGTCTGGTGTTATTGACTTTTTTGTGCCCTTTTTTCCTAGAGGGGTGTGATGCACACCGTCTGCTGGTGTTAATGGCCCAGTCGTCGATGGTGGGATCGTAGACGGCTGAATGGCAGCTGACGACGGAGAAATCAGCTCCGATTGCTTCCATAGTGTCGACAATGACGTCACCGACGGTGCCGTCGTCGACAGAATATGAATCGTCGTCGGTGGCACCTTCGTCGACGGTACCTTCGTCAACGGAACCTTCGTCGACAACACCTTCGTCGACGGTGCACTCGTCGACGGTGTCCTCATCGTCGTCGATGCCTTCGTCGACGGTACGCTCGTCGACGAGAGTTTCTTTGTCGACGGCGCAGGCGTCGACGGTTGTGGCTTCGTCGTCGACGAAATCTTTATCGTCGTCGATGGCTTTTTAATAAGGATAATCGACGACACAGGCTTACCCGCCGTCGACGATGGAGTAGTCGTCGTCGTCGAAGAGAAGGCTACGACGCCGTCGTCGTCGACACCGTCGTCGTCGACGTCGAAACGTAGACTGGAGACACAGTCTTCTTCTGCACTGAGGAAAGCGTCGACGAAGTCGTCGTCGACGACGGTGCAGGCTTCCTGAAGGCAGGAACCTCCTTGTCAGACGTTGTGGATTTTGCCTCTGAAGACTTTTTGACAGTCTTTTTAGGAGGAACGGGGGGCTAGGGGAAGGAACCCTTGGCCTCTTCAAGGATAATTTAGAGGAAACAGAAGCTATCTTACCGTCCTCTGAAGACTCCAGGTTTTCTCTGGTTTTCAGCCTGTTCAACCAGAGTAATAGTCGTCCTTCTCTGTCTTTTAGAGTTTTCGTAGAGAATGTTCTACAAATTCTACATTCTTTTGGAGTATGGGCTGGATAAAGACAGTATAAGCAGGTTTCATGCTTATCATCGATATGGAGCCTCTTCTTACCACAAGAAGAGCAAGCTCTGAAGAGACCCTTCTTCTGTTGATCAGCCATGGTAGAACTATGAAGAAAATATCCAGTTTCTGTGAAGAAAAGAGTTTAAACAAGGAAACCTGAGGAGAACTCAGGTGGAGACTCCCTAGCACAACGTGCGGTAGAAAATCTGAGAGACTGAGGCTCCTGACAGGAAGGTTCTAGAGGGAGGTGATAGCTGATTGGCTACCTTCTGGAGTTTGGTCCTTTTTACAAAAGGACATAGATAGGCTACTAAGGCGAGGCCCTTAGGCCTACTTTTCTCTATTTATGTCTATAGGACATTGCTTTTCTATGTACCGGAGACTCCCGTCTCGACGGCGGGGAATGATTCAGGCATGTGAATCTATGAAAGACACCCATTACACTGGATAATTACACTATACACCACTCCACTCTGCTCCACGGCACTCCAGTGTACCCCACTCCACTCTACACTGTGCTATTCCACTGTACTCCATTCCACTCAAAGCTACTCCACTGTACACCACTACACTATACGCTATTCTGCTCTTCCATTGTATGCCAATCCACTGTACGCTATTCCACTATATGCTACTCCACTCTTCACTAGTCCATTCAAGGCTATTACAGTATGCTACACCACTCTGCCCCACTCCACTGTATGCTATTGCACTCTAAAGCACTCTAAGCCACTTCATTGCACTCTACGTTACTCTATGTTATTCTGCTCTACGTCACTACACTGTACGCCACTCCACTCTGTGCTACAACATCTGATTCTACGTCACGATATTCTACGATACCACACTCTACGATACTGCACTGTATCCACTCCAGTCTATGCCACTCAAATGTACTCCGCTCTATGATCCTCCACTCCACCACACTCTACACCCCTCCACTCTACCAAATTCTACTGCACTCTATGCTACTGCACTGTACAACACTGTGTGCCAGCTTTAAAGACTGATTGAATAAAAGAAGCATTTTTTTAAAATTACTGCTTACATGTTTGACTTTGCCACAAGTTCACCTTCCGCCTTCCCTTGAAAACACTACTCCACTCTACTACACTCTACGACATTCTACGCAGCTCCCTATGTGGCACTTCACCACAATTTACTCTACTTTACTCGATAGCACACTACTTCACTCTACCCCACTGCACTCTACCCCACTGTACTCTACACCACTCTACTCAATGGCACTGTATGGCATCTGACTCTCTAACACTCTATTCAATTCCACTGTACCACACTCTACTGTACTCTAACTCACTCCACTCTGCAACACTATACTCCACTTAATGCCGCTCCACTCTACAACAGTTTCCCACACTCTACAACATGCCATACTACTCCACTCTGCAACATGCCACTCCATTCCATGACACTTTATTCGAGCGTATGCTGCACCACTCCACTTAATGGCACTGTACTGTATGGCACGCCACTCCACTCCACTCTATGATACTTTACTCCACTAGACACTACACCACTTGACTCAACTCTACTGAATGACATGTTACCCCACTCTACGCCATTATAGGCCATCCACTTTACACCTCTCCACTCTACAACACTCCATTCTATACAAGTCCATTCTACAAAACTCTACTAAACGCTATGCCACTATACAACTCTGTACTCCAGTCTATGCCCATACAATGTACTGTACAACACTGTACACCGCTCTACGAAACTTTCCAACAATCTACAACACAGCACTCCGCTATACTGTATGAGACACCACTCAAATTTATCACACCTTACTTGACTCGACTATACTCCACTTCACTCTACTGTACGGCATGCAAATCCACTCTATTATACTTCACTCTAAACTGCGTTACGCCACTTCACTTGTTTCCACTCCAGTCCATTCCACTGCATGACACATTACCTCACTCTATTCCACTGTATGAAAATTCACTCTCTGCTGTATAACACCCTGCTTTACTCTATGAAACTCCACTTTACAAGACTCTACCACACTGTATGCCACTGTTTGACACTTTACTCTACTCCATCCACTCTACGCCACTATACTACATTATAGGATAAGCCACTCCACTCCTCTTTATGAAATGCCACTGCACTATATCACACAGTACACTACTGTACGATAGGTTCCTCCACTGTACAACAGTGTACCACAGTCCACTGTACGACATACCACTCAACGACAGTCCACTAAACAACACTAAAGTGTACGAGACTCTTCACCACTCTACTGTATGACAGTCCACTCGACAACTTTATAATTTACTCATCAGCAGTTATATTTTAAAATGCTAATATACTCACTACCTTTGAATTACTTTAGCTCACAAACCTCCATACACAGTCATACACAGTCACCTCACTCGCCACACTACATTAACTATAACTAGTCCTATCTCCATGCACTGGGTATACCCTTGCATATTATAGAACGTATAGCATGTGGCATGCTTACAGCATTATAAATATTTCTCATTAATGTTAAAAGGAAAGACAACAGTTCTTAGATAGAGTTTGTGGTTCTAAGCTACTACATCAAATCTTCTAAATACACTCCTACATGTCACTCCTAATACATCAATGTGAACTACAATTTTCAAAATGTCACCAAGTGAAAGGCAATGCTCAAATCGGATGACATTTCAGATCTGAATAGTTAAGGGGCTCTCAAATAACCATACAACCTAGAAACCCCGGGTATTCCTGTGATCAACGGCAGATTTCTCCAATTCCTTAAATATCTTAAAAAAGCTGTACATAACAAACCCTTAACAGATATGATTGAAAGAGCATAATTAGACTTAATGTATCCTACATGCACTTCCATCTCTTCATCTTTATTTAACCCTGCTGGTGTCTTAGTGTGTAAATTCAGGATATATCTGGATTACAAACAGCTTAATTCTGCCACCCTATTGCCTCCTCTTAAATTGTCTGGAATTCTATCTATGGCAAAGAATGTAAATTTGGACACGTCACTCTGATTCTGGTCAAAGAAGTGACATGCTACAGGATATGTGAAATCTGCTTTCCTAATGACTCTCTGATGTTCTAAAATACACTTACGTAGTGGAAAGATGGTACTTCCCAAATACATGAGGGGGCATGGGCATTGGAGAACAGACACAGTGATCAGTGTTACAATTGAAGAAATGGAATATCTTCCTTCTTTTCCCATCCCAAGTAAAATATTCAGAGATATTGGAGATAAATCTACAAGCCTTACAATGGCCGCACTTAAAACACCTTCTACTTTTACTCAACCAAGTATCCTTCCTGGCAGCTTTTGTTTAAAAGCTATAAGTCTAAACATCTTCTAATGTTCTACCTTTCGTATAGGTGATGGAGGGTGTTGTATCCTATCTCTTTGTACTCTCCCTCTCCCCGTTCTGTCCCCCCTCGTCCATACTGCCCTTTGGTACAGCCCTAGAACCTTCAGGTGAAGGCAGCCTTGGAACGTTGGCAATACCACTTTGACCAGGGCTCTGACAAGCTGGGGGCACCTTTGTTCTTTCAAGTAAATAAAAGAATTTGAACCGTATTACCTTGTGTGGTGATTTACTACACTTCTTGGCGACGAGGATGGGGTGCTGTGATTTACTACAGAGGGTCTCTCTTGTAGATCTCTGCCAGTGATCAAGTTTCTTACTTTGTAGGATGAGGAGTTGTAGGTCTTGGGGCATTCTTTTCATTTTGAATTAGAATACAATACTTGATCTCTTTTTAGGGGTTTGGCTTTTTTTGCAGCTACATTCTAGATTTTAGGTGCATAACCTCTAGCTTAGAATCTTTTTCTCATAAGAGTAGTATGACTTTCCAAGTCTTCTGGATTACAACAAATCTTTTTCAATTTAAATGTTTAGCCATAAGGTATACTCTCTATCAGGTTCCTAGGGTGTTGGCTAGTAAAGTGCAAAGAGCTATTACCTGCAGTGATCTTGCGGTGTTTCAAAGTATATACCTTGCCTTTTTGTACCTTAAGATGTATATTCAAAAATGTGATTTTCTGGGAAGTCATTGTAGCTGTAAACTTCAAATCGTATGGATTCTGACTCAATTTCATCATGTATTTGCATGCCTTTTCTTTGGACCCGGACCATAAAATAAATAAATCATCAATGTACCAGGTCCAAATTAAAATATTGTCAAGAAACTCCTGATTATCTTCTGCCCATGCCTCCCACTTCTCCAACCAGACCATCACCAAATTGGTGAAACGGGGGGCAAAGCAAGTGCTCTTGGCAGTCTCCATCTTCTGGCGATAGACGGTGCCATCATGCACAAAGATGTTTTTTTTCTCTTGGAGAATTTTGAATCATTTCAATGAGCATCTTATTATGGTTTAAAAAAACATGCTGGTCTTGTTTTATAAAATGACTCACAAGCTTTTACTCCAAAATCGTGATAGATAAAAGTATATAAATAATTGTCTGTCCATACAATATTCAGAATTCTAGTCAGGAAATCTCCACTATCCTTACAATAAACTGGGAGGCTTACTACAAAAGGCACGTGAAAGGAATCAATATAGATAGCTATATTCTCCAAAAAGCTGTCATTGGAAGAGACTATAGGCCTCCCTGGTGGAGTTGTTAGGTTCTTGTGCACCTTAGATAGTATGTAAAAAGCAGGCACTTTTGAATAATCAAATCTTGAAAAAACAATTTCATCTTGATCTAAAATGCCTAAGACTCTTTTGATATCTATGCACTGAAGTCTTATAAATCTCGATGGTAATTACCTCATAACATTAATCTTGTGACTATTACATATAGGTTGATGCCTAATATGCTACTTATACATATTGTTATAAGTGGAGAGTGGCAAAGCTGCAATTGACTGATGGCCCTCCACTTCCTTAACGTATGACAAGTGTGAGATGACATTCTTTGCATCATCACAGACATCATTCCTAGCGCAGTAACTTATAATACATGTGTGATGTACATTGTTGTTCCAGTTTGTAAGCTGCAGTGTTTCCTAACATGAATGCTTAACTAACTCTCTTTGTTTCTCACTTCAGGGAGCCCCAATGTTGGGAAAATCATAATGACAGCTGCAGCAAAACAGCTAACACCCGTCACGCTGGAACTGGGTGGGAAGAACCCCTGTGTCATTGATAATGGGTGCGACCCCAAGATCGCAGCCAACCGAGTGATCTTCCATCACTTTTTCAATGCTGGGCAGACCTGCACTTCTCCAGACTATGTCCTCTGCACAAAGGAGATGCGCGAGAAACTGGTGCCAGCCATGAAGGAGACTGTGGAGAAGTTTTATGGAAAGGACCCGAAAAAGTCCCCTGACTTTGCACGCATTATCAATGACCGACACTTCAATAGGGTAAAGGCACTGATGGGATCTGGCAAAGTAGTCATTGGTGGAGACTGTGATGAGAAAGAGAGATATATAGGTGCGTGGTTTTTAATCATTATATTATCATTATATTATCATTATATTTCTCTCTCCTCTTTCTACTTTTGCCCCTGGTGCCTTACCCCTTCATTTTGACTATCTCGCACCCCACCCCTGTGCCTTTTGTTTTTCTTATGCTATCACTCTTCTGTTTCCTTGCTATCTCACCCTGTCGCTTATTTTCTCTCACCTCCTCACTCCCTGTTCTCAATCTCACTCATCCCTTAAGATAGTTCTTTCAGTTTCTCACCCTTTCACTCCCCTTCCCCTCTCTCACTCTCACATTGTTTTGTTGTTCTCATCCAGAGTAATCTCATCAATTACCAGTAGCACCGAAGTGTTCCACCCATTGGCGGGATCCCACAGCTTTTCGCATAATGTAGTTTTATACACCCAGTAGAAGAAGGGTAGCCGAAACGAGCCTGCCACTATCAGCGTAACTTTCCTGCACCCATGTGTGCATTTCTGTGTTTGCACATGGCTCAATAATAAATATGGAATGTAGGAGAGTGGGGTCTGCAATCCTATGGTCACCCCAGATTTTTGCTTTTTGCTTCACTGGTTTACGACTTTCCCTGGCTGTGGGCCTGCTAATCAGACCCACAGCCTAGCTGTTCTCTCTCTAAATTGACAACCATGTACCTTAGGTGCATTTACCAATTGGTACTGGGCCACCTTATCAGTCCCTGTACAGTATACCTTAGGTATCCAGGGCATGGGTGTACCCAGGGCCTACCAGGGGCTGAAGCATGTATTATGCCACCCCTGGCTGGCCATCTAAACAGACACAACTGGCTGCACGACAGCTGGGGCAAGGTGGTGTAATCATCCTTTGCTTTAGATATAGTTACCTATATCTAAACCTAAAATTGACACATATATTCCTATCAGTCACTCCTATGGAAGGCCTTATCAATCCTGAAGGCAGAGTGCTTGGAATTATGTGAGATGGTGCTCTGGCATGAGCTGAGCCTGTTTGCAGCTTGCGGAACCAAGTCCTTATAGCTGTTCCATGATAACGCTATACCATATACTCTTAAGTGCATTATAATCCTCGCGGTTAAATGCTAACTCTGGTATAACATTATCAAAACATGTCGAGTAAGGTGTCATACAATTTGGAATACTACCCCCTCGCCAATTCTGGCGACGGGGGTAGCATTCCACCCTTCTGGAGGGACACGACATGTATGTAACTGAGAACCCCGGTTAAAGTTAACTCGAGCCTTGGCATCACAAAATGGATGCTGCCACGACAGACACAAGTCTGACCTCCTGCTGCTGGGAGTCCTTCCAGCGAGGACGGCTTGGACAAAGGGTTTCCTGCCTTGGGAGGTGCTAGCACCACCCCAGACAGGACTTTGTGTATTGGGTAGGGTAGGCTTGAAAGGAATGAGACATGCCCGGGGCACACAAGGTGTTCTGTGCATACACCGGTTCAAACCAGTTGCTGGGGCATCCCTGCCCCAGCTCTGGCGGGAAACCGGACAAAGGATAGGGGGTGTAACCACCCCCCTTCCTGGTCCCACCCAGGGGAGGGACCTAGTCAGTAGTGCAGCCCCCTTTAGCAGGATAAAGGTAGGAGCTGGTCCCATTCCAAATCAGATTATCCTGAACATATTCTACAAGAAGAAACTCTGGACTTCGACGTTCTGCTCCACAGAAGACTGAAGAATCTCCCTTGTGGGCAAGGAGTGTCCACCCTGCACAAGCAGGCACCATCAAGCGTCCAGCGGCTTCCCTTTGTCGTCTTCCCTCGAGGATCCAGACTTCAGAGCCCGACAAGACCCAGATTCCCAGACCTCTCCGACCTCAACTCACATCTGCAGCAAAGCTGAGACCCGTGGGTGCGACGAGACACGTGGGACCGGCCATCTTGGAAGAAACTGCACTTCGCTTCCAGCACGACTCCCGAGGTAAACTCGACCAAGTGCTTTGGGGACTGAGAAGCCCCATCCCCGAGCAGCTCTTGCACCGAATATCAGCCCTCCAGCATCCACGAGATCTGCGTGGGGCCCTTCTGCTCTGTTGCTGCTCGACGCGTTGTCTGGTCACTTGCCGGCTGGCTAGTGGCCTCCTAGACGACGAACCTTTGAATCTTTGCTGCTGGTCTGGTTGCTCCAGACTGGCCCTTGCTCCCATCCAAAAGAGCGGCATCCCGGACTCTCCTAGTCCGCACCAGACGCTTTCTCCACTCACCGCGTGGGTTGCCTTTGCCAAGGCCTGTTGACGCCGATTCCGGATCCAACACCGCCGACACCGAGAGCCTGCGTGGGACAGCTCGTGCCTCCATCCTGGTCGTCGAAGACACCTTCTGGTCTACGTGGCTGCAGAGTCAAGCGTCCACTCTTCACATGATCGCGACGTCGACATCTGGTTCCTTCCTGGTTCCACTCCAGTCACTGGCTAGTGACTGTGAACATTGTCCCCTTTGCTTTCAGGTCTCCTTCTTCAACAATCCACCCTTGAATTGCACCGGACATCTTCCTGCTGGTCGCCTGCAGCATCTTTTCTTTCAGGCTCCATTGACTTCAACGCGAGAACCCGACGCACTTTGAACCCTATGCACCCGCGGCCCGTGGGTGAGGTAACAAGAGCATTTTGGTGCTCAAGGGTAGTTTAACTGTCCTAGTGTCCAGTTCCACAGTCGTTGTTGTCCTATCTAGTCAGGATTGTCCGTACTCACCTTAAACTTGAACTGTACTGTCCATAGACGTTGTTACGCATCTCGCGTGTGAGTTCACACTCTGCACACGCGTCCCGCGGAACTCCTATTACTTACCTGAAGTTAGTGTAGCGTGGTCCCACCGATCCTACAGCCTCTGGACAGCTCCATTCCTTTTATCGACTCTCACATTCCACTTACCTAGTATATGGTTTGTCGTGCCCCTAGGGCACCATAGTAATTTTGTGCGACTTGTAGTATTTTTCGTAAGAGATTGTCATGTGCTTAGCCCTCTGACCTCATAAAGAGTTCAGAGGTGTTGTTATTAATAAATATGCTGTTTATTTTCATAACAACCTGTGTGGTGTCCTTTCATCTGGTATTCAAGGGGTTATATTGTGGTAAAACAGCTGGCTTCACATGCCAAAAGAGTTTAGCCTAAGACTGCTTTGTCCATGCTACCATTAGGATAGCTGGTCTATAAGGTTGACTTACAACCAATCACCATAAGGGTTGTTTGGACTGTTACAAGGTGATCACTAGAACTAGTGAGCATCATATATCAGGCCAAATTCTCACATAGAACCCTTTATTTGCATGGAAGATTGGGTCGTGATTCCTCCTTTTTAGTGTTTGCCGCTGTGACCCCTGAATGAAGAAAATTGCAGTGCACATTGGAATGTATACATTACCTACTGCCGGTCGCCAGTTGGTAGTTATAGTTAGGACTAGTTTCCACAGACAGAGCTTTTTTTGTTTTGCTAAAAACTTTGACCCTGTTTGATGAATCTTCACAAATTTTTCAAAATGAATTTGCCACTCACTTCAGCTACTGTCTGGAAAGTTTTGGAGTGATTTGTCAAGTGGGGTAGAGAATAAGGGGGGTGTCCCAAACCATGTGTTCCCCATGCAATTTCCCATAGACATTTAAGACACAACTGTAGCCCGAACCGTTGAATGGAATTACACCAAATTTGACAGAAAATAGGATCTTGGTCCAGATAGAGTGCTGTTTGTAATTTGATGTAAATCTGTTCAGTGGTTGTAGAGTTATTAAATAAAAAAGATGTATGTATATCTAGAGACATTGTCTCACCCTGGATCCACTGCCAAGGATCCGTGGATCCACGAGCCAACAGCCATGTCGTGATTGGCTAGCCACAACCTGAGAAAAAGTTATGGCTGCCATTTTGTGAATCAGGACATTGTTCTCGTGGGGAGGGAATACATTGTACATTTGATATATTGAGGGTCAGGATAGAGGTATCCTGACCACATGGGACTGATGGAGGGGTCTCTGAGGGACCCCTCATGGGCAAGAAATTATCCAAAAACATATTGTTTTTGTGTGCAGAGATCCACAGATCCTCCACGGCACTCAGTCGCTGCCCCTGTATGAATCTGCTGCATTTCCACAGATCCAGACTCCAATTAAAAAACACATATGCCCACCGAGACCCACAAAATCACGAATGCACCCAATCATCGACCCACACAGCCACTCGCACACCCACTCACACACCCACTTACACAACCACTCACACACCCACGCAACCACTCACAGACCAACAAAACTACTCATACATCCAAACACCCACTCACTCACCCACTCACACACCCATACAGTCCCTTCCACACCTAATCACAGACCATTCACACATCAACTCACAGACCCACATAGCCACTCAGACACCCACATAGCCGCACACACCCACTCACACACCCACAAAGCCACTCACACAACCACTCACATACCCACTTGTGGATCCGAACACCAACTCACACACACGCTCACACATCCATATTCACTGACACACCTTCTCACAGACCCACAGAACCACTCACACACCCATTCGCAGTCCCACCACACACCTACACAACCACTCACACACCCACTCACTCATCTATGCAGCCACCCAGAAAACCACTGACACACCCACTCAAACACACCCTCAGAGACCCACCCAGGCACTCATACACACCGAATTACACACCCATGTACACACCCATGCAACCAATCACACACCCAATAACGCACCTGTACAGCCACTTACACACCTACTCAGAGACCCGCAAAACCACTCATACATCTAATTACAGACCCACACAGCCAGTCACACATGCACTGACACACCCACTTACAAACACTCACAAACCCACTCACACCCTAACAGCCACTCACACACCCATACAGACACTTACACACACAGACAGTCACACATGCATGGACACACCCAGCACACACTCACTTACACACCCACACAGCCACTCACTCACACACCCAGGTTACAGGGACATTATAGCTAGGAAAAAGCATTAAAATATAGAATTTCAATGAGAAAAACAAAGGTTAAAGGGATGTTATTCTTAGGAAACAGCATTATAATGCCAAAGAAATTCACTGAAAAAAAAAGAAATTACCTGAACATTACAGTTAGGAAATAGAATTTAAAAAAACTTAGGAATTCACTGAAAAAAAAACTTAAGTTACAGGGACATTATAGTTAGGCCAAGATTTTACATACATAAAACTATAGAATTTCAGCAGTTATAGTTACCGGAACTAACTGTAACTTACACACCTACAATGCACTGCTTGTGACCTCACATATTACATCACTCGTGACGTGGTCAGTGACATCACTAATGACATCACTGATGACATCCAAAATGGCATCACTTGGAATGGTATCAGGGCGCTTACAGCCTGATTCATGTAGCTAAAAGCGCTCGCAAAAGGGCCAGATTCTGAGAATCTGGCCCTTTGCGAGTGCGATTTTTGCATTTGGTATTCATCATCCCAAATGCAAAAATCGCTATTTAAGAATTCGCATATTTGCGAGGAATGGCATTTAAGGAATCTCTAATAGAGATTCCTCAAATGCTATTCATGACACAAAAAAAATTTGCGATTTAGCACTTTTGGGCCGCTATTTACCGAGAGGTCAGACCTCTCGGTAAATAGCAAAAACTCAGAAAAATGCTTTTAAAAGCATTTTTCTAAGTTGCATGTTGCACACACACATGTCCTTTGGACATGTGTGTGCGCAACACCTGTTCAATTGTGCATTTTAGGGGTGCTACAGGGTGTCCTTTGGACACCCCTGGCACCCTTATAATCGCTATCTGATTTGCGAGTAGCAAATTGCTACTCGCAAATGAGGGATACTCCCCATTCATTCCTATGGGCCTTTTGGCCCATAGGAATGAATGGGGAGTTATTCCTTTTTTTGCGAGTAGCAAATTGCTACTCGCAAATAGAGAACATGTAGGAATCGCTATTGATTTAGCAATTCCTACATGAATGCCGTTTTGCGTGTCCTCAATAGCGAGTCGCTATGATTCGCTATTAGGGCCACGCAAAACGGCCCGTACATGAATCAGGCTGTTAGTCTGTAGTTGTTGAGCATTGAATGGTCTACGGAGGGTTTCTTCATCAATGGGAGGACAGTTTGAAAGTATCTGGAACAGTCATGGAAGAGGTGGAAGCATTAAAAATGGGTGTGTGCATGGCGGGTGCAGAGCCAACTAATATGTTGTATGCGCACACCCGTTCTTAATTATTTTATACCTAGCTCAAAGTGAACCCACTAATCTAATACTTAAGGGCAGATTTACAAGCCCGTTGCGCCACTTTTGCGTGAATTTTAGCATGGGAAAATTGACGCAAAAGTGGCTGAAGGGGCTTGTAAATCTGCCCCTTAGTATTTTTATGTATATTTTGGCATATCGGTCAGGAATGAGGCTGCCTACCTCATGTATCAATTGTATCTGTAACTACTGTGCAATGTCACTTGCTGCCTGGCCGCACTGTGTAGAAAATAGTGAAACAGTCTTTAGCAAATTTTACATCATTATATTTGAAATAGGAACACATTTTTAGTCAATTACACCGTTGTTTATTGTTTTTAGGTGGCTTCTTGCACCTGTCAAATGCTCTGTTATGAACAATCTTGAAAGAGTCATACATTCATATTTGTGAACTCCAACATAAACATTTTTTGAAAAGAACTTTACAAATTTTCCTATACAACATAAATCAATGCTTTCTCAAGAAGTTGTGGTGCCTGCCCAATGTATTTCGGGAAAAAAGATCCCTTCTTCAGGGGTTACTGTGGAAATAAATATTCTTGTTTAGTATACAACAATATAAAGGAAGGAGGCACTTTTACAAATAATTATTTTGATGTGAAGAATTGTAGAAAAACACTCTGGACCACTGAGCAAGGTGTTCATGATCACAGAAGAACAGAAAGACTGAAAATAATCCTGTTACCTAGTCAGTTGAATGAATACTGTAGTGTCAGTAGCTGTAATGTGGAAAAAATGTAAAAGGTGTTTGTAATCACTCAAGAACAAAGAGATTGAAGGTGGTGCTGCCACCTAGTTAGTTAAAGTAAGTACTATGACGTTAGTAGCTATAATGTGGAAAAGATGAGAATATTAGAAAAAAGTTCACCAGTCCTGAAGTGTTGTTTAAAGGAGCGCGATTAGACATGTCGCTGATCCTCTATGGTGTAGAATTGGCAAATTACTCGAAATGAAACAGTTTATATTAGGTTAGGAAAATCTTTGTGTGCGCTCATTTCAAAAAGGTACCCTGTGAAGTGATGAATATTGAGAAAAACTATCATTCAAGTGATCTAAGTTTGCCAATAGAAGCTGAATGTAAGGTGAATGAATGGTAATACCTTAGAGTTCTTTCCTCAAGGGAAAGCCGTAATTTCCAGGAGTGATCACAAATGCCTGATTAAATAAACGGTTTTCCTGTAAAATAATGGACAACAGAGGTTATAGTAGATACATGCCTGCAGTTTAGAAAACACCTAACATTGAAAAATAAGAAGGAACTTCTTACCTTCATGTAACACTGTGTTTGTCTAAACTCGATCCGTTATGAGTTATAGTGATTATGATAACTGGCGTTTGGAGCACCCAATCACTGGGTGCTCCAGATCGTGCTACGCAGATTCTCTCTACTTTTCCCGGACATGCCACTCACACCACAACAAGTCCTGGAGGACCAGTTGTCCATACTCTGCAGAGAAGTTCAGACTTTCTTATCCAGGGGAGTAATAGAGCGTTTACCGATATTGGAGATCTAGACTGAGGGCTAGATGTAGGTAAAAAGGTTTTACCGATTCTAAAATACCGAATTTTACCGATTCGGTATTGTAGAATCGGTAAAACCGATGTAAGTAATTATTCGGTATTTTTTACCGAATCGTTAAGATTCAGTAGTTACCGAATCGGTATTTACTGATTCGGTAATTGTCATTCATTCCTATGGGTCTGGAGCCCCATAGGAATGAATGTCAATTACCGAATCAGTAAATACCGATTCGGTAAAATTGTGAAATAGTCAAGGGTGGCAGTGTGTCACTTTGACACCCTGTTGCACCCCTGATTAGTGCTTGTGGCATGTATGTGTGCCACATGGCACAGGTGTAAATGCACATATTTGCATTTACATAGGAATTCGTTATTTACCACTAACTAATAGTTGGTGGTAAATAACGAATCCTTAAAGCCCTGTAGCACTGTTTACAGTGCTACCTACATTTCAAAATACAGATTAGGTAACTATACCGAATCGGTAATTTTACCGAATCGGTAAATTTACCAAATCGGTAAATTTACCGATTCGGTAAAATTACCGAATCTGTATTTTTTCATGCCCTACATCTCAGTATCCAAATACCGGTCGGTAACGGCCGAAAATCGGTATTTTCGGCCGTTACAGACCGGTATTTGGATACCTACATCTGGCCCTAGGTCTGCTATTTCCTAGAATTAAAAAAAGATGGAGGCCTTCACCCCATCCTTGATCGGCTTCTCGAGCTTCTTTCTCCAGAAGGACAAGTTAAAGATGCTCTCTCTGGCCTAAGTTCTGTCTGCCCTGGATCCAAGAGACTGGATGGTAGACATTGCCTGTGGTTTCATATGGGCCAAGAGCTCTTTCAGTTCTCCGTGCTACCCTTTGGCCTAGCCAGTGTACCTTGAGTGTTCACAAAGGTAATGGTGGTGGTCAAAGCCCACCTGCGAAGGCTGGGAATATCAGTCTTCACATAACTCACTGGCTGCTAAAGGCTGGCTGGCCTCAGACAGTTGTAAGCGGCCTCCAGACGACGGCCAAAGTGACACTTGAGTCCTTCACATCTCTACTTCATTAGAGCAATTCTGGATACAGTGCTCTTCCGAGCTCTGCCTCGAGTCTAGGGCATTCTGATTATGATCCTGATGTTTTAACCCTTGCCCTGGCTCTCAATGAGATTAGCTCTAAGTGAAATGGTCTCTGAGGCTTCTTGGCTGCTTGGCCTCCTCTTTCCTGCTTGAGGACCATGTCATGTGGCACATCTGGGGTTTGCAGTGGATCTGAAGTCTCAGTGGGCTCAGCACCATGGCAACCTGTCCGATTTAATACAGGTGTAAAAGGAGACTGTGAAGATCTGAAGTGGTGGCTGCCGGAGTACATTTGGACCAGCGGCAGACCCCACTCCCTACCCCGCCCAGGGCTGCCATTTGTGACAAATGCATCAATGCTGGTTTGTGCAGGTCATCTGGGAGAAATGGATATCAGAGGACTACGGTCTTCAGCGGGAGGCTTACCTCCACATCAACTTGTTGGAGGTTCGAGTGAACCACTTGGCAATGAAGGTGCTCCTCCCGACTATCAAGGTCGAACAGGTAGAGTCTCTCACAGACAACACAACTGCTATGCGGAACTACAACAAACAGTGCGGCATAGTATCATGGGGCCTGCGGCAGGACATTCTACATCTCCGCATGTGGCTGCATGCTCATGGCATCTCCCTGATCCCTCGAACTCACTAGATGTTGCCTATCTGATCACGGATGATGGTTGCCCTCTGAAGTGGCACAGAGTCTGGCTCGATCTGTCGCGGCAGTGTCAAAACATTTATGCATTGGAGTTCCCAAGGCAGTTCTCCCTTGTTGACGCCTTCTGCCAGCATTAGGGGCAGGACTCCTGTATGCCTTTCCACCCCTCCCTTTCATGCCGAAAGTGCTGAAAATGATCAAGTGAGTGCGGGCCTAAGTCACCCTAGTGACTCTGGACTCGGCAAGGAGTGTATGGTTCCTGGAACTTCTGGCCATGAGCACTCCAATTCAACTGCCTCTTTAGGAAGACATCCTGTTACAACAGCAGGACCAAGTCTTACACCCAAGCCTGCATAACCTGCACCTCCATGCAAGGACATGTTATGCCACCGTTAGTAGCCTTCGATCTTCTCTCTGAAGTGATTGGTGGCATCCTGGCAACCAGGCTTCCACTTACTATTTGGACAGGAACTTGGGGGAAGTTTGTTTGGTTTTTCTCCCAAGGCACCCACCCTCTGAATTTGTGAGTTATTAAATGTTCTTCTGTTTTGTTTGTCCTTAGCCCAGCAATGCGCTGATGTCGGACAGTGGTTAAAGTTTACCTTTTGACCCTTTTGCCCATCTTATGCTTACCAGATCAACCATCCTTCTTCAACTCACCTGTTGTGATGTGTTGTTCGAAGGCTCTGATCATGCTGTTCCCTTCAACACAATTGTGGTGCTGCAATGGGACCATAATTTTATACTCATGTAATGTGCACAATGTTTGAACCATTGTACGGTTGTGCTCTTTGCCTACTAACCATCAAGATGGTATTCCTCATCGCCATTACATCAGCCAAGCAAGTGAGTCAACTTCAGGCAAGGTGTGTGGTGCAATTATACACATCTTTATGGACAACTTAGTCATCTGGGCAAAAGCAGCATTCCTGCCCAAGATAGGTACGACTTTCCATCGCCTTGCCAACTTTCACTACACCCCCTCATCACTCAGAAAAAGAAGTATGGCCCTCAGCTTCTATGTTGATCGGACCAGAGAATACCAACAGGATGACCAACTTTTTATTGGTTTCTATGGAGCTAAGGAAGGCAAAATCAGTCCAATAGAGTACCATCTCCCAATAGATTGCATCAAGATCTGGTATGGGCTGGGCAAAAAGCAACCCTGAAGGCTTGCACACTCATTCCACCAGGGGAAAGGCTGCTACAACTGCGCTAGCGAGTTGTGTGCCAGTTTTGATAATCTGCCAGGCTGCTACGTAGGAGTCTCTCTATACGTTCATGAGGCACTACTGCCTGGATAGCCAGGTCCAGGGGGGAAGCTTCTTACCCGATCCGTCTTGCAGTATTTCCTGGTTTAAGACATTCCACAGACCCACCACCTGGGGGGGTAATTTGGTGTATTTTCACTAGGTATGGAATCTGCAGTTAGAAGTCTCTATTGGAAAAACTTACTAACCTTCTGTAACACCTTTTCTGGTAGAGACTTTATCTAACTGCAGATTCCTCACCAACCCACCCACCTCCCCGTTCTCTGGAACTGATTCTCTGAAGTCAGTGCCCAGACCGTCTTAGATATAGTGGCGTAACATCCGGGGTGAGATGGACCCGATGAAGAGTCACATGACCCCCACCTACCAACACGTGATGGAATTGCTATGAAAGTTTCCTGATCCAGTCTGATGCCTGGGGAAATTCACAACCTGAAGAATCTGGGGTTAGATAGTGGTCCTACCAGAAAAGGCGTTACAGATGGTAAGTTGATTGTCTTTGATTCTGGGAATGTTGGGAAGGACTGCAAGGAGAGCTTTTTTCATCACCTGCGCTCCCCTACTGTATACTGCTGAAGAATCTAGCAATCGTAACAATGTTGCATTCAATAGACCCTGTGTCTTCCTTCCTCTATCTCAACCATATCAAGCATTTCTCCTTTCCTTACTTCCTTCCCCACTCAGCCCCCACCGTAGTGGTGGAAGTGAAGGAGTCTGACCCGGTGATGCAGGAGGAGATCTTTGGCCCCATCCTGCCAATCATGGACGTAAAGGGTGTCGACGAGGCCGTCGCCTTCATCAACCGGCACGAGAGACCGCTGGCACTCTACGCCTTCTCACCTGACAGCAAGGTACACTGGGCATGGCATGCAGAGGGCATTACAGATGAGCCAAATGCCTACCAACATGCAGAGAGTGTTTCATATAGATATAAAAAAAATGAGACGGGAGAACATCACATGTACTATACTATACAAAAATCACCCCTTTCTGCACCTCTTTGCTATAACATACCTTTCAATTAATTATTGTTGTTTTAATTTCGAGATTTATGGCTGTGTTGTACTCCATTACTCTTCTGCTGCTTTGTTGATCTCACCAGTGCAGACTGTGGTGATGTGTGTTTTCTGCTGCTTCCTAGGCTTGTGTTGAAGGACTCATCCAATTGCCGGGCAGATCAATAGAGGTATTTTGCCTTCATAAAGATTTTGTGAATGCAAAGTACGTTTTCACAATACAAATACTCACCAGTGCATTGTAATTCACAACTCCCACTGTAAATCACAATGCACACATTGTGAAACCTTGAACGGGTCAATTGAAGCCTTCCCACCTATTGCCACTTGCCAGGTAGTGCACAAATTCCTTGGAACTTCCTCGGTTAACAACTTCCAAGGGCAGGCAGTAATTATTCGCCATTATGCATATTGAGGCGCACATCTAATTCCTGTCCCACTGCTGTTAATGAGGATGGTGTTGTATGTGTCACTGCACATAGTACCTTTGTGCAGCAAAGCTTAATAAGTCAAACCTCCCCCATGTGAAGCCTAAGGCTGTATACAACTTAAAGCCTATTTGTGAATCTGGCGGTGCATTTTCTAAGAGTTCTTCACTTCACACGTATATTTACTTGAACTTTTGAAAAATGCTACTCTGGGAGACTATTTCATTGTCTTGGCACATCTTGATGTTTGTATATGCTCCCAGGTATGGGTAAGCATAGTTTCTGTTGCATGTCCCCCTGGCCATGGGTAAGCATAGTTTCTGTTGCATGTCCCCAACTGAGCATGGGTAAGCATAGGTATACATAGTTTCTGTTGCATGACCTCCTGGCGATGGGTAAGCATAGTTCCTGTTACATGTTTCCCTGGGCCTGGGTAAGCATAGTTTCTGTTGGATGTCCCCTTGGGCATGGGTAAGCATAGTTTCTATTGCATGTCTCTCTGGGCCTGGGTAAGCATAGTTTCTGTTGCATGTCATCCCTGGGCATTGGGAAGCATCGTTTCTGTTGCATGTCCCCCCTGAGCATAGGTAAGCGTACTTTCTGTTGCATGTCCCCACCTGGGCATAGGGAAGCATAGTTTCTGTTGCACATCCCCCTGGACACGGGTTAGCATAGTTTCTGTTGCATGTCCCCCTGGGCTAGGGTAAGCATTGTTTCTGTTACATGTCCCCCTGGCCATAAGTAAGCAGTGTTTCTATTGCATGTCTCCCTGGGCATGGAAAAGCACAGTTTCTGTTGCACGTCTCCCTGGGCATGGGTTAGCATAGCTCCTGTTGCATGTCCCCCCAGGCATGGGTAAGCATAGTTTCTGTTACATGTCCCTCTGGGCATGGGAAGCATAGCTTCTGTTGCATTTCCCCCTGGGCATGGGTTAGCATAGTTTCTGTTGCATGTCCCCCCGGGCATTGGTAAGCATAGTTTCTGTTACATGTCCCTCTGGGGATTGGTAAGAATAGTTTCTGTTGCATGTCCCTCTGGGCATTGGTAAGCATAGTTTCTGTTACATGTCCCTCTGGGCATGGGAAGCATAGTTTCTGTTGCATTTCCGCCTGGGAATGGGTTAGCATAGTTTCTGTTGCATGTCCCCCCGGGCATGGGTAAGCATAGTTTCTGTTACATATCCCTCTGGGCATGGGAAGCATAGTTTCTGTTGCAATTCCGCCTGGGCATGGGTTAGCATAGTTTCTGTTGCATGTCCCCCCGGGCATGGCTAAGCATAGTTTCTGTTACATGTCCCTCTGGGCAGGGGAAGCATAGTTTCTGTTGCATTTCCCCCAGGGCATGGGTTAGCACAGTTTCTGTTGCATGTCCCCCTGGGCATTGGTAAGCATAGTTTCTGTTACATGTCCCTCTGGGCATGGGAAGCATAGTTTCTGTTGCATTTCCCCCTTGGCATGGGAAAGCATAGTTTCTGTTGCACGTCCCCCTGGGCATGGGTCAGCATAGTTTCTGTTGCATGTCCCTCTGGGCTTGGGAAAGCATATTTTCTGTTGCACGTCCCCCTGGGCATGGGTTAGCATAGTTTCTGTTGCATGTCCCCCTGGGCATGGGTAAGCATAGTTTCTGTTGCATGTCCAACTAGGCATGAGTAAGCATGGTTTCTGTTGCATGTCCCCCTGGGTATGGGGAAGCATAGTTTTTGTTGCATGTCCCCCTTGGGCATGGCTAAGAATAATTCTGTTGCATGTCCCCCTGGGCATGGGCAAGCATAGTTTCTGTTGCATGTCTTTCTGGGTAGGGGAAAGCAGAGCTTCTTCTGCATGTCCCTCTGGGCTTGGGTATGCATAGTTTATGTTACATGTCCCCCTGGGCTTGGGTAAGAATAGTTTCTGTTGCATGTACCCCGTGGGATGACACCCTATGTATGCCAGGGTTGTTCTCCAGCATTCGAAGAACTGAGGGACAGTTGGGTAGTTCTTGTAACAAGTATTACCACTGTTCCTAGTTCTAGAGAATCAATAAACTTCTGCAAGTTCACTAATCCGTCAAGTACCTCCCTTTTACGCTTTTGACATTCAGGGGGTGATGAAGTCAAGGAGTCCTGAACATTGGGCCAAATATAGTCAGAAATACTCAGAAACAGTGACTGTTTTGCCCTAGCCAACTGACCTCTGACATTAAAATATTAGAGGGAACTAGAAGCATTGGTCCAGAGTGGAGACCTTCCAACCATTCTCCCCCTGGTCCATGCAATTGCCTCCGGAGCCACAACACCCCGCCTAACTTCTCACCCCCCCTAGGAGTTGCCCACAAACTCACAGCGGTCAGAGACCTGCAGATACCCAGCCAGCCTCACCCAGCGGATCATCCAGGGGCGCTCGCCCTCCCACCCACACGCCCGCACCCACTGGAGAGCCCACAAGTACTGCTTGCCTACAGCCTAGAAATGGGCATCCATCACCCCAACTAATGCCCCCAATTGCGACCGGACCTGTACCACAGGTGAGCTGAGTGCTCCACAATGACATCAGACGAATGTCATCTGACAAGACCATGGGTGAAGCTGCAAGGTGGCTCCTCTTCACAGAAACTCCTAATCAGCCCCTCACAATGGCAGCGCCAAAGAGGCCCACTTCCCCCACAACTGCCATATCCCAACTTCCTGCGAATTCTGCTCAGTACAGTACCATGGAGCGAATTCTACATGAAATTTCAGCAGTGGGCCACCGACTGAAAGGCATGGACGCAAACATATCTGCCCTAACGGAGGAGACAAAATTGATCCATGTGGATGGGTTTGACCAGAGGGTGACACTGATGGAGGGCCACCTGGATGACATGCAGGACCGAGACCGGGAACTTCCCTTCCTTCGCAGCAAGTTGATTACCTGGAGAATCTCAGCAGAAGAAACAATGTCTGCTTTTTTGGTTTTCCTGACTCAACGGTGGGCCCTAATGTCAAAATTTTGCTCAAAGACACCCTCCCCAAGCTAACCGATGTCTCCTCACCACATTGGCACTCCACGCAAGGATCCTACGGCACGTCCATGACCTTTAATTGCCTGCTTCTTGCACCATGAGCAAACTCGACAACTACTCTCTGTGTCTCACTCCCAGAGTCTATTCACATATTAGGGTCATGAAATATGCATGGCAGCAGCTTTTATTAGGGAGACCAATGACCACCATAAGGCTTTTCTCTCCATCTGGCCCCGCCTGTGCCAACTGGATAACAAATCTGGCCTCTTCGAACCCGCACGATTTTGGATCACTAAGGACAGCATCTCCAAAGAATTCTACAATCTCGAGGATCTGCGCCTTTTCTTGATTAGTTCTCAAATGCAGGACATGAACACCTCTAGCTTGTCAGTTGAGGTGACTCATACCGTAGCACCTCCCCACCCCACCTCTGGCAGACAGTGGCGAACTTACAGTGGGTCCAGACATCAGGATATAGACCCCGAAGGAACAGCCCGCACCCATGGTGATAGAGTGCAGGCCCTCCATGCAGTAATTGTGCTCACACACGACCAGGACAGAGACAAATTCCCCCCCCCCCCCCCCCCCACCCCCCTCTGAAACCCACTTCTGCCATGGAGTGACTGCCAAGGGACTTTTGCCGCTGTCTCGCAGTAGGAGCTACCGGACCTGTCACTGCAGGACCAAAAGGACCGACACCCACCGGACGGCTGAGTATCACACCACCAGTCTTGGATACTTGCATATCTGACTGCATTGCTTATTGATGAGCCTGCTATTGTTATTGTTATTTCTGCTAGACATTTGCTTGGTGCTTCAAGCTCCAGTCACCCTCCATCCTCATCTTTTTGCTCATGAGATAGCACTGCTCACCTCCCAAGCGTGTAGTGCCAGGAGCTAGATGACAAAGGACATCAAAGGGTCATCACTCCCCTCCACATACAGCAGCCTCTCCCCTACCCCCTCCCACCATGGTTGCCCGCCACTCCCACCTGTCACACTCTGGCTCTTGCCGCCCCATTGTCACTCACCGTTGTTTATACCCTTTCCACCTGACCCATTGACTCAGGGATTCTACACCAATGGAGGGCTGAGGAGGTTACCCACCTCTCTACTCTACCAAACCTCTAGGAATCTGGCTCCCTACCCTCTCCGCTTAGATGACAGTAAAGGCCTCTCCTGTCCTTGCTCCCCCACTTATAGGACCCGTACTAACCTGACCCACAGCTCCGCTAGTCCATCGGTCCATCTTTCCCATCTCCTGCTATTCCAATGGGGCTCTCTCTAAGCGATATCTATGCAAGCTTAGACCTGTGGTACACAGATCAATATGACAAGTGCTGCACTCTCCAGCAGCAATTTCCTCTGACTCCCTCTCTTCCTGCCTCTTCCCCTACCTCCTCCTCTTCTCGCTTCTATACATATATCCTTCTGATATTTGCATACTAGCTACTGGTGCCCACTCTACCTCTTACACTAACGGTTGCCCTTGAGCGCCCCTCCCCTCCGTGCCCGGTAACGTTCCCACCCTCCCACCTCAATACTCTCCTCCTTTTGAGGTTGAGCGTTAGCGCGCATGCGCTGTCTGCAAGACCCTTTGTTTTAATGATAGGCTAGGAAATTCCACCTGCTGCTTATTATAGATTCACTTGTGTGTCAGTGTTGTTTACTGACTGCTCATCAAGGCCGGACTGGCCATAGCGGGCACCGGGCTATCTCCTGGTGCATCGCACGGGTGGGGGCCGGTTTTGGGCTATTTTTGTCACAGGGCCGTTTTTGCAGCATAGCTGCAAAAACGGCCTGTACCAAAATCGTCCGGAAACCGGCCCCGGCAAAGAGCTCAGCGGCACCCCACACCCCACCCCAGTGGGTGGTGGGGGGGGGTGGCTGGCCAGGGCCGGTTGTGGTTCCCCGTCCGGCCCTGCTACTCATTGGTTGGTGCTCCTGATAATTCACTTCGGTTTATCCTTCGGAAGCACCGACCAACTAGAGTTTCCTTACTCTAGAGGAGCATGTATGGTCATGTGGGGACTACTACTTTTAATTCATGCCCAGCGGAGGAGTAGGAAACACGTACAGTTTCCTTACACTGTAGGGGCTAGGTTGCTCGTGTGTGTTTGAATTACTGCTCAGCGAGGGAGTAGGAAATACACAATATACGCTGGTATTTCCTGACTGGTAATGAATTTTTACACCACGCTTCATGTTGAATGCGGAGACAGCCATGGTGATGAACGGGAGACTCCCAGCAGCCCTTCTATCCCGCCCCAGCCCTTCCATGCTGCCTTGGCATAGCGCGTCAGTCCGGGCTCCATGTACAGGTGTCCTCCAGGCTTTAGAGCTGCAAGCTCTCGCTGCTCTGTCAGACATGCTCCTAGAGGACCAGTAATGCATATCCTGTCCGACCCCTCCCTTGTGATCACAGCCCTGGTTCCCTGAACGCATCCCACAAGCATCCAGAACCGACATCTGGGTGAATCATAATTAGGGCTCACTGTTTTCCGTTTTTACAGATTTTTAGAGATACATGCAGACAGAAAACCATTTATTTTCCTGTCTGTATTTATTTTTAAATGTGGATAAAAATGGAAATTGGGTTGTTTTTTGAGTGATTCTAAATATTGTCAATCATGACTACCAGGCCAATTGCTCTGTTGATCAAAAGGTAAGGGGGTTAAAAAAAATAAAGGAATTTTAGTAAAGAGCCTTAAATAGCAATAGATATGCACAACCTTGATATTAAAATGTGTATGTTTTTTCTTGTAAGAGCTTATTTTATCATCTGAGTGTGTTTATATCCCTGAAACCTGTGAGTCGTTCTGGCATGAGTGCATATTAATCGGTCAAATAAATGTAGAAATATACTCATTTCAGATTCATTTTTTCACAAAACCCAAAATAAATATGGATAAATACAGATAAAATTTGCAAAAAATAAATATGGATAAATACAGATGGAAATGTCCCAAAAATAAATACTATAAAATGGGGAGCCCTAATCATAAGAGTATACGCAAGAGCGCAGGTACATAAGACCCCCGCAGACACAGGTAATGGCCAACAAGTAAAACCATAAACAGAACATGCTCCATTGCGAATGGGTGACAGTTCTACCGGACAACGCCATGGACTTTACTTTAAAGCTCAGAAATGGCTGTCGTATTTGCTATCTGATGATGGTGGTGAAGGCAGCTGTCTGTTTCCCTAGTCCTTGTTTTATGCCTATGTTCCGGCACGTAGCTACGCACTTCCAATATGGGGCCATATTATCAAGGAACGGCAATAAGGGGCTTGATAATATGCCCTGTGAATTCCCATAAAAGACCAGGTCCTGGTGTGAACCTGGGCTTCTATGGGAATTCACAAGGGCATATTATCAAGCCCATTATCGCGGCTTTAGCAGCAGTTTCCTGCCGCTAAAAAGGCGATCATTTTAACGCTGTTCTTGATAATATGGCCCATCGTTTTTTCTCAAAGCACCACGCTCCTTAATCCACTTTTTAAAAGCTTTTTTCCCCAACATCAGCACCAAAATGCTGCACTTCCACTTTCACAAGGGCACCCCTGCACCTATTGTCAGCAGTTCGGCGGCTTGTAACATTTTGACCGCTTTCCCTACGTAACCGCGATATCGCTGCTCCAAAACCTCACCCCTCATTGGAACCTCTTGCCCAAAGCTTGCACCATGCACTTTTGGGTGAGTAAAGTCACCGAACTGAAAAGTAAGGATCACTTGAAAGGTAAAGCAGGGCGGCTGGGTTTGTAGCTCAGCACGCTTGTAATGAAGCGGTGAGATGTGTTTTGGTGTTCATTGCCAGCGTCACGGTTGGCTTGGCTTGTTATTACAGGCCGGACTGGGAACCACAACCGGCCCTGGCAAAGTGCTCGGTGCCCCCCCCCCACCCCCTCCCCACTCGGAGGTGGCACTGAGCTCTTTGCCGGGGCCGGTTTTCGGCCGATTTTGGTACAGGGCCGATTTTGCAGCTATGTAGCAAAAACGGCCCCCAGTGGCCCAAAACCGGACCCCACTCATGCGGCGCACCGGGGGATTGCCCAGTGCCCGCTATGGCCAGTCCGGCCCTGGTTATTAGCCAGTAATGTGAGCCCCTTCCTGTAATGCGCTCCTTTTCACGCATGCAGGTTTGAAAGGCTCTGCTGAAGGTAGTGGTAACATCCCTGGAAATGCAGCTTAATTGTTCCCAGTCATATATTCAAAGACCCGCACTCGTCTCGAAAGTCTTGCGGATTTCAACATGTTGATTTAAATGCCGCACTTGTCTGTAAGGCCTTGCTAACTTGCGCATATCTATTTAAATTAATCTCTCGTTTTTTCTAAGCTGTGCAACATTTGTATGCAAATGAAGCCCTCTTCTGTAAAGCCTTGCAGATTTGATATTTCTATTACACACTGGTAGAAAAAACCGTGGGCTCTTCCTATAAAATCATAAATGTCTCTTGTGGGCGGGGCCGTTCTCATAGGGGGCCGTCTGCTTTCCAGGCCGAACATGAATTTACCAATGGAAACGACAAAGCGCGGCTCAATCCTAATGCTACCATACTCAGCCTTTCTCCGAGATGCAAGGTGCAGCCATTCAAGACACTGCCTGCTCATTGTATAGCCCCCGACGCGCAGATGTCCTTGTTTTATGAGGGACGCTGTCTTCTTGAGATAACAACAGATGATGACCCAGCCTCCATTTCACAGGAAGGGACATGAAGGCTTTGCATCACTGGTAGCATTTAGTTTTGTTTTCGGCCTAGTAGCGCATTTATTTTGTTGTTTTGGCTCGTCACTCGACAGGCCTCTCCTCCTTGCCCGGCGGTGACATTTCATTCTGTTATACAGTTGTGTGGTCTGGTCTCCTACTTGCTGTGGTTGGTGCAGACCAAGCGGGCCCATTATCTGCCCCCTATCCCAGAATGCACCTGCAATCTGCAGGCCGTATCCTTCCATGACCAAGTAGCAAAGAAAGGGAATGGAGGCTCAACCGGCAGTGGCAAGATCAGGTAAGGGATACTCAAATCAGATAGGGGAAAGGGCAGCCCTTCAGATGGAACCAACATCGCTCCTTACCAGGAAACCGCATACTACATGGAAACACAAAGATAATGTTGTGAGCCCTGCAACAATACATAGTTTATCTGACTGCAGCACGTCTGAGCAAGGTTCTTCTCTCTCTGATCCACCACATACAGGTAGGCTGTGTGCAGGGCGGTTCTTCCAGAAACCATCCTCGCACCCTAGCACACGCCCTCTGGACGGCCAAGGATCACCCTCTCTTGATGCCTAAAAAGCATTTGACTGTGCAGCTTTATTTTTTAGAGCAGAATTGCACCCTAAGTATTTTAATCCTTGGGCGTTTCACTTTTTTTTAGATATAAAGTGTTGGATAGAAAATTTAGCAAAAAAAGTCCGAGGTTTACTCGTTGTCCTGCACAGAGGCATATATTTACAAGTACTGAAAACAATATATTTACAAATGTCAGACACACTTATTACAAAACTAAAGACAAAACATTAAACACTTTTGACCGAACAGATCAGGAAAGTCATTTCTTATGATAGTACCCTACTACCTATTACAATCAGACCACTCTAGTACAATTTTCGTTAACTCTGGTCTGGTATCATACAGGCATACAATTCATATTGTGTTCAGTTTATTTCATATGACACATTAGAAGCCTTATATGAAAGAAAAAGCATTCGAAATTAAATGCGAATGTGTTGGAAGCCGACGCGTTTCCGAGTCCGTATTTTATTTATCGGGCTCTTCTTCAGGGCTTTGTGTTGGGTACCTGTTTGGGCATAAGTGGAAGGGCTTATTTAGTGTGGGACCTTGATTGACGTCGTCACTGGTAAACACAATATAGCAAATTATTGTTACCTTATCGTAGAATTTTTTATATATACAGGTTTGATCCGTTCCTTAGGGGATCTTGGCTGAAAGAGTTCCCTGTGTTCTGGAATACAAACAATTCAATTGTTTCTATTTGTTGTTCATGGGGACTGTGTATTAGTTAATTTGTAAAGAAATTAAAAGTCGTGACTCACATGGGTTTAGGGGTAATACATGTCTTCCAGTCGTTTGTCTCTTATTTGTTGGGCAGTTGGTCAATATCTGTGAACAATAATGGCACGTTTTTTGTAATTCCAATTGTTTAAAGATATATCCAAGCAGGTAAAACTCGTGGGCTGACCGCCCAAGTAAAATACACTTACTTTATGTTGTTTGCCGGGGCGCGGTGCACCATGCTATTCCCAGGCGAAGTTGACGGGGAAGTGGAATCCGCCGCCTCTCTATACTTTACTTGCTGTTTACCATTTATCTGCGGAGATGCGGGGGATCATGTCTTAATGGAAAGTGTTTCCCACATTTATGGTACATTTCCTACACAGTTTACAAAAATGGCGTGAACTTACTTTCTTCGGTTCAGGGTCATACCGGATACTGGGTCGTTTAGTAGGTGGGGGGTGCTGCCCTTTACAGTCTTACTTAAAGATTGCCGCCTGCGCTACGGATACAGAAACAAGAAATATATTATACTCTCTGTGCCCTGCATCTCATGCTCTTTTTATTGGGCGTGCGTGCGTTTTACCTGCAAGTTTCACATGATTCCTTAAGGCTAGTCATGTGGCGTGCTGCTTCTGGGACATGTAGTTTAGAGCTTCAGTTGGTCAAGAGGGCATTTAATTTCGCACTTCTGGGACGTGTAGTTCGAGGGCTTCATTAAGTCCGTGAAGTGTTTTTTTCGGTGAAATGAAAGGCGAGCTTATGACAGTGGTCAGTTACATGCGGCCCGTTTACAGATTGTAGCATTCTCCGTATTCATTAGCGCCGGGACACCTCCTCGAGAGGTAGCTGTTCGCGCTGTATAAAATCCAGTATTATTATTCAAACCTGTACTCACGCAGTCATATTTTAAAATCAGATATGAGAGTGATTTACGCACACTATGGAAGCTTGATCCAGTGAAGGGCCACCACAAGTGTGGAACCTGCATATCGTGCGCAAGCACTATTGAAGGTTCCTCGTTTGAACATAACACCATTAGATGGACTCACACAGAGTTCACTAATTGCAAAAGCAAGAACATCATCTATGTGATTATTTGTCATTGCGACAAATTGTTTATCGGTAAAACCACACAACAAATCACACAAAGATTGGCGCAACATCGATCAAGGATCAAACAAAAGGTATTGAATGCACCAATGGTCCAACACTGTATCGATCAAGGACACTCAGAAAAAGACTTAAAATGGTCAGTATTGTCAAAAATAAAGGCTCCTCCACGAGGTGGAAATGTTGAAGCGCTACTATTACAGCGAGAATCATATCTGATTTTAAAATATGACTGCGTGAGTACAGGTTTGAATGAATACGGAGAATGCTACAATCTGTAAACGGGCCGCATGTAACTGACCACTGTCATAAGCTCGCCTTTTATTTCACCGAAAAAAACACTTCACGGACTTAATGAAGCCCTCGAACTACACGTCCCAGAAGTGCGAAATTAAATGCCCTCTTGACCAACTGAAGCTCTAAACTACATGTCCCAGAAGCAGCACGCCACATGACTAGCCTTAAGGAATCATGTGACCGTAATAGTCACTCTCACGATTCACTCTGTGGCAGACGGAAGCAGCATTGAAACTTGCAGGTAAAACGACGCGCACGCACGCCCAATAAAAAGAGCATGAGATGCAGGGCACAGAGAGTATAATATATTTCTCGTTTCTGTATCCGTAGCGCAGGCGGCAATCTTTAACTAAGACTGTAAAGGGCAGCACCCCCCACCTACTAAACGACCCAGTATCCGGTATGACCCTGAACCGAAGAAAGTAAGTTCACGCCATTTTTGTAAACTGTGTAGGAAATGTACCATAAATGTGGGAAACACTTTCCATTAAGACATGATCCCCCGCATCTCCGCAGATAAATGGTAAACAGCAAGTAAAGTATAGAGAGGCGGCGGATTCCACTTCCCCGTCAACTTCGCCTGGGAATAGCATGGTGCACCGCGCCCCGGCAAACAACATAAAGTAAGTGTATTTTACTTGGGCGGTCAGCCCACGAGTTTTACCTGCTTGGATATATCTTTAAACAATTGGAATTACAAAAAACGTGCCATTATTGTTCACAGATATTGACCAACTGCCCAACAAATAAGAGACAAACGACTGGAAGACATGTATTACCCCTAAACCCATGTGAGTCACGACTTTTAATTTCTTTACAAATTAACTAATACACAGTCCCCATGAACAACAAATAGAAACAATTGAATTGTTTGTATTCCAGAACACAGGGAACTCTTTCAGCCAAGATCCCCTAAGGAACGGATCAAACCTGTATATATAAAAAATTCTACGATAAGGTAACAATAATTTGCTATATTGTGTTTACCAGTGACGACGTCAATAAAGGTCCCACACTAAATAAGCCCTTCCACTTATGCCCAAACAGGTACCCAACACAAAGCCCTGAAGAAGAGCCCGATAAATAAAATACGGACTCGGAAACGCGTCGGCTTCCAACACATTCGCATTTAATTTCGAATGCTTTTTCTTTCATATAAGGCTTCTAATGTGTCATATGAAATAAACTGAACACAATATGAATTGTATGCCTGTATGATACCAGACCAGAGTTAACGAAAATTGTACTAGAGTGGTCTGATTGTAATAGGTAGTAGGGTACTATCATAAGAAATGACTTTCCTGATCTGTTTGGTCAAAAGTGTTTAATGTTTTGTCTTTAGTTTTGTAATAAGTGTGTCTGACATTTGTAAATATATTGTTTTCAGTACTTGTAAATATATGCCTCTGTGCAGGACAACGAGTAAACCTCGGACTTTTTTTGCTAAATTTTCTATCCAACACTTTATATCTAAAAAAAAGTGAAACGCCCAAGGATTAAAATACTTAGGGTGCAATTCTGCTCTAAGAAATAAAGCTGCAGATTCTAAAAACAGTGACCGGGTCCTCTTCTTTCTTAAAAAATAGTTTATGTTGTCCAACCCGGCCACAGTGCAGGACACAACCCCATGTGCTAAAAAAGTAAAAAGCATTTGACTGCATTGAATGGGACTACCTCTTTGCTACAATGGCACGCTTTGGTCTGGGAGACCAATTCATTGCCAAGGTGCGGTTGCTATATGACTGCCCCACTGCCCGGTATCACTGTGTGGGATTCCTATCTGACCCTTTTCCGATTCGAAGGGGCACACGCCAGGGGTGCCCTCTCTCATCACTCCTATTCCTCCTGGCTATGGAACCCCTAGCCTCCACCATACGCAACTCCGCAGCATAGCGACTGTGCTACTCATAACTGGCCACTGCAAGATCTATCTCTATACAGATGACGTCCTGCTTACTTTAACTGATCCTAACCGCACCCTCCCTGCCATGCTGCGTATCATCGATGACTTCTGCATCCTATCTGGCTATAATGTAAATTGGGACAAGAATGAGGCCCTCCTAATTTTGTCTGGCATGACCAAAGCAGACATACACGGATACCCCTTTCGCAGGCAGCCATCATGCCTCAAATACCTACTGGTGAACAGGTGCATTGAGGGGGTGGTTTCAGACAACATGGATCCATCAATGGACCAGGTGAAATGAGACTTTGATAAATGGTCACACCTGAGGTTCTCCATGTGGGGCAGGGCGCAGACAGTACGGATGGTTACGTTGCCGCACTTCACATACACGCTTGGGATGCTCCCCATCCAGGTGCCTCTGTCCATGCTGCGCCTCATCGACTCCCAAATTCGATTCTTTGTACGGGGATCTTAGAAACCCCATCTAGCCATGACCAAACTGATGGTACGCCATTCATGTCATGGCCTGGGCTTCCCGTCGGTAGAGCATTACGCCCTTGCCCTCCAGCTCTCCCATTTGAATGTCGGCATAGTGGACAAGGCCTGGCTCTGGTTAAAATCTTTTTTGAGCAACAGGTCGTTCCAAGTGTTTGATGGACAGACAGTGTCTTCCAGCATGCCCCTGAAGTGTGGAGTCCCCCAGGGCTCCTCTTTAAGCCCCGCGCTTTTTAATATCTACATGAGGCCACTGGCTGAGGTAGTTCGTCCGTATGGAGTTAAGATCATATCCTATGCGGACGACACTCAGCTGGTGGTTTCATTAGCGCAGGAGGCTAACCAGCCACGTTCAGGTGGACTAATAAAATGCTTGGAGGAGGTGAAGGCCTGGATGACCTTGTCATCTTTAAAACTCAATGGTGACAAAACTGAGCTTATGCTCCTGGGCCCCGCAGACCCCACTTTCTTCAACTCACTGTGGCCCACCTGTCTAGGCCCCCCCGGCTCCGAAGGAGAACATCAAAAGCCTTGGGGTATGGCTGGACAGGAGTCTTTCACTCAACACCCAGGCCACAAAGCTCTCAGCTACCTGCTTTGGATTGCTCAGGACACTGAAGAAAGTTCTTCCCCTGCTCACCAGGGAGGCAAAGCAGGTAGCCATACAGGGTCTGATACAGTCACGTCTAGACTCCAATAACGTCCTCTATCTGGGCGCACCAGAGTACACCCTAAAGAGACTGCAGCTGGTACAGAATTGCGCTGCCCACACTCTGCTGCAAATCCCACGCAGACTGTCAGTCAAGGCGGGACTGACCAGCCTGCATTGGCTGCCAGTGCGTCAGAGAGTCACTTTTAAGGCAATGTGTATTGCCCACCAGGCCTTCTGGGACTCAGGACCTCTAATTACTCGTGGGCTAGTAAGTCAGTACCGTCCAGGTAGAGATCTCCGATCTAGTCAGGCTTTCATGGCAACAGTCCCAAGAATCAAAAAGACAAGGTCGGGTGGAAGGATGTTTGCCTACAATGCCGCCAAGATCTGGAATTCCCTCCCTGTACACCTGAGATCCAACCCTAACCTCCCCTCCTTTCGTAAACAATTAAAAACATACCTGTTTAATTCTTTTCAATAAAACTCAGTTCTCCTTCTTCTTTCGTCCTGGTCTATAACCTCACTCACTCAAACCAGCAGGTTTCCTCTAGTGCTTGGACGCCTCAGGGCAGCAATCGCGCTGTTATAAATCCACTTTCATTCATTCATTCATTCATTTGGTATACATGCTATCTGGGGTCCCGGAAGCCCCATAATAGGTCCATGTGAAACGGAAAATACTCTGCCGGCACAGGACTCTCTATTCTGTTTGAAGGCTGTACCCATCACTCAGGCACTTTGCACCCTGTGTTACACGCTATGCACAAGGCCTGGTTACGTGCATACCATCTACTCGGTGTAGACCCACGACTACAGGAAAAGGTGCCACTATGGCCCAATGATGGTATACGCATCGACAGTTGATCCCTGTCTTGGACTCAATGGAGCAAAGTGGCTATTCATACCTTAGATCAACTCCTGCTACTGGAGATTATAAACCGTTCGACCAGCTGAGAGAGAAATTCGGCCTCCACCCGTGACAAACCTGGTGCTACATGCAACTGCAGCACTGCTTAAGGCGTTGTTTGGGCCCTCGCCCCTGGTCCCTACAGTCCTCGTCTATAGTGTCTTATGTGACTGTGTGGGGGCACCACAAAGGAGTGATGTCAGCATTATACGGCACGATCTCAACCCACCTTTTCTCGCAACCCCTTTCACCAAATTTTGGCACCAAGTGGCAAATTCCCCTGCTGGCCTCCTATGAGGAAGATGAATGGGCAGACAAGGGCGCAAGAGAGGCACGCTTGAAGTTCTGCTATTTCAAGATGCTACATGACTAGCACTGGATACAACGAAATTGAAAAGAGCAGGACTCCTCCTCCATATGTTCTGCTTGTGATGCAAGAATATCCACTGTGATATAGCACACATCGGGCCGAATTCACAGAACTAACTTAAGACAAAAACCTAAACTTACTACCATTTTGGTATTCACAGAAGGCACTTACTCATTTCGGTATTCACAGAAGTTAGGAGTCCCAACTTTACTACTCCTAAACTGAGAAAAGTCCTAACTTTAAGACTTTCGGTATTCACAGAGGCATTTAGGAGTCCTAAAGTTAGGACTCCAAACTTCTGTGAATACCGAAATGAGTAAGTGCCTTCTGTGAATACCAAAATGGTAGTAAGTTAAGGATTTTGTCTTAAGTTATCGGGCCCATCATCTGCGAATGCCCTTCGATCCAACCCTTCTGGTTGCACATCGGAACGGTCTTGGGTGCCTTCCTGCCGCTACGCCTCCCACTTACCCCCTCAGCTTTCCCCCTCCACAACCTAAGGAACTCACTGGAACTCTCCTCCCCACAGCTCCGCCTCCTCCACACAGTCTTTGCCACAGCTAAGATATGTATTCTCTGCCAGTGGAGGTCGTCCGTACCCCATCGCAGGAAGCCTGGTTGGTGGCAATGATTCAAACGGCCTCACACGCACGTGTCATTTACAATTTGCAGTACCAGACTGAGTTATTTCTACAGACGTGAGAACCCTTCCTCTGTCATGAGACTGCTGACAGACACCCTGACCCAGGTTCTCCACCCCCTTGAAACGCATCGAACTGAATTGAATGATACTACGACTTCGGCTGTTCCATGGAATGCTAACTACCCCTTCCCTCCTTTTCCCTCCACCCCCACCCTCGCTACCTGCGTAAGCATGGTGCTTACCTCCCCATTACCCTCCCACACCCACCCCATCTTATCTCCCCCGTATTCTCCCCCTTCTCCCCTTCCTCTCCCATATTCCCACCCCCTCTTCCTTCCCCCCTTGTGAGTTACACATCCCACCCCCTTAACCCCTCCCAAGCCCTTCTCTTCCGACGCCCCTACCCCCTTTCCTTTGTTTCTTTGTTTCTTTTTTGTTTCCCTTATCCCCTCCTCTAATCAATCCAATCTTCCCCCCTTCCACCGGACACGCAGGCCCACGAACAACAGGAACCCCCCATGCCAAGGGTAACAAATACTGCCCCCAGTCTCACCAGTCCCATCTTCTTTCGCGACTCCACCCACCCTCCTAACAATGAGTGATAGACTCACCTGCACCAACAGCGGAGGGCTCTTCTCTCTTTCTTCTTTCTTCGACACGACCCCTGCCTCCAACCAACCCGGCTGCCTGCATCACCCGACCCCTGGCGACCCATCCTAAGGCTCCACCACCCCTCAATAAAGGGGATGCCCCCCACCCAGTGCACTCAGCCCAACACGTTTCCACCCGATGGCCCCAGACCCAAGAGTCCTCTCTGCCTATGACCTCTAACGATAACACTGAGATTAGGGAAATCCCCCCTGCAACCCCCCCCCCGCCCCGCCCCAGTTTGCTGATACAGGGCTTCAGTATCTCTTAGTATCTCTTAGTGTTTCATGGATATTGTCTCTTACCCTTCATCCTAAGTATGCCCACCTACCTCCTCCTCCCTTCTCAGTACAAACTATCACATCACCCTGTCTACTACTGTACAGAGTTACCATATTTGGATGTTGGGTGGCTTTCACTCATGCTGTATGACTTTTATTCACTTAATAAAAAATTGGAACACATAAAAAAATCGACAGCCAAGAATAATTAATACACCAAGCCAGCATAGTGATTGCGTAGTCTTTTTCTGAGTAATTTTTGATGCAAGCGATCATTCTGTAGATGTGTATGCAGTTTTAAGTGCTCATTAAAATGGTTAAATGTGAAAAAAAGGAGTACCACATGGGTGTACCCTTATCGCCCACTGCGTCTGGCTCACTGTTATTCAGCAACATCCAAACACGTGCAATGCGCATGTTGGGGACACATGACTTACGTCTCCTGCACGATGGAACATACGAGATCTGTGAGATTGATCAAATGAGAGCAGGATGGCACATGAGCACTGTGCCATCTAAATGTAGGGTTGAAAGCCTCTGGGGGGTCACAGGGCCCAAAGTAATACACAGGAGGCAGAGATAATGATTGGAACTGCCCAGAGACCCTGGATACAGGGTTTCCATCACACCCAGATCCAACCATGCTTACAGCAGTCAGGCGGTTCCACACCGACAAAACCATTAAATAACCCTGATCAATCTTGTGCATCTGAAGCGTTATATTTCTCTTGAAAATACAAGACATTAAAACTTTCACTCTATAACCGGGTTTCAAAATGGGTCTGGCTTTACTACTTTTCGCCTTTGTACTTTTGAGATGGCGCCGTGTGGGCATGAAGATGGCACCTGGGATGGTGCACTCAGGATCTCTGAGATGAAATCCCTTTGCTCCAAGGCTGTGTCTCTGTTTTCTTCAACAGGCAAACCTGGGGAAGCTGGGTATTCTGGGCGATGACTATTGCTCATGGGCGAAGGCGTGGACCTCCCACTTGATGTTGTGTTCTTCAGCATGGAACAACGACTTGCGGAGGGGGGGAAGGTGTTGGATTTAAGATCCAACACCTTCCCTACTGTCCGCACAGAGTGGAGTTAGAATAGTAAATTATACTATTCCAACATCCAGCGCCCCTACTCCGCAAGTCGTTGTTCCGACTTGCGGAGTAATGGTATGCGGAATCACAACGTGGTCGTTGTAACGACCGCGTTGTGATTCCCTGCGGACAAAACGAATACGGGATAAGGAGGCATATTCGTCTACTTCCCCATGAAGGTATTTATATTTCCTTACAGCCCTTAAGCAAAGGACCTCCCTTACCCCATTAACAGGTACCAGGGAGATGCAAATAGCTTTAAATATTCCATGTAAAAGCTTAGAGAACTTGTGAAAGTGACCTTGACCATCCCAGGCTGAAACCTCTGAAATATCTGCATATTCACACATGGTTCACTTCCTGCTTATGGCAAGGGCGGTGTCCCGAGTCTGTGACCTTTAAGGTAGTAATGCACGAAAGAGGTCCTCTCAACCTCGAGTTTAGGACAAATGAACAAAATATATAAATATCTCCTATTATATTCTGCAAACATTTAATTTAATAATTCTCCGTAGGCCCTTGTAGCATTTATTGAGACATAAACCCATAAGCAAGGAGCAGGTAGTAACTGGGGTATATATAGTCCCACAGAGAATGCACACAAAGTTTCGAAAAATAGGGGCCTATTTTGGAGTCCCTTGTGCTGCCGGTACGTCACTTTTTCCCATGTTAAAAGTGACGCACCAGCGGCGCAAGGGGCTTGTAAATAAGCCTCATAATGTTTAGGCCCCACTATAGACATCTTGGCTCTTGAACACATATATACTAATGTTGCCATCTTTCTCTAGTCATTTTCTTCCCCTTTGCTTTACTTGCTGAGCCCACTAAACATGATCACTACCTTCCTTTACTGTATACACAAGACAGACACACTTTTCATCTATGTATTTCTGAATTTTAAACGGGGGGGGGGTACTCCCACCCAGAGTATTGACACTACACAATTTGCCAAGTAGAGTAAAGTCACATAAAAGTCCAATAAAAAACAGAATGTTCATAGAGTAGTGCCTGGATTCTGGTAAATTTAGCATCATCTGATGGTTAGTCGTGTCCTCCAGATACACAGATATTCTAAATGAAAGAGAATTCCACTCTCTTCTTTAAATGTTTTTTGGAGGTTTTGTTTCTTATAACATACATTTAAAAAAAAAAAATTCCCTGGTCATTTCTGAGCTTGGTGACATAATTTCTGAATCTGGGGAGTTTAATTGCTCCCGCAAGTGATTTCCCGGGTGTGTCTCCCTCCCAATATACTCTGGCCGTGCAGTGTTTCCCCCAAAATCTACATTCCCGCTCGGTAGCCTCCGTATACTCTGTTAGTTTCTCCTGCATCTTAGCTTTTAAGGTATCTGACCCTCCCCCGCCCGCCATTTCCCGTTCCAGTCCCTTCAGGTCTTTCTCAAGCGTGTTCAGAGTCCGTCTGAGGTCCTTTAGTATTCCCCCTCCCTTGGAGATGCACCATCCGCGCACAGTCACCTTGAATGCCTCCCACACAGTAGTCAAACTGGCTACAGAGCCCGTGCTCCTAGGGAAGAAGTCCTTTATCTCCTGTTCAATGTCCGCTTTGAAGACAGCATCCTGCAGATGCAGGGGGTTAAGTCTCCAGTTAATGTAGGGGGTCAGATCCACCGTGGGCTTCACGGTGACTAACACAGGGGAATGATCAGAAAAAGTCTTAGCTAAGTGGATCGCCTTATCCACCCAGTGTGCCATGCCTTTGGAAACTAACAAATAATCCAATCTGGCCCAGGTGTTGTGTGCAGAGTACCTTCCTGCGTTACTGGGTGGAGATGACGCCATGTATCTAACACATTATCTGTGGCTACAATGTCCCGTAACGTGCGTTGGGACATGGTGTAGTGTGCAGCAGTGGCGTGTGAGCGATCTATGCTGGGATTAATTACAGTGTTAAAATCTCCCCCCAGAACACATACCACTGCCCAAGCATGTGTAACTTGCCTCGCAGTGTGAGGAGAGAGTGAGCATCGTCTATATTAGGCCCGTAGTAATTCGAGAAGACCACGTCATGCGAGTTAAGTCTGCCCCACAACAATCAGTACCTACCCTCTGGGTCTATCCCCCCCCCTCCCCAAACAAACGGAACCCCCTGTTTAATGAGTATGGCCACACCCCTGGAATAGTTAGAATAGGATGTGTGCCAGATGTGTCTCCTGCAGGAGGGCAACGTGGACTTGATGGCGGTCCAGATAGCCTAATACATGCCTACATTTCCTAGGGTCATTCAGTCCTCGCACATTCCAGGAGAAGACATGTAGGGCTGTACTATCTCTGGGTTTATCAGTCATGACTATCGTACTGTGCAGTCTTTAACGTATCGTGGGCAAACTTCCCTCTACAACTCACTTCATTCACTCTCATTTCAGTCGTCCCCACCCCGTCCCTCCCTCCATCACCCACACCGGCAACCCCAACATGCCAGGAAATAACAACCCTCCCCCCCATACAACTTCCCCATATGGAGCAGCTGCGCTCCTAACTTTAGAACCATGGCAAAAGGAAATAGGGGGAATGCCCTTATTAGGGGGCCACTAGGTGCTGCCGCCGGTCTAACTCAGCCTCTCTATCGCACCCATCCGCAACCTCCTAGAACACAGGGATCGGTCTGACGGGATGGAGGCGAGCGTCCAGGCGGCCAATTTTGCCACCAAGTCAATTATCAAAAGTTATAAATCACCAAACTGCATAGCGTCCATTACAGGCCCAAATTCAGTGCCGTCGAGTGTCCAGTCCCGCGCAGGTCTCAGGGTGAGCCGGGCTCCGAGAGCGGGGAGTGGGAACGTGATAGCCGTCTCGCAGCTCTCTCCTTGGAAGATGATCGCCTGGAGTGCTTGAGGTAATCCTCCACTTGTTGAGGTGTGTTAAATATGTGTGGTGCCCCCCGATGATGGATCCGTAGTCTCGCAGGATATAGCATGGCATACTGAATGCCCTGGGTTTGTAGCTTCTTTTTAACCTCCAGGAATTTACGTCGAGCGTCCTGCACCTGCTGAGTAAAGTCCCGATAAAAGGATAGGGTTGTGTTTTCATACCGCACCTCACCCTTCTCCCACGCCAGTCGTAGCACAGTGTCTCTGTCTCTGTAGTTCAGAAATCGCATTATCACCGGGCGTGGGGGGGCTCCTGGTGGGGGACGTTTCGCCAAAGATCTATGCGCCCGTTCGATGACCATGTGGGCTGACAATGAGTCTTTCCCGGACATGTCAGAAAGGAGACGTTCCATAAAGCGTTGGAGACTCCCCCTGTTGGTCGTCTCTGCTAGGCCTAACATGCGTATGTTGTTTCTTCTGGAGCATGCTTCCAACTCCTCGTTCTTGTCTGCGATGACTTTTAAAAGTTTGTCCATTTGCAGCATATGTTGTTTACTTGTACCCGCTCCATCCTCCTGCTCCGATACTCGATGTTCCGCCTCCGTTAGCCTCTCTTCATGGTCGTTCAGCTTCGTCATGACGCCGTCCAGCCTGGTGTTCATGGAGTCTATTTTGGCGTCGATGGTGGCGAGGCTATGTTGCATCTCCACCAGTAGGGCTTTCCACCCCTCCTCTCTAGTCTCCGGGGGGTCCTCAGCGCCAGGATCCTTAGAAGTGGTACCGGGTGTTTTGCGGGTATCAAAGGGGAGCTTTGATTGCCTGGGCTCAGTCTCCCCCATGGTGGTTAAGTACGTCCAACCTGGCAGCGTATTGGCGAGTCTCAGAGGGGCCCCAGCTGGCAGCTCTCATGACAGCCACCCAGTAACAGCACACTATGTCCTCCGAGTTGGCCAGATGAGGGTCAGGGAGGCCTCAGCAGCAGCGAGGGAAACAGCCCGCGTCAGGGGCTCGCTGCGGGTAAATCTCGTTCCCAGGCTCAGGTTTTGGGAATCCGCAATATGGTGCGTTCTGTCTCGTCAGGGCATGAAACAGAAGTGTCCCCAAAATGGCGGCGAAGGCCCAGATTGGCCACGGGGAGGGTATCTTCCAGCAGTTCTCAAGCAGCAGTGCAGGCGGCCGGGGGGTAGTGTGGTAGGGCGCCCTGGAGTGAGGTCCCCGAGGCAATGCTGCAGCCGAGCCGCCTCTACAGCCAAGCCAGTGTCAGTGCGTATTTTCACCAATATACAGGCGACCGGTACAGTCTAAAATGGCGGCGCCCTCTGCCAGCTCTTTTTCTCCACCGCGTGGGTCAACCCCACTGTCGCCCCCGCACAGCCGTAAGCAACCACTCGGCCTCACCTCCGTGTCTGGGTGCCTCCGCTGCGGTAGGAGCCAGCCTCCACCAGCATAGCCCCTGGTACAGACTCAACAGGAAATGTGGCCTCACCTCTTCCACTCGCCCCCGAGGAACGGCTCTCGCGTAGTGGCAGCACTCCGCTGCGGTCAGCTTGGAGCCCCGCTTTTGTTGTATTGTTATCAGGGGGAGGGGAGTGGGCGCTACAGTAGAAGAATAGCCCTAGCTCCCCTCCTCCGGCTGCGTATTGTCCGGGACTGCGCAGCCCCGGCCTCCAGTAGATCTTGTGCCCCGAGCTGCGCTCCAGAGCGCTCAAGTCTCTACCTCGCCGCCGCGTTCACGACGTATAATGTAATTATTTCTCGGACCTCCGGCCCCAGGTTTGGCCGGCAGCGTCAGTGGGAAACAGCGTTTACAACGCAATTTTTACAACGCAGTACCTTTACCACGCAACTTTTACAACGCAAGTCGTTACAACGATTGCGCTGGGGGGCGCTCTAGGATAGGAAATAGTTAATTTACTATCCAAAACCTTCCCTACTATCCACGGGGACTGGAGTTGGAATAGTAAATTAAACTATTCACTATCCAGCACCCCCCAACGCAAGCCGTTGTAACGACTTGCGTTGTAAAAGTTGCGTGGTAAAGGCACGCGTTGTAAAAGCATGCGTGGTAATGACATACATCCGCGTCAGTGGGCCAATGTGTGGCTTTGGTGGAACTATTGGAGATGGCAGGATGAGGATTATGTGTTGGAATCCGCCCGGATCGGCGGGAGCTTTACGCCAGGGCGGCCATTGTCGTCCAGCGCCACCTAGCGCCCCCCTTCTTGTAACATACATAGTCTGTGACAAGCAATGTGTACTTACGATCGCGTAAAATTGTTCTTCGTTAGTTCTTTTCAAACTTTGGTGTTCTGATTGATAAAATGATTTAAACAAAAAAATAATATTATAGGCAATTGCTAAAGGATAGGGGTCAAAAAAGGTTATGTTAGGAGAACGTAGGGCAAAAAGAGATCTCTCTCTTTAAATAACAAGCATTTACAATGCAATAGGTCTCGCAATTACGAATTTTTATAATATTAAAATGCATTGCATTTACAATACCAATAGTTCAAAGTTTTGCAAAAGCAATACCTATTGTATTGGCGAGTGCTATGTCCGTGAAGCGATCGCTGCGCTCATTATTAAAGTAAAAAAAAAACAGAGCGCAGTGTCCCTGAAGCGGGTGCCCTGCTCAGTATTAAAGTACAAAAAAAAAAAAAAGAAACAGAGTTAAGTGTCCCTGAATCAAGCGCCACGCCATATTAAGGGCTGGGTGTCATTGGTTTGCTCATGTATGCAGATGCCTGTGAAGTCTTCATATAGATAGTAAATAAACTAGGTGATAGAACCGCTCCAGAACACTTACACCAGGTGCCTTACGGGTATGTCATATTTAGTAGTACCCTATGGACCACTGCACGAAGCTCGTTGAAAGATAAGAAAGCAGAAGAGCGTCTCCCCGTTATTTTATTTTATCCTGACACATACATTTCTGCAGACACATACTCTGTCAATGACTTGGCGTGCTTCAGTAAGGGTTATGTATTTTGTTGACAAAATATCTGTCATACATTTCGACAATTTTCAGACTCCTATCCTGGTATTTTGAAATGTAGGTAGCATGTTGTTTTTGCTTATCTTCCCAACTTCTTTAACACAGAAATTGTTAGCATGTTTCAGCTATAGATCACTTGGTGAAAGCCTTCCTCAGGACACATTAATAGCTTTCTATACACTATGTTCATGCAGCAATCTTCTTACCTAAATGAATGTTCAACATCCCATCATACAATCTCAAGACCTAGATAAACATTCGGAAGCCCAACGAGGCCTTCAGAGGTATTGGCTTATCATAAAATCTCCTGATTTCCTTGCAGGTCAATTTATTTCTTTTCAGTGTCGCATTTGTGCATTGCGTGAATGTCTAACTCTAGTCCGAAGTGTTTAACTCTATGTCTCTCCTGGGTGGCAGGTGGTTGATGGAATAATAGAGCGGACAAGCAGCGGAGGAGTCTGCGGCAACGATGGGATGATGCACATGACTCTGACTTCACTGCCCTTTGGTGGAATTGGTATGGCGGCTGAATGTTATATTGCTTGAGTCTGATAGTGCATGCAAATAGTTTCAGAGCACTAGGGACTGATGTGCTTGCGACATGCGCACGCACACACATACACACACACATGTCCTCTGACTCTTTCGGACCCCTTTACAAGCAGCCTGACCTAACCTGAAACAATCAATCAATCAATCATTTGTAGAGCGCACTACTTACCCTTGAGGGTCTCAAGGCGCCGCTGGGTGGGGGTGTGCTGCTACTGCTCGAACAGCCAGGTCTTGAGGAGTCTCCTGAAGGCTAGCAGGCTGCAATAGGTTGCAATTAGAATCACAAAGCCTGTGGTAGGACAGAGGCACAGACACACAATGATTCCAGCACACACCCATCTCAATCAAGTCCATTCTGGATTAATAAATCAACAATAATGTCAGAGAAGTCCACTCCTAAGAACCTAGGTCTACTCAAAGATACATGTTAGTAAGCCAGATTAAACATCACTAGCCAAGGCCTAGCAAAACCTCAAACACACAATAATTAAAACCTTAATAAAACCTCTCAACACTATGAAAGCAAAAAAGAACAGAGAAAGGAGAAGATGTGACTTAACGGCCTGAGCTGTCGGCTTTGGAACTGGCTACGGCTCAACGTCTTGAGATTACTGGAAAGTCTCCTAACCACTCTGTCCCTAAAAAATAGAAAACAAATAATCTTACCATCTGAAATGTAATCTGGTGCGATCCGATGGCTTTGGACCCACTTCACTTTATATAAAACCGCAAAAAAAAGACTTGTAAAAGAAAACAAAGTGTGGATGGGCATCTTGAAGGGTTACGCCCTTCAACTCCCCCTTGTAGCAGCAGAGAGGAGTGGTTGTAGTGCACAGGGCGGGGCAGTTCTTTGTTGTTAGAATGAGATTAGTGGAAGGTTTAGGAGGTCAGCCCACACTTTTCAGGATCAGCTGTCGATAGCCAAAGATGTGTGCTGCTTTTCTGAATACACTGCTCAGCACACAATGGCTGCAGTTTGGAATGAGGCATTCTGCAAAGCTTCCCTCCTAGATGCAAGCTTCAGGGGAGAAGTAAGAATCAGGTATGCCTGCTGGTATACATGCCAATCCAGGGGCTGATTTACAATCCCCCTGCGCCACCAGTACATCCCTTTTTGTGACGTACAGGGGGCGTATTTTCCTGCTCCATATTTACAAGGACAGGAAAAGCCACCCTGCGTGGCTTTTCCTGTACTTCTAAATATGGCCCCTTTACTTGGCGTGAAAGGGGCGTTCCGTGGGTGTTGCTGTGGGTGTTCCCACGCAGTACCCATGGAACAAGATACATTTCCAGATTTCCGAGGAATCGTAAATCTGGAAATGCGTCTGAATGCTACGCCACCCTAGGGGTGGCGTAGCAAGCCGCAACGAGGAGAAATGTTTTCAGCTCTCCGCGTTTTTTCCTCTTTCAATGCGTGCTGCATTCTACAGCACGCATTGAAAGCCGAAAATGCCTGTCGTGATTGTTTTTGTGCAGGAAGGTGCCCCTTTCTGCACAAAAACAATCTCCCCATGACGCAGGCATCCTTGCACCGTGGTGCAAGGGTGCCTGTGCCGGCGCATGGCAGCTGTTTGTGCGTCAGCACAGGGGAGAGCTCAGGAAAGCAACATAACCTTGTAAATATGTTGCATTCCTGTGCTTTGGAAGTGCCGCAGCGTGGCGCAGCTAAAGGGCTTGCTGTGTCACGCTGCAGCACTTCCTCGAACATCTGCCCCATAGTCTTTGTCATCAATGCCCCTGCACTGACTCCATTAGCTCCTCACCTCCCTCTCCTTCAGTTGTTACACAGTTGAGCTGCATATTCTAGACTGTGCCAACATGCTTTTTTTCTGTTTTGTGCTGCAGGGCACAGCGGCATGGGGAAGTACCATGGCAAGTTCACCTTCGACACCTTCTCGCATGAACGTGCCGTGCTCCTGCGAAGCTTCGCTACAGAAGAACTCAACTCCATCCTATACCCACCCTACACCGAAGAACACTTGAGCATCCTGGTTTCCTCCTTAGAGTCAAGCGCAGCTCAACCCGCAACATGCCCTGAGTCCAGAGCTAAGCCCTAGAAGAATCTCGGCGGGGCATGAGGCGTGGGGGCTAAAAAACAGGAAGGGGCAGATTCCCACTTCCTCTGGTGTCTCCACAAACCACTTAACAGAATGTAAGCCAAAGCCTCTCTCCTGCGTCTTACAAGCAGACTGGTCAAGGGAGAAGTCTAGAAAATATTACAGGCTCTTACCTTTAAGAGGTCAGTAGGGCTGAGGCGGAGTCAGTGGCATGTGCGGCTATTTGTCAAATGACTCCCTTACCCTTAGTTAATCAGGCTTTTGATTGACAAAGACTCTTCCATATTCCACCTTTTGGCTTCTCAATCTCTGCTCCATCCTCATTGCCCCTGCAGGCACTCATCCTAAGTGTTAAATGTGCTGATACACTTACTATGTGCCTCATAACTCTCCTCCTGTTGCATTTAGTTCCTTTGCTAGCAGTATATATTTCTGTACTGTAGCCCTGTAATCAGTATGTTCCTTAACTTTTCTCTCGATTCTTCCTTATTAATATATCTCATATGTTCACACTGCTGCAAATCCAATAATCTCTCAATCCCCCACTTTTGAATTGCCTCCTCTGTCCTCACTGACTCGGAACCAAGGGCCCGATGTAGGTAATCCCCGATTACCGATTCTTAAATACCGAATCATACCGATTCGGTATTTAAGAACTGGCAATCGGGATGAAGGTATATTTACCGAATATTTTACCGAATCATTAACATTCGGTATTTACCGATTCGGTAATTGCCATTGATTCCTATGGGCCTTGAGGCCCAAAGGAATCAATGTCAAATACCGAATCGGTAAATACCGATTCGGTCAAATTACCGAATTACCGAATTTACAAGGGGACAGGGTGTCACTTTGACACCCTTTTGCACCCCTGATTCTGGCTTGTGTGCAATGTGACACAAATACATGCCCTTAGGGCATGTATGTGTGCCACATGGCACAGGTGTACATGCACAGATGTGCATGTACACAGGAATTCGTCATTTACCATGAGATAGTATTTCATGGTAAATAACAAATTCCTAAGGGCCTGTGGCACTATTTTAAGTGCCACCTACATCTGGAATTAACGATTCGGTAAATATACCGAGTCGGTATTTTACCGAATCTGTAAATTTACCGAATCGGTAAATTTACAGATTCGGTAAAATTCGGGCCCCCTACATCTCAAAAACCAATTACCGGTCGGTAACGGCCAAAATCGGCCGTTACCGACCGGTAATTGGCGACCTACATCTGGCCCCATATGTGGCGGCTTTTTTCCTACAACATATGTTTTTACTTTGCACTATCCTTTCGTTCAAGTGTTTGCCATTTTATTGCTTAATCAGTCGCCTACGCCTTGAGGACTTCGGCAAAAGCAGGCCATATTCAGAAATATCTACTGTGGTGCAAAGGCGTGTGAGCCTGCATCGAGTTCATATATAAAAAAGAATCTATGGTAATTTGAATATCAAGGATATTTTCATTCCCAAACACTTGGACCCTTCTGCTTATTGTAGCTCAGTTTGTCTGAGTCCTCCTTTGCCAAATCTGTCTCTTCATCTTGTGTGTGAAAGTGTTTTTATAATAGGAAAATAATACTTTATTTAGATGTGTTTAAGTTACCCTGACTAGGCCTTAATCAGCTGCATAGACCTCATTTCACATTTGCAAAATGAAAGTTCACTTTTATTTAATGAGAATGAGCATTGTCCATGCACTTGTGTGCTGATCTATTTCAGAAATTTAGTAAAGTAAGAAACCTTATTTACCTTCCTCATGAGAATGCCATGTTTAGGATGTTCTTGTCTTTGGAACATTAAAAGGTCCTTTGCCTGAATCTTTCCTTGCCTCCATTCATTAGCTGAACCGCCGATTACTTTTGTGTATTATATGAATGTGATGTCCTTTTCATTTCATATGCACACCTCTGTATTATTTTGCAGCAAAATAGGTGTATACTAGATATATATTATATGATGTGTGTTAGACATTGGGTTTGTGGTTGGCAGAAGTATGCACTCTGTCCGAACAGGAACCACAGTCCTAGTCAGAGTAAGTCATAAAGCACACCCTAAATTAACCTGTGCTCACCCTCTGGTAGCTTGACACAGAGAAGTCCTTCTTCCAGGCAGAGTTACTTTACATGTCCAGAAGTGTCTCTCTTGGCGGGGTCAGAGACCCAGTACTTATACCCAGTTGTGCCTTTGAAGTGGGGGTGACCTCAAATAAGGGTCGTTGAAGTGCACAGAGATCTGTTCTTCGTAGCCCTAGCTCCAGACTCACTGGGGGGGTAATCAACCCTTAGTGCTCATTCAGGTGTGCCAGCTCCTCCCTCCTTTCTTGCCCAGGATGAGCCATCAGGATGCAGATGGGCACTCAAGGGCAGATGTATCATCACCATCATTTGCGATTCCCAAATAGCGATTTTTAAGAAATCGCTATTTGGGAATTGCAAATTGGGATGTATGTAGAAATTCGCTATCTTTTAGCGATTTCTTAAAATTCCTTCATTGCGATTAGCAAATTGCTAATCGCACTTAAGGAATAATTTCCCATTCATTGCTATGGGCCAGGAGGCCCATAGGAAGCAATGGGAAGGTATTCTCAATTTGCGATTCGCAATTTGTTAATCGTAAATTGAGAATTATTTCAAGGGTGCAAGGGTGTCCTAAGGACACCCTGCTGCACCCCTGAAATGTACATGTGTGCGCATATGGCGCACATACATGCCCTAAGGGCATGTATGAGCGCCACATGGCACCTTTACAAATCCAAAACGTGCATTTGTAAAAGAATTCGCAAATTACCACCAACTACAAGTTGGTGGTAATTTGCGATTTCTTAGCCTAAATTCGCAAAAAAAGAATGCTTCATACATAGCATTTAAGGAATCGCTTTATACGATTCCTTAAATGCTAGCGCAAATTAAGGAATCGCAAATTTTGCGATTCCTTAATTTTGCGATCCGATTTTCTTCATACATTGCATTTCCCGTTTTTTTGTCACAAACGCTGCTATTTTGCGAATCGCAGCGTTTGCGACAAAAAAACGCTTGATACATCTGCCCCTCAGTCACAACTGACCTTCCTTTGTGTGCGGCTGTCTAGTGGGAAAGCACAGTCAAGTCGTCCCCCACCTCAGATGTGCATTGGAGAAAGGCTGCAGGCACACATGAGCTTTAAGAGCAGAAAAATGGCAGCTTTTTAAAACTCAACAAATTCAAGCGCAAACCGCTTGACCTGACGCGCACTGTTGCTATTCCATCTGGAATACTTTTAAACGGTATAATATAATACAATACAATTTCATAAAACAATTTCAAGTTGTGACAATCAGCAAACCATCACTCTATATTGACTTATGTTGTAATTTACTGTGTTTGTTTATAAACATGAAACAAAGTTTTCAATTACATGACGTTACATCATAAACATTTCATTTTTCATGATTATGACAATGACATTCATCTATATCTCATTTTACATTGCCCGCCCAATGCATTTCGGGCCTCCAGGCCCTTCTTCAGGGCTGTATCTAAAAAATAAAAATAATCAAACATTTTGTTGTAATATAGCGGTCCTTCATACATGCAGAGTGAGCAACCTCACAACAGTTACCACTGTGTTACTATATAGTTATTATTAGAACCAATAATAAGTGAACCTTGTGTGGGTGGACTCTAGTGAGTAAATGTAAAAAAATGAAGATACCAGTGCAAGTGAAGAGTGAAATGGCGAGTAAAAATAAAGTGAACAGTGAAAATTACCCAAAAGGGCTCAAAAGCTCTCGACATAACCTATGTGCCAAAAGAAATAGAAATAGAAAAAACACCCTGGTGTAATACTTAAGGAGAAGCTAGTGGCTTCTGTACTGACCTTGCTGTTGAGTAATTACACCAATTCAGAAAATGGGATGATACGTCCTATATCATAAAATACACCGGTACTTCATTAGAACAAGAAATTTTACCGGAAGACGACTAATATGTAAGAACTGGTCAAGTCATACCTTGCAGTTCATTCAAGATGAATGGGCTCGTTACTCATGTAGAACGCTGTAGACCGCTGTCTCCGTGGAGTTGCGGCAAGGAAATTCCTCATACTATAAACAATGAGGAACCGCGGTTAGCATGCTTTGTATGCGAACGTTACTAAAAAATACCAAAAATACAAGCGTTTGGGAGATTAGGCTTACCGGGAGTCGTGAGAGGTACTCTCGTGTGCAATTCAAACGCCTGTGTTCTGATCGGCTTCCGTGTATGAGGTCGCGCTTGCGCGATCTATCATCAGGGAGTGGATACTAAAAACGGACTGCCAAATGGTGAAAGGATAGAAGGATACGAGCGCCATATTAGGGGGACTACCCGAGTGGTAAACGGATAGAATAATGAATAGAAAAAATGTGGAGACCGTGTAGGAGATTATGTAGAGCAATAAAGTGTGTGAAAAAAATGAAAAAATGAAAATAAATCTTGGATGTGTATGCACATATGGTGGGTACATTTTCATATCTATTTACAGTTGTATCACTGTGCTCTGAACCCGCTGTCGCACGCAGGCGACTCTTGAACAATATTCATAAATAACATCCTAGATCCACTCTGTCATTGATCCCTTTCGGATCCTGAGAATCTAGTTGCCCGAAATGCATTGGGCGGGCAATGTAAAATGAGATATAGATGAATGTCATTGTCATAATCATGAAAAATGAAATGTTTATGATGTAACGTCATGTAATTGAAAACTTTGTTTCATGTTTATAAACAAACACAGTAAATTACAACATAAGTCAATATAGAGTGATGGTTTGCTGATTGTCACAACTTGAAATTGTTTTATGAAATTGTATTGTATTATATTATACCGTTTAAAAGTATTCCAGATGGAATAGCAACAGTGCGCGTCAGGTCAAGCGGTTTGCGCTTGAATTTGTTGTGTTATTAGTTTATGCACGAGAGGGACATCGTGCCTACCTACGCAGCACGCATAGATAAGTTTGAGTAAAGAAGTTTAATTACCTTAAAGATAGGTGTGCCCAGCCTCTACCATATCAGCTTTTTAAAACTGCCATTTCTAAAATAGTAATGTTAAATTCAGCTCTACCAGTAAAGATGTGTTAGCATTATCATACCAATGGTATAAAACATAACAGAGGTACTCCTTCTCAATCAGGAAGTACAGCTGAAAAGCGTAATAATGAATTCCTAATGTTAACCTATGAGAGGAGTAGGCCCCTCACCAGTGAAAAACGAATTGGCATGTTTTTCACTACTAGGACATGCAAAACTTAATAGTCCATGTCCTACCTTTTAGTTGCACAGCACCCTGCCCTGTTGGCTACCTAGGGCCTACCTTAGGGGGACTTGTGTGTATTAAAAGGGGAGTCTAAGGCTTGGCAAGAGATTTTAAATGCCAGGTTGACATGGCAGTAAACCTGCATACACAGGCTCTGCAGTGGCTACTTGTGTGTGTGGCACAATCAGTGCTGCAGGCCCACTAGTAGCATTTAATTTGCAGGCCCTGGGCTCGGGTAGTGCACTCTAGTGAGGGCTTACAGATAAATAAAGTATCCCAATTGTGGATAAACCAATGTTACCATTTATATTTAGGGAAGAAGCATGTGCACTTTAGCACTGATCAGCAGTGGTAAAGTGCTGAGGGCAACAAAATAAATCAGCATAAAGAGGAAATAAGCAGGCAACATGTTTGCTGGGTAACACCACACTAAGGCTGAGAGGTCTAACAATGTGCCTTGTGTATTGAAAAATGTTTGGTTTAGGTGACTGTGTCTTTGTTAATCAAGCTCTATGATGTCATGTTTCATCACACTGAGTGTGTGGTTTTCTTTGCCTAACACCCAATTTTAGATTATGTTTTTGGGAGATGTACCAGACTTTTCTTGCTTTCCTAACCGTGCAGACTCTTTTTCAGTCTGTCATTTGATTTACACTTAGAGTTTTTATTTACACTTTCTTTGGAGGCAGACTAAATGTTGGTCTTCTTGCTTAATTATACTCTGGTTTTGGGTGCTATTTGCTTTAAAGATTTACCTTATGTTGTTAATTTGCTTGCAATTTTTGATTTTGACTCATTTTGATTCTTGATTCTCCATGATTTAACTAACAACTTTTTGCCTTCTGTAATGAACTTAATGTTTTAATAAACCCTTACGGTTTTGGCTTGAATTACTGTCTTGTGGAGGTTTCATTTGTTGTCTTTAGGCTTCATCTTATGAAAACTCAAACAGCTCCATCCTGAGACTTGAGAGCGTTGACCTGTGTTTGCATGAGCTTCATATCTATGGCCTTATGCACCTGGGGTAGAATTATCAAGGCTGCTTCCGTGGAAGTCACAATGCGATGCAGACTGGCTCAAATTCACGATTCAGTAGACTCCCGTGCAAAACACTTTTTTGAGCTGGAAAGGTGTGTAAAAATAACGTAAATAGTTTTTGTGCTACTTTGCATTATTTTACATCAACCAGGCGTTCCATGGGTGGTACATCACTGTTACCATGAAACAAGCAAATGTTTTTGGCGCAAAGCCCTATCTACTAACATTTGTACATAGAGGTGGGCATTGAGACAGGTGCAAAGTGGGAGAAAAGATTTTTTCTCTAAACTTGTCAGACGTTGCTGGTGTGCTGCACTGTGCAACACACATACAAAGTGGGAAAGTTTAAAAGTATGATGATAGAATTTTGAACTGGAAAGATACTCTCCCCGTACAAAACTTTATCATGGTCCATTGGTGAGTGTGTGTGGCTAGGCAGCCCAATTGTGCGCCCAGGAGCAGTGAGGAAACAATCTCATCTCCAGATTAGTGTATGGCTGGTACCTGCTGTCTGAAAGACAGTCTGAATGTATTAAATAAAGCGAATTGAGGAGCTGCAGGGGGAGGCAGACATTTATGTCCGGCTAGTTATTTCTCCATCTTCTGAAAGCATTACCACCAAAGCAGTATCACTTTAAGCTGATGACTTGTTGATAAATACCCATGTTTTAAAGTATTGAGAGATCTACCAGAATATTGGTATGCGTGAAAGGTACGTGTGCAGTTACAATAAGGGCAGTCACCTTTAGATGTTCTTTTCACATTTATCTGTCGGTGATCACATCTAGTGTATATTTTGTATTTGTCTGGTGCTCACGCAGTCAGGATGGCGCTTCCGTGACCAGCATTATTCGAGTTGCACATATTGCCCGGAGCTGGCCTCCCCCAATGGTCTGATGAACTTGCCTCTGATCCCCTGAGACCCTCCTGTGGAGAGACCTAAGATCTTCAGGCCTCCAAGTAGTAACTAAGGGCCAGATGTAGGTAGCCCAATACCGGTCGGAAATGGACGAAAATACAGATTTTCGGCCGTTTCCAGCCGGTATTGGGCTATGGAGATGTAGGGGCTCAAAAAACATACAGATTCGGTAATGTTACCGAATCGGTAATTTTACCGAATCGGTAAAATTACAGAATCGGTAAATTTACCGATTCTGTAAATTTTACAGATTCGGTAATTTTACCAATCGGTAAAATTACAGAATCTGTATTTTCAGATGTAGGTAGCACTTTGAACAGTGCTTCAGGCCTTTCAGGATTCGGTATTTACCATGTAATACAATTGCATGGTAAATACCGAATCCCTGTGTACATGCACATCTGTGCATGTACACCTGTGCCATGTGGCACACAGACATGCCCTAAGGGCATGTCTGTGTGCGACATGGCGCACAAGCCAGTTACAGGGGTGCAACAGGGTGTCAAAGTGACACCCTGTCCTCCTTTGCAATTCGGTATTTTTACCGATTCGGTAAATACCGAATCTTACCGATTCGGTAAATACCGAATCTTACCGATTCGGTAAAAAATACCGAATTATTACCTACATCTTATTTACCGAGTCATAAATACCGAATCGGTAAAATTCGGTATTTATGAATCGGTAAATGAGATTTACCTACATCTGGCCCCTGATTCATATTTAATTTCTCCCGTAGAGTTCTGATGTAGGGAGTTACCACCCTGTGAGCACCTCGGGTCGGTGAGTAAGTGTGACCCTCCTGACATTAGAACTCAATGTTGGGGCAGTGATACAACACCAGGGCATGAATTACAGACAGTGCCCTGAGAGAGCAACAGGGCTCTGTACTATTACAGAAGGAGCAGCAGACACTTGTACAGACCCCTGTCTAATGCAAATATTACCAGTGCACATACAGCTCCAGCGCTATCTGAAGAGAGAGCTCCCCCACTTGCCTAGGGGTGTGGCCCCATGCAAACAAAGAAAATATTTTGCCTCTGCCCCAGGACCATATTATGGATGCGAGAGCAGAGGCAAAGAGGCTGTCAGGAGGCATACTGACTATGCACCACAAACAAGGTGGTGCACAGTGAGTGTGTCCGGAGGGCAGTACTTTTGAAGAGAAAAATTCATCCCATGAACCCCACACATTCCCTTGCAAGTGGGTGCAGTCTTCACTGCACAGTGAAAGATGAAGCTGCCGCTTCAATCAGCTGTACGGACTTTCACTAATGCGTTGCCCCCAAGCAGCCGCATGTTCATACCTGCACTGGGGTCAGCACGTTATCAGTAATAGAGTGCACTGTCCCTGTTTGCACCTGATGCACCAATTAGAAAGTACACTGCGGCGTAAACTGGGACAATGCACCCTCCCTGTAATACAGCCCTGTGTGGCAGCTGCAGCATGTGTGGGTGGGGTATTCTAATTCTAATTGGGTGTGAGCCTTAAGCCAAACTGAGAAGTGCAAAGTCAATCCCGACCATCTACACACCACTCCTCTCCACCCCACAGGCAAATAAAGATCACAGGCCCTGTGAATTAAAAGTGTTCTGTCTCCCCACCTCCTGACCAACTCTCCAATGCTCTCAACCAAAGTATGACATGAGAGCAAGCACATCTCTTCAATATCGACACAATCAACACCCGCTAATCCTCATCCGCAAAACATGTCCTGGAAGTGCAAGACCCCCTCAAAAGCCACAACTTCAACCACCTAATCCAGTCAGACACAAGGTTCTCCTCAAACTCTTCAACACTCATAGATAAGGTGCTCACACCTCAATAGTGCAAGTTGTACCTAGCTCCCAGTAGTGATTCAATTGGTAATGTATCATAACTCCTTGCATTCAAGAATGAAATTGATAGTGTCAATGGGCCACATTTTGTCCCACCAACTATGTATATACAGCATCAGAATGTATTGCATTGGCTCCATTTGTAAAATCTCTAAACATAAGAGAAGTACCAGAATGTCACTTTTACATTATCCTTTCTTTTTCTCCTAGGCATATTCCATTACACTGCACATTCAAAATTAAAGCACAACATGTTGGATGCCTAAAGGCTGACTACTGTTTAATGCAAAATAGCAAGCAGCACAGCACAATAATTAAAGAGGGTTATCGTATCTACAGAACACGAGTCTCTGTAGGGTGCTGCCTATCAGGTTTTGCAGGGCTATCTAATGAGATCTGATGACTCTAAGGGGATGTATGTCGTTACCACGCATACTTTTACAACGCATGCCTTTACCACGCAACTTTTACAACGCAAGTCGTTACAACGACTTGCGTTAGGGGGCGCTGGATAGTGAATAGTTTAATTTACTATTCTAACTCCAGTCCCCATGGATAGTAGGGAAGGTTTTGGATAGTAAATTAAACAATTACCTATCCTAGAGCGCCCCCCAGCGCAAGTCGTTGTAACGATTTGCGTTGTAAAAGTTGCATGGTAAAGGTAGTGCGTGGTAAAAGTTGCGTTGTAAACGCTGTTTACCCTCTAAGGAGGACCCACTAATCAAAGAAGAATTTGCGATGCAATAGGTCTTGCATTTACAAGAGTTTGAGCTATTGGCATTGTTGAATGACAACACTGTTTATTTATGTGTTGTTTTTAAAGCAGGAAATTAAAAGGCATTGTCATTTACAAATGTGAGACCTCTTGCATTGCAAATGCGTTCGTTGACTGTGCTATAAAGTTTTTTACAAAAGTGTTAGGAGAGAGCTGCCCTGCCTGTAACAGAAGGACAAATCTATTCGAGCAAATAGTGCTCGGAAGCTGTGATTAAAGTCTACCCAATAACAACACATGTAATTGTGTGTCACCTTGGGAGATTGCAAAATGAGGCAAACACAAGAAGATGACAGACAGAGCGCTGAAACTTTTCAAGCACCCCCAGTCCTGGGTTTAAACCATCATTGTTTATTAGCTCACTTAACACCCCAGTTCAGACCCAGTCATATGCAAATCAGTCTTGATCATGTTCCTCTTGGGAACAGTCCATCCTGAACTGCCAAGCCCGGTCTTCCCTGGACTAGAAGCAAGCATCCTGGGGCCAATTTCCGGGTCACACCCCATATCAACCAGCCTAGCTTGAATCTAGTGGCAAAGTGAGCAAGGGACCCACGTCTGGTCATACCCTGCCAACTTAGGGAGAACAAAGCAAACACAAAGAGATGATGGGTGGAGCCCTGAAACTTTTCAAACACTCTTCCCCAGTCACAGATCTGAGTTGAATCCAGCATCGTTCTTTAGCTCACTTCACCACCCCATTTCAGATCCAGCCATATGCAAACCAGTCTTGACCTTGTTGCTAATGGGAACAGTCCAGCCCGAACTTCCAAGCGAGGTCTTCCCTGGACCAGAAATAAGCATCCTGGGACTGGTTACAAACTGAGACAAGGCGGTACTAAGGAGGGACTACGAAGTCTATTGACCAATGAACAGCCACAGTTTACAGTGGACAATGACACAAGCTAATAAATCATATGGGCGGAGCTTCAAGTCCTTATCTGTATATTGCATGCCTCGCAAAGCAGCGCTTCCTGCTAGAGCCTTTTGTGATCAATTGAAACACAGGGGGTACCTGAGTAAATTACTCAAGGACGCAATCAAATGAGCGTGCTAAACACCACGAGAAGACCTTCCAATCTAAAAGACTAAACAGCCCATGGGCAAATTGGTTTGTATTTCAATCTATGGTCCACACACCAATAAATTCCGCCGAATCATCCTGAAAAATCGGCATCTTCTCCAAAATCTGGAATACCCTTTCCAGCGACCAATATTTGTGATGAAAAAGAATGCCAGTATTGGCCAACACATTGTAAGGGCAGAGATTGCTATACCCAGCCAAAAGAAAGATCTAAAGGCCCAATGGAACTTGAAACCAATTGAGGGGCACCACAAGTGTGGCAACTGTTCAATTTGTGAATCCACAGTTGAAGGAGTTGAATTCATACCTAACACCCAGAAATGGACTCACAAAGGATTTTCTAACTGCAAAACAAAAAAAGTTGTGTATGCAGTTATATGCCCTTGTCCAAAAATTAACATTGGAAAGACCAACCAGCAAGTGAATCAACGCATTGTGCAGCACCGCTCGAGGATTAAAACAAAGGTGATGCCGGCACCAATGGTGACTCGTTTCATCGAGAAGAAACACAGTGAGAAAGAATTAAAATTGATTTTTCTTTCTGTGATTAAGCCAAATTCAAGACGTGGCATCATAGAAGCATCCTTGTTACAAAAGTTGGCGTACTTAATATTGAAATTCAACAGTACGAACAGTGGCCTGAATGAGATGTGAGAATTATCCAGATCTTAACTCTTAACTCTCATCCCGTATTCACTACAACTTTCAGAATGCATCATAATTAATTCCGTAACTGGGTCGTTCAGAATGCTTGCTTAAGTCGAATGCCACCTCAAGTGCTGTATGTTTAAAGGCACACTGCATTACAATAGTGCCAATAAAGTCTTCACTAAGAGACCAGGAGCATCCATGATTTGACCGAACTACTACATCACCCAAAAAGCCATTCGAATTTTACAAAAACTGGAAGAAACTGCGAGCACTGCTATTTGGAAAGACGAGCAATGAACGCTGTTGTTTCTCTGACTAAGAAGTAAAGTGTTTTTGCGTTTCTTGCCCGTGTTGTAAAGCGGCAACTCTCAATACACGACATGGATTGAATTTCTATTCTCTGGCTGTAGAACGAAACACCCGTAATTTTCAAGTATGGTTCCCCGCACTGTATAATCGCGTATTCAATAAGGATTACACTGCTGGTTCAAACCAAGTAAGATGTTAGAATAACTCCTTTGAGTGTCTCTCCAAATTAAGGCGCCTATTAGGATGCGTCCGTTTGCCACCCCCGAGGTGGAGGGACCGTCCGCAGGGGCAGCGGCGGTCTCTCCGGTGGAATTAGGATGTGACCGCCACCCTGGCGGTCACATCCCGTATATTTCACATTGCGGCGGGTGCTGCTTGAAGCAGCACCCGCCGCAAAGTTAAATATGCATGCTGTGCATTTGCATGCACAAAGCGGCAGGCACCACGCGGTGCCTGCCGCATTGTGCATGCAAATGCAGGGGGGTACCATAGGTACCCCCCATGGGCACCGCCACCCCCCTTCACCTGGGGGCCCGCAACGGGCCCCAAAGAAAAGACCGCATGCCTTTCCGTAGTGGCATTGCCGCCACGGAAAGGCATGTCCTGAAGCTCATCCTAATATGGCTGGCGGTGTCTGATAGACACCGCCACCATATTAGAGCTTTTCCGCCACGGTCGGAAGGCGACCGCGGCGGACAAGCGGCGGACGGTCTTCCCTTTCGCCGATGACCCCCCAGCCATCCTAATGTGGCGGGGGGTCTTTTCATTTACCGCAGCGGTGAATCCGCATCCTCCGGACTGGCGTTGGCTTCTGCCGGCCCGGAGGATGCGGATTCACTGCAATCCTAATCGACCACTATATTCGAGAACAAGATGCTTAAAGGTACCATTTAAATCTTTAGTTCTCAGACAGAATGGTCAATGAATTTCAAACTAATTGCGAAGAAGAGCACTTTACCTAGCAGTAAAAGAATACATGCAAAACAGGTACTGTGCAGCGTTCATGATAACTTACACAGTTGACATTGAGAAGGGGGTAGAAATCACTTAAAATATAGCATCATTTGTTTATTTTTTAGCTCGCACCAAGTCAAAGCCCTGAAGAGAGCCCCTTTAGTACTACTGGTATTCGAAGCGCGTCAGCATCCGTTACCATTGAGGAAACACTAATTTAGGAGTAGGAGCAGCTTGAAGGGAAATATTGTAATGTTTTAAACCGAGCTTTGTCCAAGTTTGTTTCCAATGGGCAGCATCTCCTTAAAAAGGAGTGTTTAAATCATGTACAAAATCACAGCGGGATTGCTGCATGCATGAAGTTTTCAAAATGACTGACTGGTGTAACACTCTGATGTTTTGTTCATGTATTGTTGTTTATTATGTTTATAATTTACTTTATTTACTCTTTTGAAATAAAAAGTGTTTTCTCGATCTCTGACACATACGATAACAGAAAAATGAAAAAATGAATATATGAAAGAATGGTTGAATTTATACCCAGGACCAATGAAATCAGGTATTGGTTCTCACCTGTTTAAGTAGATAACAGCAGAGAAAGTGGTAGCTAGTGATCTTATTGTGCTATTTTTATTAGGTCCTATCTATCTACCTGCACTTGGGCCTACCCCCCTAAAATTGAGCTTAAGTTAGTTCTAAAAGCATATAAAATACTTATCATCACTAAAGTGGACTTCTTTGCAAACAAGATACTCTGTGCTCCTAATCCAGCAGAAGGGATTTCTCTGTAACACGTACTCTGGCCTATTCTACATCTATGACACAGACTGTGGTTCATTCCCAATTGCGTTACGGTAATCCAGCTATTCAGTGGCGTAACGAAACTTGAGGGGGCCCCCCTGCAAAACACATGGAGGGGGCCCCCCACCCAGGCGGCCCGACTCACCACCTTGCCCTTCCGCTCAAAAAATTGGCATATTTTGATTTGAAACCTCCAACATTTAAATTAAATGCCTCTATATTGTCTTTCTCAAAGTTCTAATGAGAAAGAGGGCAACCCTCCTACCATATAAGCTACACAATTTGTAACAATGTCAAAAACAGATTATTTAACTGAGGCAGCAATCGGAACAATGCCAAAGAGCGGTCCGATTGTCTCAGGAACTGCCTATGGCTGAAGAATAACTATGAAGAGTCTGAATTAGAATTGACATTAATGGACAATAACATGAAACTTTGAAAGACAAACCCAAAGCTACAATTCCATAAAAACTAGACTGACAATCAGTGGTAGGTGGTGACATTTGAAAGAGGTGTAGCGTAAACGTTCTGTGGGACAGCCCCATGGCAAGCGAGTACAGCTCGCAAGCCCGAAGAATTAAAGGAGGTTTCGGGGGGGTTCTCCTCCTGAGAATATTTTGGGAAAAAAGAGTGGGTAAATTGTGCATTTTCAAGAAAATGTGAAAAGCAAGAAGGTTAATAAAGCAATTGTGAAAGTGCAGTTATTACATTAATAAAGGGATTTCATATAACAACAACATGATATCTGCTTATTCAGTATAACCACAGAGCTTCATAACAGACTTCAAGATACAATGCTGAGAACCTCACCGATTTTTTATTTAAACTGCAACTAAACAGGTCACAAACAAGCAGCATTCAAGAAGAAATGTTATGATTAACGTATTGTTCACTTTCTGTAGACCAAATCTAGAGAAATAGTCACTCTGCACTTCAAAAAGTGTTAATGTTTATATAGCAGGAACGCAATCCGAAAGTACTAGAGCGGCTGGCTTTACAGGAGCGGGCCAGTCAGTACACACAGATGACACAATCGGTATGAGTCAGTGTCCTCCCTCCAGTCCTCATACACACAAAGTGAAGCACGGACTGGCGCGCTCATGTAAAGCCAAGTAGCGCTAATACTTTCGGGTCGCATTCCCGCTATATAAACATTAACACTTTTTATAGCACTTCAAAGGGTGTGTTAACAAAAAAGTATGTTGTTTGTTTCATCATGGACTTTGCAAACTCACTAACAGTGTTAACAGTGAGTTTGCAACGTCCATGATGGAACAAACTACAAAGGGACTCACTGGAAAGAACTACATACTTTTTTGTTAGGCACTGGAGATTAATGATTTTCCCCAGTCCCTAGTATCACAGGATGTTGAGCCAATGGCGCCACGCCGACCTGCTCGATTCACACATCACCAATATTGAAAAAAAGCAAAGGAAAGTTGTATTTTAAACAATCTGTTCAAGAATCATTTAATGCCACCAGGGCAAGACTCTACAGAAAAGAGCTGGTTCTTATCACGGGGGCCCCTGAAAATCTTGGGCCCTGGGTCGGAGCCCACTTTGCACATGCCTCTAAGTCTCTGGATGGCATCTGACAGTCTTTTTCGGCGCGCCCTCCCCCATTTCTTCCTTTTCCACTAACTCCCTCACTACCACTCACCAACAATGCACCTCATCTCTCTATAGCACCTTTCTGACAAACATTTCATTTTTTTATAGCGCTACTCATAGTTTACTCACACTCAGTTCTGTGATGTGCATGGTACTCGTTCTTTGTAGCAGGCACATTAACCCTCTGCACTTTGTGGGTGGTAGGAGTACCCATATGAGTGCACAGTGAGTGATGCCACAGTGTGAGAGTAGGGTAAGAGGAGTGACTGCAGGGTGAGTGAGGTGACCATATGAATTTGGGTGCAGATGTAAGTGCAGAGTGGGACGGAAGAATGCATGGTTAGTGATGGGCTTGTTTAAGTGAGATTGCAGATTGAGCAGTGAGGGGGATAGGTGAGTGAAGTGTGACATAAGTGCAGGCGGAGTAGTGTGCTTGTGTGACGGTAGGATGAGGTACAAGGTGAACAGTGTAAGTGCATTGTGAGTGCAGAGTGATGACTGCGAGTGCAGGGTTAGCAGGTGAATGGTGGGAGTACATGGTGATTAGTGTAAGTGCATTGTGATTGCTGTGAGTGCAGGGTGAGCGCAAAAGTGAAGGGCAAGAATGAGGAGTGAGTTGTCTGAATGCCGGGTGCCTTCCCAAACACATGAAGTAACTCAGTGTGTTATTGACGGCGGCGTAGGGTTTTCAGATATAAGTCAAACTATTGCTATTATGGCGCTATTCAGGGATCGAGGGTGGAGGAAATAAATAATGTGCTGATCCTGCAACAAACTTCCAGTCTTATGATTAGGGTTGCCAGCTCATTATTTTGATGTCCCAGAAGGGACAAAAATAAGCATCACATAAAGCCGTATTTTCAGCACTTATCTGTGCACACTTTGAACAACAAATATAAATAGAAAGCACTTTTAATTGTGTGCTAGGGCTGACTGAATGATCCATGACTGATAATTAAAGTCAAGAAAGACAAAAAAGTCACATTACAAATCAATACATACTTTATTTATAACCCTATTTGGTGCCAAGACTTTAAACAACATATTGCTGGCATTTTTCTTATGGCAACCCTAATTTATATTCCTTTTCATAAAATGCATTCTCACACTACAGCAGTAATTATAAATTTCAAATGTAAGGAATACAGGGGGCACTGGCACCAGAAAAGAACTAAGCCTCGGTAACCAGTTTACAAAGGTATGTAAATATACAAATGGTCTCTGGCATCAAGGCAGTTGCCTTCAACCCTCTTGCTACTGGGCCTGGAAGCTGAGTTCACCTGCACCCACCGCACACATTTTTTAAATTTAAAATTTGAATTTCAGTATCTAAGAACATTTAGCTGAATTGCTGAATAATGGCTCTGTTTCTAAAGATAGACTTATCCCAAATATCTGATAGATGAGTTAATAAATAACAGCCCTACCAAGTTGCACTCAACAGGGGGTAAACTAAAACAAATGCATTACTATCAGCACCTTCCCACAATAAAATAAATTGTCATGCAGTTCAGAGCATCAGCAGTTGATCAATGTACTCTTCCCATACACATTTTTTGCCAGTGTTACAGTGAACATGCAGACCGGTTCAGTCTCTGTTCATCCAGTGTTCATCTTCCACTGCAGCACTGTGAATATACCCAGGATAGTGCAAGGTATATTCAGGGTTGTCAGGCTTACCAGTTTGCCGCCGAACTACTGACAACACATGTCCAGGTGAGGTACATAAAGTTGTGGCGGATGCTTGGGGGGGGGGGTGTAGTGAGCCACCCAGCTTGTACACAAGGGACCTTCACCCCCTACAGATGGGCGCGGACAAGGGGTCACATAAACAGGAGGAAACCGCTTGTGGTTCTTCACTCAGACCAGGGCAAATATCCATTTACTGCTGTGCTGTTCACGCTAGGGGGGAACATTACAATGCAGACAAGGATGGGTCGTGGCGACTAGTGCCCAAAATCACTGGAGTACCAGCCCCTCTCCCAACTCACCCGCGCAGCAAACCATGGTGCAAGACACAAATCTCTCCCTTCTCGGTGGCCACACCAGTGCGATGCACTGCCACATGCACTTTTAATTGTGCCGCGTGCGATGCGCATGACAATCGTCACCAGGCCAGCCCTACCCTAAGGGTGAAGACCGTGCAGCTGCAGAGATGGTGGAGACATCTGCGCACCGATATGAAGAGGCCACAGTGAGGTGCTGTCAGCTGGTGCAATGAATGACAGCGATGCGCGTAAGCTGCAGCCTTTTAATTATCAAATAAATACCTGACAAATCTGTAGTGTCACTGCTTGCAGGCCCCTCTGAGGGGGCCCCTGGGGCATGAGGGGGCTCCCACAAAGCAGGAGCCTGTGTTACGCCCCTTGTTTCTATCCTCCCTTTCTTCCTTCATTCCATCTAGTCCAACCCTAACTGCATCTTACCTTCCTGCCCAAGACCAGTCTTTATTTCTTCCTTCCTTCATCCTTCCTTCCTTACCATCTACTCTGCTTTCCTTCCCTCCTACTTTCCTCCCTTCCTCTCTCCCTCCCTCCCTCTCTGTCAGTGCTCCATCCCTTGTCAGTTCTCCTTCCCAGAAGTCAGTCCTCATTCCCAGAAGTCAATCCTCCTCGCTTCCCTTCTTTTTTGTAGACAGCCCTCTCATCAAGTCCTTTATTTTTAGCCCTTTGTTTGTTCACTTGTTTATTTGCTCCTTCCTTTCTTGTTTTCTTCCTTTACCGAGTCCTCATTCCACCAATAGCCCAGTTCTTCCTCTGCCCTTTGCTAGGTCAGTCATCCTTCCTATAGTCCAGTCCTCCATTTCTCCTTAATTCGTCTAAACATACCTCCCTCAATCCTTCTTTGCATTGCAGTGCTCAATGTCATTGCACCAGTCACTGAAGCATTATGCTGCAGGAATAGTAAACTACAAACCATCACCGCTGAACGATTCTGTGGCAAAGCATAAAAACGCTCTGTTCTTGCTTAACAACTTCCCCTTTAGAAGTGTCCCCAGAAGTTAAAATTTTTTTTTTTAAAACGTAGGCTGAGCACGAGACTGGCTTAAAATAATTAATACGCTTGGGCACGGATTACTTGGTATAATACCACCCTTTTAACCGAGAATATTCACTGCACACCAGATTAGCTGCCAAGGGTTGGCTGGCTTATGTGTGACTTTCCCATGTGTGCAGTGCGTTTATGTGGGACATTTCAAGGCTTATGAGTGACACTGCGAGTGAATTACACCCTTTAGTTACAGGTGGTTTAAAGGGGACTTGAAGGAACCACAATAGACTAAAACCATCAAACAGTTGATGTTGATAGTTGCCTATTAGACCTGTGCCTATGAACCACAGAGTATTCATAAGTTGAACCTGGGAGCCTTCACTGTACGTACCGAGTCTTGCACTCTTATAGTCTCCCTCTTCCTGCCACTAACTCCTCTCATTCCTTGTTTTGTTTCGCTCTCCCTCTCATATCCACACTCCGTTGTCTCATTCTTTACTCCCCTCGACCTCCTCCTCCCTTTCTGTCTCAAGAGAAACCAATGTGATTATGGAAGTGTGTGAACCCTGTACTTCTCCGTTTTTTTTTTTTGTTTCTTTTTTAAAAACCTTTATTGACATGTCAGCCAAATACAATCATGGGCCTACAACCCTCGGGGCCGGCCGCTAAGCAGATAGATTAACAGAGAGCAATTTTAATCACGTGCAGCACCCCGGGGAGCAGAATCCCACGCTAGCATACTTTCGGTCACTGAACAGCCCAGTTAGGAAACCAGGATATAAAAGGTTTTCATTTTACATTATAGGATGGAAGGAGCAGGTGCCAAACAATTTCCCAGCAGCAAAAAAATGGCAGGCAGAATAGCAAACGCGGCAACAGTAAACGGTAATCGATCAAATCAATGGCGCTGAAACAGGAGGTTCAGGATGTGAAGAGATACTACGATCAATTCGCGCCTGCAGACACTCGCCCGAAAACCCCAGGGAACACCACGAAAATTGAGGCAACAGGACATTAGCCTTCAATAAAGATATAGATGGGAAGCCAAAACAGGACATGAAGCAACAATAACTAAGCACTAGAACTCAGTGTCCTACTCGTGGAAGCAATAAACAGTAAAAGATTACATAAGTACACATCACAGTAGTCTTCCCAATGAAAACGAGACCTAGTCCCCCATCTAGCGAACAAGTATACCAGAAAGAAAGAAGAAAATAGAAGAAGAAAAAAAAGGAGGCCATAGAAACAAAGAAAAAGCAGAAAACACGTCCCATCCCCCAACCCCCCACCCTGCATACCAGCAGAAGGCTACGCCCCCCCCCCTATAGGCATGCCCGTGGCCCCAGAAAAGAAACCCCGCATATAGGAAATAACGGAGGAGGGCCCTAGCACCGGCCCCATTCACGCCCCCCCCCCATACCAGAAAGCATGTAAGCCCACCAAGATGGAAAGTGAGCGTCAATTTATGTCCATCTCAACCCCCCAAAGTCACAAGCTCAAGCCAAGGTCCACGTCTTCACCGGGATCACCCATAAAGTACCGTAAACAGTCAGTGTTCATCCCGGGCCTGTCCGAACAGAAACAGACAGACTCCCCATTCCACGAGCCAGCAAAGCCGATGATCCAACCGTCCCAGTAGAGGCCACCCAGGCGCTCAGCAAAAGCAGTGGCACAGAGTCAACATCACTTCTCCAGGTTACACTTTCCGTCGTCGAGAGAACACGGCGCCTTCGATCGGGAGGTGGGTCAACAGGCAGGAAAGCAGAAAAATCATCAGACACGCAACTCCGGCCACCGTGCTCACTAGTCTCACATTCCAACACTGCACATCCCAGGGAGTCCTCGGCGTCAACAGAGTGGGCAAAGCCGGGCCCCAGATCCACCTTGTAGCCATCCGCCCATATCGACCCCGTGTCAGGAGCAATGACCGCCTGTGAGCCATTGATGGCCGACCACCGATGTTTCAGAGCTGAGTGCAAATCTGTAATGGCCAGAAAGACATCCCTCATTGTAAGCTCCATTCTACCTCCGTCGATACACACAAAGCTTTCCTTCTTTAGGGACCCTCCGGACGGGAGAAAGCACATTCTCATCAGGCAGCCGGGGTATTAATAGCAGCTGGCGGCGTGTGAACGGGTTATGGCGGAGCACACTCGAACCCCCACACTCGTGCGATGCCGCCACCGCTCACTAGCCGCTTCCAGGAGGGGAATCTCCTCCCGACGCCCGCCTCGGAAGGTGTGTGATCACCCACCAGCAGCCCCCGGAGAAGGTCCGATACGGGCTGTGAACTCCGTCTTGCGCCTCGGGACGGTCACATCCACAGAAGCCATCAAAAAATACGTGCCACAAGGTTCGGGGGTCCAGCGCCGTGTCCAGCTCGTGCACCCACGGCGATTCAGCGAGCTATAAGTCCCGGCCCGGATCACCGGTCCGTCGTGGCCGACCAGGGCCGATGTTGTTCGCTTCCCAGCCGGCTGCAGCACCACTCGAGGTCCCGGCTTGGCCACAATAAAGGCCGCAATCTTTACGACGACGTTTCACGGCCGTCCGGGGCGGTCGCCATTCCGCAATTGTACGACTGGGCACCGCATCCGCTCATATACGCGGGGCCACGACTGAGATGCAGGATCATTACCAGGATGATTCGGGAGGCGAGGGCGAGCAGCGGAGCCGGGCTTCGATGCGGCCATTTTGGTCGTCGTCTTGGCTCCTCCCCTACTTCTCCGGTTTTAATGCTTAATTGTACACAATCATTTTTACATTGTAGTAGTGGTTGAGCACAGCTGTGACCTTGAAGATTGTCACCACTTCTATGCAAAGGATGAGCCACCAGAACTTGATATTTTGTATTTTATGCAAATACGTTGTTATGGTTCTAAACAATATTTACTTTTTAAAATATACATACAGCTCGAAAAAAAACACGTATTTTCAGATGGCTGTAAACATGAGCAGCTTACCCAAGGGTGGAAATGCAAGCACACGCTCAGTGGTGTCTAAACACGCACGGTCGTGACGAGTCTCCGGCAGCCAGATCCCAAACACTGTCAGCTCAGCCTGAGGAGAGTGAGATACATACAGGCTGACGCTATAAATGTAAACATTTATTTCTAAAAAGGTCGTATATTACTGGGAGTTACTGTGAGCTACGACAACGAGTCTCCAGCAGCCTTGCCGTGAGGCATCATGATCAGAGGGAAGGCAACACTTGTGGAGGTGCGAGCAGCGGTGGATTGACAAACTTTAACTTAAAAAACATAACTGCCAGTTTGTCTACTGCTCGCCCCCTCTCCAAATGGACACAATGCTGTATCACGTGAATGCCCCCACTGCTGCAGCCAGCGAGCCAAGCGCAGGGAGCAGAAATCAGCCTGGCAGTTAAACTTTTAATTACAATCTCAACACGTATTTAACACCACGGCAGCAGTGAACTGCACAGTGTGCTGTAATGCGGTCCGTAACACACACACTTAGTGAGCCCACTGCAGTCCTTGTAGGAGAGTAGGGTCTGCTATCCTATGGTCACCCCAAATTTTTGCTTTTTGCTTCACTGGTTTTCGACTACTGAGGCTGTGGGCCTGCTGATCAGACCCCCAGCCTGCTGTTCTCTCACTAAATTAATGATACATGTGCTATAGGCACATACCACAATTGGAAATGGACTCCTTGTCAGCCCCTGTGTAATGCACCATAGGTGCCCAGGGCATAGGGGCCACCAAGGCCTACCAGGGGCTGCAGCATATCTTTTGCCACCCCTGGCTGGTTCTTAAATTGACACAACTGGCTGATCACTCAGCTGGGGTAAGGTGGTGTAATCACCCCTTACTTAGATATAGTATACCTATATCTAAACCTATATCTGGACACATATTAACCTGTGAGCCACTCCTATGGAAGGCCTCATCAATCCTGGAGGCAGAGTGCGTGGTTTAATGTGAGATGGAGCTCTAGCATGAGCTGAGCCTGTCTGCAGCTGTCGGGAACAACTCCCTAAGCTGTTTCAGGATAATGCCATACCATATACTCTTAAGCGCCTTATAATCCTCGCGGTTATATAGCAACTTTGGTTTGGCTTTATCAAAACATGTCGTGTAAGGTGTCATACGATTTGGAATACTATCCCCTCGCCAGTTCTGGCGACGGGGATAGCATTCCACCCCTCTAGAGGGGTAAGACATGTTACTTTACTTAAATGCGGTTAATTTCTAAAAGGACCTTGGATCCACAAAATGGATGCCTCTGCCACAGACACGAGTCTGACCCCCTGAAGCTGACCGAAACTCAGCCAAATGGGGCCTGGACAAAGGGTTTCCTGTCGCAGGGAGGTGCTACACCCCCTCAGACAGGAGATAGTGGATTGTAGCGGGGAGGTTTGAAAGAAACCAGACACTGCCTGGGGAGCACAAGGCTGCCCCTTGCATAATCCGGCCAAACCGGTTCTGGGGCACTCCAGCCCTCGTGCCAGGGCGGCCTGGATCAAAGGAAAGGGGTGTATCCACCCCCTTCCTGGGTCCCACCCATAGGAGGGGACCTAGCAGGTAATCCAGCCCCCAAAATTAGTATAAGACTGGGAGCAGTGCCAATGCACTTCAGATTATCCTGATGAAACATAAGAAACGAAACTCTGGACCCTTCGACATCCTACTCGACGTAGAAGCCCGAAGAATCTCCCTTGTGGTCAAGGAGTGACCACCCTGTGCAAACAGGCACCATCCAGCCATCAACGTCTGCTTTGTCGCAGTTCCCGCCGGAACTCGAGCGACAGAGATCAACGAGATCAAGCTTGCCTGCCTTCTAACAGCCCGATCCACAGTCCCTGCAGAGCTGAGACCCGTGGAGGCGACCGGAAGCGTGGGGCACGCCATCTTGGAAAGACCACGAGACGCTGACCGTGCAGCCCACGAGTGACCCTCGAAGCTGTACACCGGGGTTTGAGAAGCCCCAACCCTGAGCCACACTTGCACCGAAGTTCAGCCCTCCACACTCGACGAGTGCTGCGTGGGGTCCTTCTGCTTCTTTTGGCTCAACGCGTTGGCCCGGTCACTTGCCAGCCGGCTTGTGGCCCCTGTGCCGACGAAACTTGAAATTCGACCTGCGATTCTGGTTGCTCCAGATTTGCACCAGCTCCCCTGAAAAGGAGCCCCCACTCTGACCCTCCTGGTTCGAGTGAGAAGCAATCTCCCGGTTCCGCGTGGATTGCTTTTGCCAAGTGTTGTTTGCTCCAATCTTGAAGCCGACAGCGCCGACGGCGAGAGCCTGCGTGGGACAGATCGTGACCTGCTCCTAGACGTCGTAGATGCCCCCGAGCCCACGTGACAGTGGAGAGAAGCTCCTCAACGACCACCTGATTGCGCCCGACATTGCCTGGTTCCGTCCTGGTTCCACCCTGGTCACAGCTGAGTGACCCAGACTCTGTCCCCTCTGCTTTCAGGTACTTTTCGACTTGAGTCCACCCTTGGACTCCACCGGACACTTCTCTTTCACCCCGCCTGCAGCCCTTTCAGCTTCAAGCACCAAGAGCCTGCGTGACGAAACCCGACTCAACTTCGACCCTGTGCACCCGCTTCCTGTGGGTGAGGTAACTTTGCTCCGCCGGTGTTCCCACACTGGTACACATCTCTAGGGTCTGTGTCTTAAGTTTTGTTCCTCTAGGTTCAGCGGAAGTGTCCTTAACCTTTAACTTTACAACTTTTACGCACCATTGGTTAACATTGGTGCATGCGTGCGCTTTCCGCACTGCACCCGAATCCCGTGGGCCTCTCCCGACTTCAGCATTGCTTGTCCCGACTGCTCCCAGCGATTCCCTAGGCCCTAGGCCTAACCACTGTTCAATTGGTATCTCTTATACCACTTGTTTAGTATATGGTCTGAGTGGCCCCTCGCCCTCATCCATATTTGTGCAACTTTGTATGTTTAAACTGTGCTTTTGATTTAACGCTTGTGCCCCTTTATTCATAAAGAATACTGGGGATTGTTTTTAGTAATAAATACATATATTTTTATAATATATACTTGTGTGGTGTCCTTTCATTTGATATTACAGGATTGTATGTGGTAAAACAGCTCGCTTAACACGACCTCTTAAGTTAAGCCTTTAGGCTGCTTAGTCCATGCTACCCCTAGGATAGCTTGTCTAATAAGGTTGACTTACAACCAGACACCATAAGGGACTGTTTGGTCTGATAACAGGTGGTTCCAGAATTGGAAACATCACCTATCAGGCCAACTTCTCACAGTCCTCCAGCAGTCCAGGCCAGAATGAATAGAGGAAAGCTTTGTACCTGAGTTGCTTCTTGCAGGCTGCCTGCTTCGGTAGCGTCCATGGGGGGCAGGCTCAGACGGCTGGTACCCTTGCATGTGCAGTTTACACTGCGTGCGCTGCATTACCTACCCTGCCCCACCCTGCTGCAGACCACGGCTAATGGCGCGCAAAATGTGAACGTGCGTGCGTCACTACAGCTGCGGATGCCTAGCCTCGGTGTCTGAGGCGGAGCGGAGGGCCCGTTTTAATAATGGCCTGTCGCCCGTTCAGAGAGCCAGCAATTGGAGTTCATTGGCGGCAGGCCATTCTCATTATTATAACACTCCCCAGGACCATGAGGCCCCCCCGCACTGCGGGGCCGGCGGGGGCCTGTGTTACGCCCCTGCAGCTATTCACTTTGAGGACAAAAACCGACACATATTGATTAGTCTGGATTCACCAGCGCCCTATCTTGCCTCGGGTCGGACTGCTTTGGCAGGTCCATTTGACTTTACTTGTCCATCACATGATACAAGAGAAACTCTGTTACCACTGATGGATTTTGGTCAGATCAATTCAGACAGCTTCTGTAAAACTGTGAACTCCCATCTCTACTGGAACCCTGAATGATCCTGTCTCCCAAAGACTGTGTCAGCTCAAGTCTGGCACTTTACTGGATCCATTACAGAACATTTGTAATGCCTCTTTGTCCTCTGGCACCGCCCATTTAGCATGGAAGAAAGCCATGTGTCACAACACCACCTGGTTGACACTCAATGCCCTTAGGTTTAAATATTCATGATGAATAATGAAGCATGCGAGCAGTAGGTGGGTGAGCTGTCTTCTCCTATTCTGTAGGACAGCATAGGTAGTAGTGTCCAGTTGTTATTGGGCCCCTGTACTTAGGGGCCGATTATGATTGCGGATAATCCGCATCCTCAGGGCCGGCGGAATCCACTGCCGGCCCGGAGGATGCGGATTATCCGCTGCGGACTGGAAAAGACCCCCCGCCAGATTAGGATGGCTGGGGGATCTATTTTCTGTCCGCCACTTTTCCGCCGCGGTCAGTTCGCCACCCCCGAGGTGGAGGGACGGTCCGCAGGGGCAGCGGCGGTCTCTCCGGTGGAATTAGGATGTGACCGCCACCCTGGCGGTCACATCCCGTATATTTAACATTGCAGCGGGTGCTGCTTTAAGCAGCACCAGCCGCAAAGTTAAATATGCATGCTGTGCATTTGCAGGCACAAAGCGGCAGGCACCCCCCATGGGCACCCCCCACATCCCCTTCACCCTGGGGGCCCGCAACGGGCCCCAAAGAAAAGACCGCATGCCTTTCCGTAGTGGCATTGCCGCCACGGAAAGGCATGTCCTGAAGCTCATCCTAATATGGCTGGCGGTGTCTGATAGACACCGCCACCATATTAGAGCTTTTCTGCCACGGTCGGAAGGTGACCGCGGCGGACAAGCGGCGGACGGTCTTCCCTTCCGCCGATGACCCCCCAGCCATCCTAATGTGGCGGGGGGTCTTTTCATTTACCGCAGCGGTGAATCCGCATCCTCTGGGCCGGCGTTGGCTTCTGCCGGCCCGGAGGATGCGGATTCACTGCAATCCTAATCGACCACTATATTCGAGAACAAGATGCCTAAAGGTACCATTTAAATCTTTAGTTCTCAGACAGAATGGTCAATGAATTTCAAACTAATTGCGAAGAAGAGCACTTTACCTAGCAGTAAAAGAATACATGCAAAACAGGTACTGTGCAGCGTTCATGATAACTTACACAGTTGACATTGAGAAGGGGGTAGAAATCACTTAAAATATAGCATCATTTGTTTCTTTTTTAGCTCGCACCAAGTCAAAGCCCTGAAGAGAGCCCCTTTAGTACTACTGGTATTCGAAACGGGTCAGCATCCTTTACCATTGAGGAAACACTAATTTAGGAGTAGGAGCAGCTTGAAGGGAAATATTGTAATGTTTTAAACCGAGCTTTGTCCAAGTTTGTTTCCAATGGGCAGCATCTCCTTAAAAAGGAGTGTTTAAATCATGTACAAAATCACAGCGGGATTGCTGCATGCATGAAGTTTTCAAAATGACTGACTGGTGTAACACTCTGATGTTTTGTTCATGTATTGTTGTTTATTATGTTTATAATTTACTTTATTTACTCTTTTGAAATAAAAAGTGTTTTCTCTATCTCTGACACATACGATAACAGAAAAATGAAAAAATGAATATATGAAAGAATGGTTGAATTTATACCCAGGACCAATGAAATCAGGTATTGGTTCTCACCTGTTTAAGTAGATAACAGCAGAGAAAGTGGTAGCTAGTGATCTTATTGTGCTATTTTTATTAGGTCCTATCTATCTACCTGCACTTGGGCCTACCCCCCTAAAATTGAGCTTAAGTTAGTTCTAAAAGCATATAAAAATACTTATCATCACTAAAGTGGACTTCTTTGCAAACAAGATACTCTGTGCTCCTAATCCAGCAGAAGGGATTTCGCCAGGGTGGCGGTCACATCATAATTGGCACAGAGGGACCGCCGCTGCCCCTGCGGACGGTGCCTCCTCCTCTGGGGTGGCAGACGGACGCAGGTCCGTCCGCCATCCTAATAGGCCCCTATGTTGTGTGAGAATAGTTCTAACTGGGAGAATATACGGAGGCCGGGGACATTTACGTCTCTCTCTCTCTCTCTCTCGCTCTCTCTCTCTCTCTCTCTCTCTCTCTCTCTCTCTCTCTCTCTCTCTCTCTCGGTGAATGAAACTCTTGTAGACCTGGGTACCTGGGCGCTCCAGCCTTGCTCTGGCCTCTAAGAGGACACCATTCCTAACTCCACATCCTGCTCATCTGTATCACACTGTTTACCCCTCCAGCTTTTGTCCCCTTTTTAGGTAATTTCAGTATATTCACAAGTCTCCTTTCTCTTTCCCTTTGTTTTTCCTTCAATAATCATTTAATCTCACAAGGAGGGACAGGGGGTGGAGAGGTCCAGCATACAGGCCCAATACAGTTATGATGAAAAAAAAAGGGAGGAGACAAAAAGGGAAGGGTGGGAATACAGGGGTGCCGGCAAGGGTGGTATATTTGTTACAGCCAGTTGCTTACAAAGGAAAAGCGTGATTGTAAAGCGATAGCTCCAATAAGGCACAAGGGCCCTCACACACCCCGAAGGGTGTCATGCTTCATCATAAGGCAACTCCTCGTTGGGCCGCCACTGCAATGCCCAACGGGCTCGGCAAGGAGGCTCTTGGCTGTAGGTCTTCTCTGGTTGCCGACGTGAAGCTAAAGAAGTTCTTGTGGGGGCATATGTTTAGTGAGTAAAAGTGGGATAATGTAAGTGTGGTTTAATAATAGCTACAGGATTCTCCAACTGTAGTTTACTCACTGGGTTCCTGTGCCAGAAGTAAAAACACTGACTGGAGAGGGGATAGTATACCCGCTTCAGTTCAAAGGTACGTGTAAGGTGTGCATGGGGTTTGCATGTTTCATGCTATATGCAGTCCAAGCAGAAGTAAGCATTTCATCAGGACCTAAGTAACCTCATCTACTCCTCAGGGACGGCCAGACACGGGTAGGTCCCGTGCTAGAAGACACTCTAATCGAGCTCTGTCTTTCTCTCTACGCTAGCGGGCACCCTGGCATGTCATGGCTGGGGCCAATCAACCCCCTTATTTAAGTGCCTTTTTCCAGAATGTATAAATTCTAACTTCTTGTTTTCACCACTTAATAGGAGTACAGGTCGAGTCCAGGCTATAAGGGACGTGACCTTCTTATCACACATAGTAATACTGTAACATATATACCATCCTTGCCTGCCCCCGTGTTCCCACCCTTCCCTTTGTGTCTCGCCCCTTTTCCCACATACGAACAGCATACTCTTTTTCTTTCTTCAAGAATTATTTGCCATGATATGAGACTGGAGAAGGATGAGGAAGTTACGTTTGAAAATGTGTTGCCATGGTAATGATAATGAGTGCATGAAACAACCTCTAGCACAAATGCCAGAGAGAACAACAGCAACTGGTCAGAATGTCCAGGCACTGGAAAGGTGACAACAATATGAGAACATTCACAAGAGTGAAGCTGAGACCATGTACTGTAGGTGTGTGAAGAGTAGCAGCTGTGCAGGGTCGGCCCAGGTAGAATGGAGAATGGAGAACGGACTGTCACGCGTCATATGTCTGTCATAAATGCCATAAATTGCTGGAAAATATCAAAAATGTTCAGGTATCCAGAAAGTGTAGCAAAGTGTGAGCAAAGGGCCTTATCTGTAGTGTTCTCTGGAGAAAGCACGGCAAAGTATGAGCAAATGGTAGTGTTCTTTTATATACAGGGTCCTATACTAGGTGGTCCCTCGTACAAAGAAAATACTGCAGAGATGCCGTCTAAATAAGATACGTGCTATGCAAACAACTGATGGATGGATTACTGCATAAATCATACATTTAGCTCCTGTCAAGAGATCTGGGTTAATCCATCATTTTTTTGCTCACCATGCCACCCCAGTTTAGACCCAGCCATATGCAAATCAGTCTTGACCCTGTGCCTCATGGGAACAGTCCAGACCGACCTGCCAAGCCAGGTCCTCCCTGGACCAGAAACAAGCATCCTGGGACCAGTTTCTGGGTATTACCCTTAATCAGCCAGGCTTGCTTGAATCCAGAGGCACAGTGAGCAAGGGACCCACGTCTGGGCATACCCATCCCACTTAGGGTGAAAAGTGCTACACAATCAAATGATGGACAGAATGCTGGATAAAGCATACATTTATCCCCAGTCAAGAGATCTGGGTTAAATCCATCGTTTTTTTCTCACCATGCCACCCCAGTTTAGACACAGGCATATGCAAATCAGTCTTGACCCTGTGGCTCATGGGACCAGTCCAGATCGAACTGCCAAGCCAGGTCCTCCCTGGACCGGAAACAAGCATCCTGGGACCGGTTTCTGGGTATTACCCTTTATCAGCCAAGCTAGCTTGAATCTAACGGCACCGTGAATAAGGAACCCACGACTGGGCATACCCATCCCACTTAGGGAGAAAAGTGCTGCGCAAACAAATGATGGACCAAATGCTGAATAAAGCAAACATTTACCCCCAGTCAAGAGATCAGGGTTAAATCCATTTTTTTGCTCAGCATGCCACCCCAGTTTAGAACCAGCCATATGCAAATCAGTCTTGACCCTGTGCCTCATGGGAACAGTCCAGACCGAACTGCCAAGCCAGGTCTTCACTGGACCGGAAACAAGCATCCTGGGACCGGTTTTTTGGTATTATCCTTCATCAGCCAGGCTTGCTTGAATCCAGTGGCACAGTGAGCAAGGAACCCACATCTGGGCATATCCATCCCACTTAGGGTGAAAAGTGCTACGCAAACAAATGATGGATGGAATCCTGAATAAATCATACATTCACCCCCAGTCAAGAGATCTGGGTTCCATCCATTGTTTTTTGCTCACCATGCCACCCCAGTTTAGACCCAGCCATATGCAAATCAGTCTTGACCCTTGACCAGAAACCAGCATCCTGCGACCAGTTTCTGGGCATTCAAGGTAGACTGGGAAAATGTGTGTGCAATCATGGGAGTTTTCATGTATGAAAGCATGGTTCAGACCCTGAGAGTTTAAAGGTTTAGAGATAGCATGCAGGCGTGGGTAAACAGACATAATATTGAGTAAAAAATATAGAATGAACATAATATCGAATGGACAGAATATAGTGGTTAAAAATATCGAATAGAAGGTAAATAATATTGATTTTCAAAATATAGAAAGTCAAAATATCGATGTAAGTAATATCGAATTTTAAAATATAGAAAGTTAAAATATCGAAGTGTGCCGCAGCGTCCCTGTGTGCTGTGCTTGGGAACTTTGGATCTTTTTTTTGGCAAAGCAGGGGTTGCGAGAACTAATTCCTGCTGCTAACGAGGCGACAGAGGGCTACTTCTGCAGTTTGAAGACGCCCTATCTTTTCAACTGGACTCAAAGTCCCAGAGGGCTCTGGGCTCAATACACCTGGCCCGGGGCTTGACACCGCTCTCAGCACCGACGCATAATGAAACCTCGCCGCACCCGCTATTGCGGGTGCCGCAGCGTCCGTGTGTGCTGTGCTTATTTATTTATTTATTTATTTGATTTATATAGCGCGTTATAACCCAGGGGTCTCTAAGAGCTTTGTCAGGATCCACACATACGAGTACAGAAAAACAGCTGGTCATAAATTACAGGCAACCCCACGCTTGCTGAAAGAGCACTGTTTTTAATTTCTTACGGAAGGACAACAAATTGGTTTCCTTCCGCAGTTCCATTGGCAGTTTGTTCCAAAAAGCTGGGAGAGTAAAGGAGAAGGCGCGACCACCCACGGTAGCCAGTCTGCAGCGTGGTTGAGTGAGGAGGGTAGCTTCTGCAGATCATAGCGCCCTACCTGGCCTAAAGGGAGTCAGGAGAGATTTCAAATAACTTGGCGCCCTGCCATAAAGGGCTTTGTGCACAATGCACACCCCTTTAAACATTACGCTCTGCTTAACTGGCAGCCAATGCAATTCTCGCATGAGGGGGGATGCATGCGTGTTCCTCGGCTTTTTAAAAATAAGTCTTGCCGCGTCATTCATGACAACCTGCATCTTATTCAAGAGTTTTTGCGGCAGCCCTATGTACAACGAGTTACCGTAGTCCAGCCTAGCTAGGATTGTAGCAGGGACCGCACGCCTCAAGGTGGAAAAGGACAACCACGAGGAAACTTTCCTAAGTTGTCAAAGAAGGCCGACACAAGTACCCACCACAGCCGTAACTTGTTTCTGCATGGACAGCTTACCATCCACATGGATGCCCAGGCTTTTAACAACGGCCGCCGGTTCCGGGGGTGACCCTAGTTCCCTTGGCCAGAATTGATCATTCCATGGGTTGCCAGCGATGGTGATTGGCAACACCTCGGTCTTATCAGGGTTGATCTTTAAGGAGTTCATGGACATCCAGTTGGCTGTGTACTTCAAGATGTTTTGCAATCTTGCGAAAGCATCCAGACCATCGTCCAATTGGATGATGATCTGGGTGTCATCCGCGTAATTGTACACCTGGCAGTGCTTGGGAACTTTGGATTTTTTTTGGCATAGCAGGGGTTGCGAGAACCAATTCCCTCTGCTAGCGAGGCAACAGAGGGTTACTTGTGCAGTTTGAAGATGCTCTATCTTTTCAACTGGACTCAAAGTCCCAGAGGGCTCTGGGCTCAATACACCTGGCCCGGGGCTTGACACCGCCCTCAGCACCGACGCATAAGAAAACCTTGCCGTACCCGCTATCACGGGTGCCGCAGCATCCGTGTGTGCTGTGCTTGGAACTTTGGATCTTTTTTTTGGCATAGCAGGGGTTGCGAGAACTAATTCCGGCTGCTAACGAGGCGACAGAGAGCTACTTGTGCAGTTTGAAGACGCCCTATCTTTTCAACTGGACTCAAAGTCCCAGAGGGCTGTGGGCTCAATACACCTGGCCCGGGGCTTGACACCGCCCTCAGCACCGACGCATAAGAAAACCTCGACGCACCCGCTATTGCGGGTGCCGCAGCGTCCGTGTGTGCTGTGCTTGGGAACTTTGGATCTTTTTTTTGGCATAGCAGGGGTTGCGAGAACTAATTCCCTCTGCTAGCGAGGCAACAGAGGGCTACTTGTGCAGTTTGAAGACGCTCTATCTTTTCAACTGGACTCAAATTCCCAGAGGGCTCTGGGCTCAATACACCTGGCCCAGGGCTTGACACCGCCCTCAGCACCGACGCATAAGAAAACCTCGCCGGGGACACCGCCCACAGCACCGCCTGTATAAATCCATTAGGCTACTTCTGCTAAGCGGGAGTGTGCGGGAGCGGCCCGGGAGAAGCCCAGGACAAGGGCGGGGCTTTCTGCGGCCGTCCGAGGCCGGTGGAGGCAGGGCTGGGCCACCCCCCTTTCGCCCTGAGTCCCAAGCAGTGAGACATTTATGTACTTTATTTATTACTCCTTATGGTTTTAAGTATCATTGTTGTCTGGGGATTGGGAAGTTATATTGTTTAACTCTCTTTCCTCTTTTACCGCTACCACGCACCTTGGTGTTTTGTGTCATGGTGGTCCGCCCAAGAAACGTAAAGAAGCTTTCATTCAGCAACATGGGGGTCTGTGTCCGGAACCTTAGATCAATTTATCACTAGAGCAGCAGTTGTATTAGAACGGGAAATTGAACTGACGGAAAAGAGGTCATCCTTAGAGCTCCTTCCTTCGAAGAGATCCTCTTTGGGTACAATTATGGCTGCTGTGACCCCAGAGCAGCACCCGGTCAATGGCGTCTTGTGCCGGGGAACTGGTATAGAGCAGGAGGGGTCAGTTTCGTCAGATGGGTCTTTGGTTTGTAGCTCACTAAACACAACCATAGATAATACTTCCATACTAGGAAATAGACCAAGAGATCCCAATTCTTCCACCATCTCCACCCTGTCCCCGGTTAATGCGTTAACAGTGCCCAAATCTGGAAATGCTAGTAAACCACAATCAGTCACTGGCAAAAGAAAGCGTGGGGGAGGAACCAAAAAGGGAAGACATGCTAAAGTAACCAAAATCTCCACATCGACCCAACCAGTATACACCACGGTGAATCCCCAAACTCCCGCTTCTGTCACTAGAAATTGACCAAACGTGCCAAAATCCCGACTGCCAGCTGAAAACCAACTACCCAAGGGCTTCCTGGAAACACTAGAGCAGTTATTAAAATCACTGATCCTACCATTACTTGAAAGGGTAAAGCTAATTAACGAGAATGTGGGAAAATTAGAAAGAGCTGTGATGGCTAATTCAGCAACTTTGGAAAAAGTCGCGGGGATTAGTCAGGGTTCTGGGCCCCGGCCCCTTTTGAGAGTGGCTATCGATCCTATATGTCCCTCCATAGCTATTCCGTAGGACATACCAAATAACCAAAATGCCCAACAAACTTCTAACGTCACCGAGAATGGTAGAGTAAAACCAATTTTGACGGATCACAATAGTGTGGGATCCGAGGCCACTGGAAGTGACGTTAGAAAAAAAGTTGGCCACCCCTGAACATGGTGCAGATTTAAAAACGAAAGGGACAAATGGTCTGCGGAGAATGGGCCCGCCACAGAAGCTCCCGTGTATTAATCTACCCCCAGAGTCGGTACCATACACGGTAATTCTATCTGGTGTACCAGGGATTCAAAACGACAAACTGGAGACGCATAGCGAGTTGAAGAACAAGGTCATCCATTGGCTCAATAGAAATAGATCGCCCCCAGCTTTTATGAATGCTGAGATTCTGCATGTTAGAAGGGTGGGTTGGCTGGGGTATAGAATTAAGGATCTACAGGGCGATTGCATAATCGTGAACTTTAGGGACCCCAGAGTGGTAAGGACAAGGTTCATATGTAATGAATCTGGGAACTGGGGAACCAGTGGAATACAAACCCACAATTTGAGTTTCTTCTATCCCAGTTCTTTTTCTGGCCCGAGTTCCACTCAGCAAAATAGTTGGGAATTGATGTTAAGACGCTGCTTGTAGGCAGGAGTTCAATCTCCCCTTGATGAATCGATTTGAGTCACTACTTGGCTTGGAGGGGGTGGACTGACTGGGATCTTGCTGTAGGGGAAACAGGGCCGATTGGTATAAGGGTTATGGAGCTAACGACTGGGCAGAGCCAATAACTAATAATAGCATCATGAGGGCACAATTAGTTGCTGGAAGTGAGGATCTAAATGTATCCCCTCGTGAAATTTTAGATAGTAACGGTGTTCCCTCTGGATTTGTTAACTTGGAGGGTCCCCATGAGTTAAATCCGCCTTGCACAAAATCTAGGATAAACATGGGTGAGTTGTCAGTTGGGGGACACACGATGGAAAATGGAGAGCTTATGATCACGGCCCTCGCACCTTTAGTAGTAGGATGCCTCAGCTTGGCTATTACCCGTGCTCTGGATCCCCAACAGGGCACGAACTGTGCCCAGCCCTGCCTAGCTAACGAAACACACACGCTCACGTTGATCTCCTGGAACATTGCTGGTCTTAAGAGCAAAATACCCATAGTAGAATGGTCAGACCTGGTGGAAAATTATGACATACTGGTCTTCCAGGAGACGTGAGCAGTGGACCCCATATATTGTCCAGGGTATATACATTTTTGCAAAGCGGCAGTTAGAGGGATAAAAGGCAGACCCTCAGGGGGTTTAACTATCTGGGTTAAACAAACAACCAACTTTAGACCCTCTGAACTAGTAGTTGATAGCCCGGATCTTCTTGTCATAACCCTGCACCAGCCAGTCCTAAAAGATATCATCATCGTAAACGTGTATAACAGGGGACAGCCCGGCGGGCGCTGCTCCAGAACCTTTGCTGATCTGGACACTTTCTTGGATTCAGTTAGGCCCAATAGCAATGTAATAATTGCAGGGGACTTCAACTGCTCGTTTGAGCCCTTACACTGTGATGGAGTAACCCTCTTGACAGAGGAGGATGTCCAGTGGAACATCCCCCTCCTTGACCTCAAGCCCATTAAGAAATGGACGGAATCTGCTCTGCAGTGGATGGGTCTCTGCCTCGAGAGTGGATTTAAGGCAGCTAATGGTCGGTCTATCTCTGATAAAATGGGAAGGGCAACCTTCGTTAATGGCCCCCATACAAGTAGAATAGACTATATCCTTATTAAGAATGAGTACTGGGGCATATTAGAGGATATGGTGATTTTGGATAGCCGGGAGAGCGACCACAACCCCCTTGCAATGAGTCTCCGATCAAATGGAGGTACGAAGCGTAACATCCAGACAGAGATAGCCACTGCCGATACCCTGCTTACAAACGATACACGCAGGGTGCGATGGGCAAGGATCGCCATCGACCCTGGGGCACGGGAAGAGATTAGGTTAAAGGTAACACGGGCTCTGGGAGTCTTGCGCTCACTTCCAACCCAGGAAGATATCAATTGGTCAATAATCAAACTACATGAAGACCTTTTTATTGATCTTAAAGCCCACTTTTCAAAACCTGGCAAGCCCCAAAAACCAACCGCCCATCCGATGAATAAATCATGGTATAACAAATCGTGTCGGGTCTTCTATGGTATCTTAGCACTAGCGATTAGGTCTAAAATTATGCCCGATATTAGGAGGGCGAGGCTGAACTATCGAAAAGTCCGAAACCGGGCAAAACAAGATTGGGACACTCAACACTGGTCTGAACTACTTGTTGCCAGTAAGCAGAAAAACTTAACTAAGTTCTGGCATATAGTTAAATGGGGAAACACTCACCAGTCTCAGGTTCCTACAAACCATGTTCCCATTGAGGTGTGGGTGGAGCATTTTGAGTCACAGTTTTCGGGGCTGGACCCGAATAGCGATCACCTCCCCTCTGACCTTGGTCCTATGCCGAATATAAAAGCCATAACATTTGATTGTAAAGAGGTCGAGGCAGCTCTGAAAATAGTTCACTGTGGAAAGGCCCCGGAAATGGATTGCATCCCAGCAGACCTCTTTAAATACGACCCAACGAATTGGATCCCGTACATCGTATTTCTGGGAAATGCAATTGCCAAGGGGGCTAGCATCCCGGACTCTTGGCGAGGAGCTGAGGTCCTGCCCATACACAAGAAGGGGGACCGCTCCACTCTGGGGAATTATCGACCGATCAATCTGATCGACTCCATACAAAAAATTGTTGCAAGGATGGTCCTGGCCAGAATCCAGAGCTGGATAGAGCTTGAGGATATACTATCGCCCTTGCAGGCTGGGTTTAGATCTTGCATAAGTACCATCGAGCAGGTCTTCAGGTTCCTACTGATTTACTGGAAAGTAGTCAGTTTGGGTGGTGGTACCATCTATGCCGCCTTTGTTGACCTTAAGTCAGCATTCGACCTAGTACCCAGGGACAAACTGTGGGGGGTCTTAAGAAACATGGGGATGCCACAGGAGCTTCTGAATGTTGTAATTAATTTACATGAGGCGAATTTTGCACACGTCCGCTGGGGTAATCAAGGGCAGGTTACCAACAGATTTCCGGTGTCTTGTGGTGTCAGGCAAGGGTGCGTTTTAGCACCAAAATCTGTTTCTGTTATTCATAAACAGGGTTGTGCAATATTACTCAGCCTTTCCGACAGATGCCCCCTCTCTGGGTGGCACGAAGTTTCCGCTACTTATGTTTGCGGATGACACCCTTATAATATCGCAGACACAGGTGGGCCTGCAGGCGGCGTTGAACAAATTTGAGGAATTCTGCCTTGATCATGATCTGCAGGTAAATGTAACTAAAACTAAATTCATGATCCTTACAAAAAGTAGACCTGTGGAGGGTCATGTCATGATGAATAACACTAAACTAGAGCAGACTAATGTCATGACCTATCTGGAGATTGTTCTAGAGAGTAAAATGAGTTGGGAACCCCAGATCGATACCTTATCTCTCAAGTTTGCCCAACTCTCAGGGTGTCTGGTTAAAGAACAGAGATCGTTGCAGACGAAAAGGATAGGTCCAGCTCTGAAAATCTATAACTACAGGATAGGTTCAGCGATCTTGTACGGAGCGGACCTCTGGGGTTTTGCGAACCTTTCCCCTTTGGTCAAAGTCCAGAATACATTTCTACGGAATTTAACAGGCCTTCCCTGTTCTAGTCCCATGAAGCCGCTATTAATGGATCTAGGCAGTCACTCTATAGATGACATTGCTCGTTTTAAGCCAGTGGCCTTATGGAGGAGGATTTGGACCACCCCCGAATTGGCTCTTTATGCAAAATCAATTTTGGATGTTAGATCTATAATGGGCTCGGGTAATATCCCTTGGTTTAAACAAGTTAGACTCCTCCTAGAGACCATGGGCTTGAGCAATTTGTGGACTGACCCCGTTAATAGCCGTTTCCCATCCAAAAAAGTATTTAAAAGTTTATACTGGTCAGCTGTCCGCCAGTAACACATTGGACAAATACCAGCCACTTCTCTGTCCGGTTTGTTTCTGGAGTATAAACTCGATCCATCTTTAGAAGATTATTGGGACATTATCACTAAGCCTAGCGACAGGAAACTCTACCACCAGCTGAGGGTTGGCTCTCTCCCAATCAGATCATTTACCAAAAAATGGAAGGGCCAGGAGGTCGAATTCTGCCGTTGGTGCCCAGTCCCTATTTTTCAAATGCCCGGCGTATGTAGCCCCTCGGGCAAAATGGCTTAAACCCATTTGCTGCAACATGGGTACCAGGGTCGGGTTGAAAGCTTTAAGGATCATTAGGACAGAGACGAGTGAACCCATTGTAATCGCTGTAGCAAAGTTTTTAGGACGGGTGTGGATTATTAGGGCAAAACAGTAAGCATTTGATTGGTTTTATGTAGCCATGTTTTGTTTGTATTTTAAGGATTACCAATCTAATTTTATATTTTTAATATGCTATTATGTAAGGCTATGAGTGCATATACATCCTACTTTCATGTTTTTAAATTGATCCGTGTTCCCATTTTTTATTATGATGTATTTTATTATGGTAGCGTCTTTTATGATGAAATAATTCGAAATAAAGACATATGAAATGAAATGAAAAATATCGAAGTAAGTAACATCGAATTTTAAAATATAGAAAGATAAAATATCGAAGTATATAATATAGATCCTCAGAAACATGCCAGGCAGACATCACAATAGGGCGATGTGGACCAAACTGGACATGCACATGAACTCCCTCAAACCACCATAATCACACCCCTACCTACAACAAAAATTTCCTCTGATCCTCATCTTGTACTGGTCACATCTCTGTCTAACTAACCTCCACCATACGGGTTGTGTTTTTATGTTTCCTGTTTTTAACGGCGACGAATACTAATCGAAAGTCAGCCAGTACATGTTGTATGTATGTTTTGTACCTTGTAAATACCAATAAAAAGATTAAAAAAATAAATAAAAAAATATATCGAATTTTTAATAATATCTAATATTTTAAAGTTTTTTTATGTTATTTAATTTTTGCGTGATCTAATTCTGTAGCGGTTTTGGGGTTTATAGGGGAATAGGTTAGGAAGTAAATTAATTGTAATTAATTACAAATGTTAATTTATTTATTGGTATTTATTTTGAATTAATTGTTAATACATTTTTAATTGGTAATTAATTAATTTTTAATTGGTGATACATTTTTAATTGGTAATTGGTGCATTGCAGCCTGCATGGAGAAGGGCAGAGTGCGCATGACTGGTTTGGGCGCCCCAGGGGGCTGACCAAACAGTCTTTGCGCGAGCATGATAACCGCAACCAAACATTAAATAGTAATAACTAGAAGTTATTATGATTTTATGTTTCTGCTTCTCGCACTGGGAGAAAGCAGAAAGGGGCGATGCTCCTTCACCCTAGTGGAGGAGTGGCCCCTGCAGTGAACGCTGATTAGTTACGCTGTCCTGGTGGCTGTCCATGCTGCATTCACCCAAGGGGAGTTTGGAGCATTGCCTGGAGTGCCACACATAAGAGATGGTGACAGGAAAATGGTATTCAGTGTGGAAATCTATGTTAAAATGTGTTTGAACTATTCTGTAGCATAACAGCATAAACACACAATTAATATTATGAAGCAGCAGCCATTTTAATACAAAATAGAGTTAAGGTCTCATTGAGGCCTAGTTTAAGAAAAATAGGAAAAACTTAGTTCTATATACCCCAGCATTTTAATTCGAATTGTAATAAGTATGAATTTCAGATTTAAAACAGAAAGTAGCTTTATCACCTATAACCAATTGTCAGCTGTATCATGGCCTGGCACACAGACAAGAGAAACTTTACATGAAAGGAGGTACTTTTGGTGCACAGTTGCATCTTTAGCAGAGTCGACTTGTTGTGGAACTACATATAAATAGGCCTCGGCAGGGCTTGCAGAATTTTACTCCGCGGAGTTACTTAAAACTCAGCGGGCCCGATTCACAGAACTAACTTAAGACAAAATCCTAAACTTACTACTTTTGGTATTCACAGAAGTTAGGATTTTGTCTTAAGACAGACTTAAGACAGACTTAAGTTAGGATTCTGTCTTAAGTCTGTCTTAAGTTTGTCTTAAGTCTGTCTTAAGACAAAATCCATACTTCTGTGAATACCAAAAATAGTAAGTTTAGGATTTTGTCTTAAGTTAGTTCTGTGAATCAGCCCCTCCAAGATTCCACAGAGTTCCACCAATAGGCTGAAATGTACTCTGCGCTCTGATTTTAGCATCAGTAGCGTGTTCCTGCACTGACAATTCAGCGTGAACAGCACCAGGTGTTGTGCAAGAGCTTGCGGCTATTCGATTTGTTTTTGCTGCCACTCAAGTAGAATATCTACTCAGGAAGCAGCCCTCTGATCGTGACCGCCCACGTTCGACAACCTCGCAAGATCACCAAGAGAGTCACAGCAGAAAAAGGGCACAATGTGGAAGCACTGCACAAGGTAACAAATGAAGTGAAAGTTCAAAAAGAGCAGCCACTTGAGTGGCAGTTCAGCATTGAGAATAACTAACAACTGTGGTAAGCACAACATGCAAAAAGCGGAACAAGTTCCTCAACCTCAATTGCTATCAGGGGAGGTTCATCCATTGGGACAAAGGGGCGTTGATCCCCTATGGTGCTGCAGCAACAGTACCCCAACTGCGAGCCACTACCTCTCAGGCTCATTACTTTTGTCAAAATAATACTTTCTCTGTACCTCAAGTCACTTTGGTGCCAGCTGCAGAACTCTCTCCCGACATGCTGTGGGTGAGTAGATGTGATTCACTGAGCAGCGCATGTCAGATTGGCCAGTGTTTTTGCTGTGGCCAGTCTGACATGCGCAGTTCAGGTTTCCACATTCAAGGCTATCAACGAGCGGCGTGAGCAGAGATACTGCCCCATCAGTGTTATATGGAGCGTCATGTACACATGCCCCAGACAATCCTAGCACTGCTCTTATGCTGTTTAATATTAGAGGGGGCATAAGAGCAGGGATTGAATTGGCTGGGGTGCTTTTTTGGCCTTATGTTCCCCGGGTTCAGGAAGCACATCGTAAAACTCGGGGGATTTGCTCTCGAGAGCATACCAGCATCTGAACGTTGATCAAGGTAAGAATTACGACTTTCAAGTAACTTGATGCAATATGCTGCAGAGAAACTTCATGCAGAGGCACCTTCTGCTTATAGGTATATAAGTATATAACTCTCCGCCCCACCTCTTTAAAAGTTATCAGCCACCACTGATGCTATGACAAACACTGTCTGCAAATATCTACATTTAGGACAACATACAACGGTAAGGTCTGTCGGGTTGATACATATGGTGTTATAAAAGTCAACGTTAGGACAATATTCACAGTGGAGGGGAAACACCACTACATCTGTCAGGTGTGTCCACAAATCCTGCCGATTACACAGGAACACGTACTGAAGGAACAGCCAGGGTGGAGAACTAAAGGCCCGATTACGATCTTGCCTGACAGGGTTACTCCATCACAAACATGACGAATATTCCATCAGACAAATTACAATTTCATAATATCCTATAGAACTTGGAATATGGCAGACTGGATATCTGTTACATGTGTGACAAAGTAGACCTGTCTGCCAAGATCATAATCATGCCCTAAATTAACACCCTCACAGACAAGGCGCTAGAAAGGAACAGTGCTTAACAGGAAAGAAGGGAAAAGAAACAGAACACGAGCCAGAAAGAAAGTAAACAAACCACACTCTGAACCTGGAAGCTAAGTCAGCTGAGATAAGAAGGTAGCAGACTGGAAACTGAACTAAGGAAGAAGAAAAGGAAAAAGGAAAACAGGGTTTTGGAAAACAGTAACTATTGAAATGGTGAAGGTTCAAGAAACAAGGCCGCTCTTAAAAGTGCTATCTCAGAAAAGAAGGGAGCACTGCAGGGTCGTGCTAGTTCAAAAAACAAGGGGCATATCATCAAGGACAAGTGTTAAAATTATCGCCGCTTTAGCGTCCGTTTTTGGGTGAAAATCAGCAATAATTTTATCGCACCATTAGCAAGGATACGCTAACATGTGTTCCTATGCCTCTTCGCCGGTTTCCCTAACGCCCAGCTTTGCATCTCTCATGAGATGCAAAGTGGGCGTTCCACACCTAAATAACGTGAGAAATGTCGCTAGGCGACATTTCTCCAATTACCAAGCTGCACGCTATACAGCATAGCGATAAGAAAAGTAGAGCTAACCGCGGTTATTGCTACTTTCCTTACGCCTGCTTTCAGTCGGACTTAGCCATTATATCCAGAGGAAAGGTGGATATAATGGCTAAGTCTGCCCTGCACCATCATCAAGCTATCCCCAAACGCTTTGCGATTATCGCTGGATTTCCAGCGATAATCTCACATTTGGCAGCTAGCGCTTGGAATTTTATTGCTTTTGAGATAAGCGTCGCTGATAGCGCGCTATCTCAGCGATAAATTCAGCGATAGCCGGCGATAATTATCCTAGCGCTAATCGTGCTTAGCGATAATTATCGCCGACCCTCGCTGATATGCCCCCCTAGGACTTTGTTTTATCTAAGGAATCGGGAATCACTCAAAGGGAAGATCAGCCAAACAGGAAGACTACTACAATGACCAATGTGTGATTGAAGGAAACAGGAGCTTTAAACAGCTCACTCCTTTTCACAAGCCTTGGTGGGATCAAGCTAGCACCTCTCAACTACAGGTGTGCGGACTCTTCCCCTCTACCTGGGCCTGCATGGGCGGAGACAAAGCAGAGAGCAGGGAGTGTCGGAATCAGAGGCAGTGGTGGGAGAAGGATGAGGCTGCAACACACCTTGGCCAGAGTCTGAAACCGAAATCAAATTCAGAATGTTTGCAAGGTAAATAATCAGTATTGGCATATATCACAAGGTCAAAGGTTGTGAAGTTTTTGTAAGGAATGGCAATCTGGCTATCACAACACCCGACAAGGGTCTAAAGTAAAAGGGAATTTTAAATTCTTGAGCAAGAGGCTGGAAATCAGCGTATGGATAAAGCAGAAGGCCCGAGAGGCTAACTGACCGCTGGAAGGTCCCTAGTTAGGGCTAGTGGTGGGACTGAGAGCGCAGGCACCAACATGTGACCGGCATGCTGTTGGTTTCAGATGCCATTTGCAGTAAGGGACCATTGACAGGTCTAAGCAAGGATGTCACCTTATAGCGATCACTTTAAGCCACCAAATGACTACAGCCGCAAACATCTGGCTTTCATAGCAGATGCGGAGCGCTCCAGGAGCAAACAATTATTTTGCCTGGAGCAACTAGCATTCTTGCATGCATGGTACCTAGTATATACAATATATATTGTCATATGAAACGGAAAGGTGTGGTCATACCAAATGTACTTTGGAATCCAGTAGATTACTTTAGAAAACAGGTAGCCAGCCAGGTCCACACTATTGATACCGGCCAGTTTATTGAAGGACCCGGATATACCCAAAGTGTGCTTCCTTGCCTCCTCTGTTTGTCATGCAGCAGGCTGCAGGTTGCTTCCTCTTCTCACCTATGATTTTCAGGTATATGCCAATGGATAAGTTGATGGCCAAGGCGTCCCAGCTTGTAGCTGTTTTGTCGTTGTCGTAGTGGTGGGGGGGGGGGGGGATACATAAATGACCCTGCTTTCATTCTTTTATTTGTAGGATGCACTTTTACAGTACATTAAAATGTGAAGGTATATATTTGAATATTGTTGGACCTGGCCCTCTCTGCAGGGTCATCCCTGAACTTTTTGCCTTCCTCCAATATTCTCTCTGACCTGTTTTTTGTTGGTTTAATGACTCTGGGCACTTTACCACTGCTGTCCAGTGCTAGAGTGCATATGCTCTCCCTACTGTAAATTGCTACATGTGATTGGTTTCCATGATTGGTTCATTGGATTTACTGTCAGTCCCCAGTAAAGTGCACCAGGAGTGCCAGGGCTTGTAAATACCAATACTGCTAGTGGGCCTGCAGCGCTGGTTGCGCAACCCACAGAAGCAGCCTTTTAAAATATGTCTAAGGTCTGCCATTGCAGAACCTGCGTGCAGTCTGGTACTGTCATGCTGGCTGGGCAAGTGCACACACTTGCCAGCCTCTAAACCTTCCTTTTACTTCTAGTGAGTCACCCCTATGATAGGCCATAGGGCAGGGTGCATTGTAAGCATAAGGTAGGACAAGCCCTGATGTGTGTGGCATGTCCTAATAGTGAATTACAGCCATTTTAATTTTTCACTATTGTAAGGCTACCTGTTCTCATAGGCCAGAATGGGCTGATGAAATTATTACACTCTATAATCCCAGCAGGCTCAGGGAACATGATAGAAAGCCAAGTTTGGTATGCCTGAACTCAGAATAATAAAATACTTATTTTAGTAAAGTTTATTTTAATATCCTGTGTTTGCAAATGCTACTTTTAGAAAGCTAGCATTTGCTTGCCTAACCATTTCAGCCCGCCTCTGCTAGAATGTGTATCTGCTGTCTGGGTTTTGTGAGTGACAGGGCTGGGGATGACAGGTGGTGAATAGAGGGATTACACCAGGATGGGTGGTGGGAGTGCCCCTTGACTCTGAATAGGGCTGTGCTCTGCCACCACAATGCTGGCTCCACCTCCTGCGGAGCGTCTGCTGTCCCTGCCCCACACACTGAAAGAAAAAACCAGAGTCTGCACAACAAAGTGCTCCAAAGCTGAATTGGACTATGCAAAGACCCCCCTGGCCTGAAAAGACAAAAGAAACTAGGTATAAGAAGAGGAGCTCTGCTCCTAACAAACTAGATCCTGTTTTGACCACGACGAACCTCTGCCTGACTAGAAGGACCAAGAAAAGCTGAAGGAAGGAAACCTGTCCCTGACCTTGGGGACTGGCCTGCAGTGGTGCCTTGCTGGGAACGGAGAGGAAAAGACCAGAGAGGACTTTGAAGACTTGTGCCTGAAACGATCTCCAAGGGCTTGATATCGAGCTTGACCCCTGAACTGAACCCCAGGACCAGTGGTTTGAATTCTGCCCTTGCCCGTCTGCTGCTGGGCCCTTACGTTCTCTTCCCTCGCCGGAGTCGTGACTCGGGTGCCCTAGCCCCTCCTAAGGTAGTGACAGCTCGGAGCCTGGCCACCCTGCCCGCTGAGAGCCCCGCTCAAGTTCCAGTCGCTCTCCGCACACTGTGCCAGGCCGCCCGCTCTCCTGTCACCTCGCCTGCTACGGAGCACGTACGATCCTGCAACGCGGACTGAGAAGAGTTCGCCGCGCATCTCCTGCGTGCTAAGAAGTAGTACACCCGCAGGCCTGAACGGCACCACGCCCCGTGAGCTGCTCTAGACCCCGGATCGCCGCAACCCTCCACATCGTCCCGCTCACCCGCCTCGCACCTCGAGGGGGCTTCGAGCCGGATAATTCCTCGGAGAACCGCCGGCCCCGTCCCAGGTCCGCCCTCACCAGTGGCCGCGCCTGAAACGCCTCGGACACTCACCACAAGGTACACTTGAACTCGATCCCGTGTTCACATCGGATCCATGGTCCGCAACGGTTGTTTTCCCTGTCGTCCTTCATCCACCAATGGGTCACTTCACCAGCGCGAAGCGCGCATCGACCCCCAGCGTACCTTGCTGACAAGAACACTAAAGAACCTTTGCCTATTTAAATCTGGTGGCCTAATTCGCTAAACGCTATATGGTCTTGTAAAGTAATCCTTCATATGAAGTATACCTTTTACATAAAGTCTACGTATTTTTGATACAACCTTACGACTGATGTCCGTCGGTGGTGGGTCATTGGGTTTACTGTATGTGATCATAAATGCTTAACTAACTATCGGCCTGAGGATTAGCCTTGTCTGCTCGTGACACGCAACCTAGAGCGTGAGCAGGGGTTATTCTTACGGAGTAGTTCCCTTGCCCTGACTAGAGGGGAGGGTCCCTGCTTGTCACAAGTGCAAACCTGTGCCCACCAGAGACCTCCGATTCTAACAAATATTGTATATGCTTTCTTTTTCTTTTAAATCTATATTGCTGTCATGTTCAATCACTGGGATTGGGAAGAAGCTGCCTAGACTTAAGGGAAATGAAATAAAATATTGTAATGAAACTGTCAGAATCAGCAAATGAAAAGCACACATTTTCAGCAAACCATACTTGATAGAACAGTTAAAGAGCAAGGCGCACAAGAAATACATTCTTAATTTCATTCCAAGGCCGCTCTGACTGGAAACGACAAATTGGAAGATAAAATAAAGCTGCAGATTCCTGCTCGTGGTTCAACAGAGCAAAGGAATGATAGACCTCACTATATGTGCAGCAGAAGAGTGGGGTTGCTCCAAACAAACAGGTGCAGGGGAGGGTTAGAGTATGCACAAACAAATGTGACCATTAATATAAACAAGCATTTGCAATGCATTCTGTCTCGCCTTTGGGACCTTATATGTATTTAGCTATGCTGCACATTAGCCTGGGTGCTGAAACATCTACTGTTCTTTAACATGGAGGGAAAGTAAGCACCAAACTGCGTGACACGCCAGGTAAGGGAACACATGGAGAGAAATATTGCCTTTCAGCAGGAAATGATATAGTCCAAAGCTCTGTTTTTAATATAAAATCAGGGCCTTCGGTGGTCATAGCTAGCACTGAAAATACAAGATTTAAAAAAAATATTATCGTCTACGGGTACTCGGTGAAGACTATTTCTATAGACTGGAATCTAGAGAATGCTAAAGTGATTCTGGTATTTTACTGACCTCTGCAGGTCGTTTTCTATCAAGAAAGATAAATAGAGGCAGTTGCCAGAAAAATTAAAATTAAAAAGTCCCTCAGCAGAAAGCAATTCTGATATTTTACTGACCTCTACTGGTTGTTTTCTATCAAGACAGTTAAATAGAGGCAGTTGAACAGAAAAAAAGTCCCTAAGCGGAGCAGACAAGTCCTATGGCTGATCTCCAGTGCCCACAAAGTACATACGCATATAGGTATTCAGGGCACAAGTCCTAAAAAAAGAAGTGGGGGGAACTAACCTAGTTAATCAGAATGCAAGTGGCATCATGGCGCGTGACATCCCGTTGTGTGACATCACGGCGCGAGACATCACAGGAAGAAGTGGAATCATAAGACGAGACATCAGATCTTAAGCCCTCACATATATGTTTAGCAGGTCTATCATGAGTAGATTGGAGCACATTTTTTGTATGCACGCAAACCTTCCTGATTGAGGCAGAAGATTCACACTTAAAACCTATGCATAAAACAGTGTTGCCAATAGTCAGTGCAAACTTCCTCTACCCATATTGCTTTACAAAAAATAGTGGTACTTAAATTATGTCAACGCCTCCCCTGTAGGAGCACTATATAAATTACAATTATTTTGTGTAAATACAGGGAAAGACCAATGCATCTGACATTCTTTCAGCACAAGCATATCTTGTAAACAGGGACTGAACAAAGTGCAAAGCTGCCTCTCTTAAGTATGTGTGAAGTGCTAACAAGGTGTGAGCCTTTGTTTCCCCTTGCTGCATTTGCTTCTAGGTGTCCGGCTCCTGACTACTGCCAGCCAGGAGATTTGAACAAAAGCAGGCCTGATGACCCCTCAAATTGGACCTTTGTTATGGGACCAGCAGGAGTCTGAACTAAGAAGGCCTCCCCCGCCTGCACATTGTTGCAGATCGAAAGCAGACAACAACGTGCAGGTGCTGCTAAAAGTGCCCTGGTGTTAGCAAATTACACCGGGAAGAATTTAGCATCTTTTTCCGTGGGGCCCAAGTTCTTGGCAGGGTGGATGGTGTCCTGTACCCATGACTCGTACCATGTAAGTATATACTAAAGTATATACAAGAGGTCTCGAATGCTCAACCTAAAAAGTAAGATTGTGGGATATAGATAGTCAAGGCAAACATGAGATGATTCTGCAGACTTAGAAACAAAACGCCCATAAAGCGATGAAACTGTATCTGGGCTATAGAATCCTGATGTTTACTGTGTAATGTCTATTCATTAGGATATGTGTGCATTTGTCTATCAAATTATTTATTTGAAAGAATTCAAAATGAAACTAAAACAAAATTACATTTCCGAGACTTCTGTTTCTATCAGGAAAACCATACCTTGTGTATGTAGTTTATTCCCAACCTTGGTATATGTTCGGTTACTTTCTTTTACCATTGCTTTGGAAGCCGAGGAGCCCCACAGCAAGAGGTATTTTTACTCCACTGCCTAATATGGCTAAACATTAACAACCCTCTCTGTAGTACCCAATCCATGTTACCCAGTTTTGACCAATGCATAGTGGGTTGGGTATATTCTGTTTGGCACTACATTTGAACCACCTCCTCTTAGTTATGCCCATCATGTAACAATCACGTACCCAACAGCACCAGGATATTTTGTATAATTTTCCCCCTGTCCTCACTCTGGCATTGCTGGCTGCAGCCCTGGTGCAAAGGGAAAAGTCTGGTTATGCAGCTGGAGCGCAATGGTATCATATTGTGGCCCCCAAATACCCCCGCTCCTAGCCCCTACATCACACCACTAACCACTCTGCTTTGTGGCCACAGCGATCAGCGTGGCCCTCAACAATCTGAAGACCTGGATGAAGCTGCTAAAAATGTCCCCCTCCACCAGCTTTAATGGCTCTCTTACCATTACACTTTACAATAATGGCACTGTCATGATACAAGCTACAGACTCCTGTCTCTCTCTCTTTGACCATCTCTTCCACTCCCTTTATCCAACCCAATCAAATATGATCTACCTATATTCTTCCTTGAGCTCTCTCCTTTCTCCCTTCCTCCCTCCCTGACTCCTCGATACTCCATCAGGCTGCCGCATATTGTTGTTAATTCATTAATGCCCATTATCGGGCTTCAGCATGGCACTTATTCACCCAGGCAAACCCACTGTTTGACCCAGGTCCCTGTTAATTAAGCCGTATATCGGCCTTGCCCCCTACATAATTTATTAGTAGGGAGTGATCAAACACATCTGCACCGTATCATATTAAATAAGGTTCCTCTAATGATACGCTATATACATGACAGCTAATCAGGTGCAGAGTGATAAAACTCATTGAGCCGTGTATCGGCAACTGTCCCTGCAGGAACTGTTGAAAGACATGTGTATAATAATTTTTGTGTGACCTGACTGACCTTAAGTAACGATTTTGTAACATCATTGGACAAAGGATGAGTTATGTGAATTGAAGAAGTAGAACATGATAGCAAGTTTGTGATATAATGCAGAAGTACTGATATATTTGATTATAGATTGACCTTACAAGTAAGTACCAGCCTTCTCCTTTCGGAGATAAAATTAGGTAGGGGGCAAGGCCGATATACGGCTTAATTAACAGGGACCTGGGTCGAACAGTGGGTTTGCCTGGGTGTATAGGTGCCATGCTGAAGCCCGATAACGGGCATTAATGAATTAACAACAATATGTTAAAATGGCGCCCGCATTCGACCAAGGTTGGTTTGTCCTTTCTTGAAGTTGATGGAATTGATGGCTGAATACTTTATTAAGGTTGAAACTTCCCAGTGTCATGAACACCGAAGAAGGCTTGACGCCGAAACGCGTCTGTTCATAACGGAATAAAGAAGTTACTGCAACGTTTCCCTCCCCTCTGAGTGCGGTTCATTGTGTTAAACGTAGCAGTGAATGAGCGTGATATTGGCGGGAGTCCACGCCCGCTGACCGCACCCGCCGAAGAGTGCCCCGGTGAACTGTGGAAAGTGAGCGCTGATATATATATATATATATATATATATATATATATATATATATATATATATATGGAAACCAAATCCTGGATTGAATAAAGCGAACTCCTTCACCAGGTACGGACCACCACAAAAGGTTTTAAAGTTCATTGCAATTTATTGTAGCCTTCTCACAACATGATGCGTTTCAGCCGGGTTGCCCCGGCCTTGATCACATGACGTGCCAGGAAAACACCACCCATAAATACTATGAGACATTTTAAAACCCTCCCATTTTTAGCATGGAAAGAGTAAATAGACTAAAGTGCATAGTGCAATCATACACATTCAAGTCCTTAATTCTTATCAAAAGCTATAGCTCAACAATTAAAAATGTACATTGTTAAACATATTTTAAATATTTCTACAAATATTTTAAAAAAAGGGGGGAATTATAATATTATTTCATTATAATCGAAAAAAATCCGGGGCAAGTGCCCAAATCCTATTTCATTGAAATGACTACCCAGAGTGTGTTGCATAACTTACACAACATAAAAATGCTCATAATAGATATACCCAATGTGCAAATAGTAAAATGTAGCTGGATTGACAGCCATACATTAATAAAATAATTTAAAATCAAACAAATGTGCGGATGCAAGTATCATCAAGCAAACTTTGCAGAACATAGGGAAAGATAAAGTTTTCAGCTTGTCCCTGATAACATAGATTCTTAATTGAAAATCAAAAAGATCAATAGCCTGATTCATCATTCTCCCGTTTTGCGAGCCCCTAATAGCGATTCATAACGAATCGCTATTAAGGACTTGCAAAACGGGATTCATGTAGGTGAGGAAAATGATATTTTGCCTGACCAAAAATGTCCACTACATATACCCTATGTTACATATATGTGCATGTCACCCATGCATATTTCCTCGTAGTGGCCTGAATCACTAGGCCCCTGCAATCATGTCCTGCATTAGAAATGCCAGTCATCAAAGTCTCCCAAACGTTAAGGTAGCATAAGGCCCATGTATTTGCATTTCATGACTCCTGACTTACTGAAGCTGCAGTTACGTCCCTCTGACCTCGCATACTTCTAGCTCAGCCGAGAGAAGCCCAGCAAGAGGCCTGCCAAGACAGTATTATGAATAACAGTTATCTGTTTGCTTTACAGAATCACGTTTCAGCCTGGTGAAGAAGGTACACAGAACCCGTCCGAGGGAGATAGGGCCTAGCCATTCTGTCTCCATTTAAGTGAATTACAGTGCTTGCACCCATAGAAGAGCTCACAGCCCTCATGCAATGAACGAATAAATATGCCCTCTCTGTCTTTTAGTGACGAACAACTTTTGCTCCAGATAATACATCCCCTATCATATCAGATTGTACAAGACGTGCTCAAGTCGCCTTGACATTAGAGATCTCTTGCTAGGTTGAAAGTCAGCTCTCCTCCCAATTACACGTCAATTGCACGTCATGCTCCAGTTGCACAAGTAGGGCAGAGTTCCAGCTGGTCATGCAAACTCCTCCTAAGTACCCACCCACCTATGACACCTACCTATCACCTACCTATGACTCATCAAAGTACACACCCTCATGTACACCCACATGTTCTTATCTCATTTTCTTTCTTGCTCTGCTTAGCCTATGTACAGTAAATAATTGTTATAAGACTCTTCCTGAACCTCAGAGGTGATGGAACATATTCTCCCTTTGACTTGAGTTATTGGAATAAAGCCCATTTTAACTTGGACACCACGGATCCTGTCTCTCATTTGATGCATGATACTTTGTTAATGCCTAGAAATTCTGCCAGGGTAATATTTTATTTACCACATAGGAATTGCAATAAATATTGCGATTCCTGCATGTTCCTTATTTGCGATTAGCTAATTGCTAATCGCTAATAAGGAATCACTCCCCATGCATTCCTATGGGCCTACAGGCCCATAGGAATGCATGGGGAGTGATTCCTTATTTGCGATTAGCAATTAGCTAATCGCAAATAAGGATGCGATTTCAAGGGTGCAGGGGTGTCCAAAGGACACCCTGTAGCACCCCTGAAATGTAATCTACATTGGTGTTGCGCACACACATGTCCAAAGGACATGTGTTTGTGTAACATGCAACTTAGAAAACTGCATTTAAATGCATTTTTCTAAGTTTTTGCTATTTACCGAGAGGTCTGACCTCTCGGTAAATAGCGGCCCAAAATTGCAATTTCGCAATTTTAAAATGCTTCATGAATTGCATTTAAGGAATCTCAAATAGAGATTCCTTAAATTCAATTCTTCGCAAATGTGCGAATTCTTAAATTGCGAATTTTGCATTTGGGATGATGAATCCCAAATGCAAAAATTGCACTCGCAAAAGGCAAGATTCGGAGAATCTTGCCCTTTGCGAGTGCAATTTAGCTTGATGAATCAGGCGGCAAATCTTTTTTTTTTGTGTTGAAATTTTTTATTAAAATTTGCAGAAGGAAATACAAATACAAATGTAGTAATAAATCAGAATAATATAATGATATGTGGGAGAAAATATAAATGAGAAGAGAGCGCACATAATGGATAATAAGTATGAGGAAACGAAATGAAATTAACATATATTCCATAACCCTATATATGGTAAGAATAGGAAGAATAATAGGTAAATTATACTCTAAAGGAAAAAAAAAAAAAAAAAGGATTACTAGAGTAACAAGAACAGATAAGAAGAGAAATGGTGCAAAGGAAGGGGAAAATACATCAGTAGTAAAGTAACAGGGAGGGGATCATGGAGAGAATAGGATTAAGCAGAAACAATATATGTAGAAGAAGAAGGAGTAGGAGCAGAGTCATCGTCCACAGTGGTTTCCAGGAAAGGGGACCAAATTTGGAGAAAGATGGAAGCCTGATCTTGTAAATTATAAATTGTGCGTTCATGTAAAGCTGTTTGTGTCATTGCCACCAACCATTCTTCCTGAGATGGAGTCAAGGGGGATTTCCAATGACGTAGTATACACATTTTTGCCGTAGCCACAGCAGTATGAAGAAGACGAATTTGCGGTTTAGAAAGTGTCGGGAATCCCCGAAGATCGTGTAAAATAATGTTGGCAGGTGTAAAAGGTAAAGGTAATGACATTGTAGAAGCCAACGTCTTCCTCACAAAAAGCCAAAAGGATCTAATACGAGGACAGTCAAAAAAGATCAAATCTTAACGTTGTACAAGTAAACATATGAATAAAACTAGGCATTTTCAGTGGAATCATTATTGAGTACATTGTATTTCATCAAATATTTACAATGGATTAAAAACCCTCTGCCAGAAAGTCCATCAGCCAAACTAGAACAAGCTAGAAAAACCAATAAAATATCACAGAATAAAAGGTTTCATTGAAAATCCATTATTTTCAATAAATATAATACCCATAATTTAAAACCTAAATTCATATATATACACACAACTTATATTTTATATTATATATTATATTTAAAAGACCACAATTAATAATAAATAGACATATATATATATATATATATATATATATATATATATATATCACGTTTCACGTCCTCCAAGAACCACCGGGACACATTTACTGCGGTGCACACAGGGTCAGAGGTCTCCCTGTTAACTATTCAAATTCACAGGACGTAACGAAGTCACGTCAATGCACTCCGCTCCGAGAACAAATATCACCATAAATCAAAAACTGTGGTCCAAGGTTGCTTTATTCGATTTCTTTACAGCGTGAAATCAGGCATCTGGAACAAAATCCCTACGCGTTTCGGCGATACACTCGCCTTGATCACGGGTGTTTTCATGCAGTTCAACAGAAACTTTAAATAAAGTTGTTTAGAACACAAATCTCATGTGAACACAAACGTGCATAGTGAAAATAAACAAAGGACTGAGTAGGTTTTACTTGGCAGCCATCTTATAATGGTAAGTAATCTGTTGCTTTGTACAGGCTAACATTGTATTATAGACAAGTCACTTGCACCAGTACTTGCATATTTACATATTTACACATGTGTGTTGTGTGTCCTTGAAAAAAATATTCTTTATATATTTAACAAATCAATCTCCACAACTATGGTTGTATACTCAGACATGATTATTTTAAATCTAAGTGCACCTCCGTGCATACTAATATCTCAAGAGTTACACCACATGTTTAGTAAATTAAAAACCATTACCCAAGTGGGTGTACAAATTCCTAGCTCTGAAATAGTCAATTTATGCCAAGTGACAGAAAGTCATACACATTAATCTTGTACAGACACCAAAATGATGGTGCAAGTGACTTGTCTATAATACAGTGTTAGCCTGTACAAAGCAACAGATTACTTACCATTATAAGATGGCTGCCAAGTAAAACCTACTCAGTCCTTTGTTTATTTTCACTATGCACGTTTGTGTTCACATGAGATTTGTGTTCTAAACAACTTTATTTAAAGTTTCTGTTGAACTGCATGAAAACACCCGTGATCAAGGCGAGTGTATCGCCGGAACGCGTTGGGATTTTGTTCCAGATGCCTGATTTCACGCTGTAAAGAAATCGAATAAAGCAACCTTGGACCACAGTTTTTGATTTATGGTGATATTTGTTCTCGGAGCGGAGTGCATTGACGTGACTTCGTTACGTCCTGTGAATTTGGATATATATATATATATTCACTGAAAAAACCATAGGTTATAGACCATATATAGTTAGGAATTAGCATTTAAAAAACCTTATTTTACTCACACAAAACCATTGAAATTCCATATATAGTTAGTTGCACTAACTATATATCGCGCACCCGCAATCCACTGCTGATCATGTCACATATTACATCATTCATGACATGGTCAGTGACATCACTGATGACATCACTGATGACATCTCAAATGACATCACTGATGACATCACTGATGACATCACTGATGACAACATCCAGTGACTGTATGTTTCTGTAAAGTTAAAATATGTCTTACATATTGAAGAATGAGTGGATGTATAAGTGTCTGGATGAAGGATTTAGTAGGTGCGTGACTGACTGTATGAGTGAGTGATTAAATGTGTCTCACTGAATGCATGGGTTAGTGACTAAACTGTCTTAATTTGTGCATCATTATGTCTGTTGTTCTGTAAACTGCTGCATGTGTTGATCATTAGCTATACGAGAGGCTATATGTGTTATTAATTGGTTGCCCAAGTATTTCTATGGGAGATTGAGTTTGTGTGGGGGTGGCTGGAAGGTGTGTGACTCTATGCATAGATGTGTGAGCAGTTTATTCACTAGGTGTATGAGTTCAAGAATGCATGTGGAAACAGCTACATGGGCAGTTGACTGTGTGCATGAGTGTATTGATGAGTGAATGGATATCTCAATGCTACATGTCATAGTAAGTACATATGTAAAACACAGTACATGTGAGAGTTGCCATATATAAATAACTGTGCATGAGAGCCACTGAATGAGTGAGTGGTTGTATCGATCATTGTGAACTTGTATCAGGGATTGTATAAGAGAGTAAATATGTGTTAGTATATGTTTCAATAAGTAAGGTGTGTTTAACTGTATAGTTGAAGAAATGGAGGTGAGATTGTTTCTTTGCATGACTGACTGGGTGTGTGAGTAACTCCATGGATGAGTGGCAGTGTGTGAGTGTCTGTATACACTGAGTGTATCTAAGGTTATATTAGAGTCTGAAGAGGTTTATCGTATTAGCACAAGAATGATGTCAAATGAGATGTCATCAGTGATGTCATCAGTGATGTCATTTGAGATGTCATCAGTGATGTCATCAGTGATGTCACTGACCATGTCATGAATGATGTAATATGTGACATGATCAGCAGTGGATTGCGGGTGCGCGATATATAGTTAGTGCAACTAACTATATATGGAATTTCAATGGTTTTGTGTGAGTAAAATAAGGTTTTTTAAATGCTAATTCCTAACTATATATGGTCTATAACCTATGGTTTTTTCAGTGAATTTTCAAGGTTTTGTAAATGCTAATTCCTAACTATATATGGTCTATAACCTATGGTTTTTTCAGTGAATTTCAATGGTTTTTTAATAGCAAATATCATAAGCTGTCGAATGTCAAGTACGTGGTAAGTGAAAACATTTTCGTGTTTATGCACACTGATCTGCTTTGAATGGTGCCCCCCCCCCCCCTCATTTCTATTAGGAGTACTCTCTCTTTGCAGATAGTGAAAGGTAGTTAACGCAGGCCTTTGCCCCCGTTGTAATCCGTCGTGCCTGCTTCTCTCTCCATTTCATTGATTGTTATCCAAGTATTTACTGTTTTAGAATTAGTTCTCTTTGGTTCATTCTCTATTTACAAACAAACACAGAGTCGCAATACTCTGTTTAGTCTTTGCAGATAACGAAAAATCGTGTAAAAAAAAAGAAAAGGAATCGAGCAAAATCAGTAGGCCACTAATGGGATCTCTTTTTGACCTCGCTAATATAGAAACATTAGGAACAACCCCTCATGACAAATACAAAACTAGTGAGATGAACTGAACTCCACACAATGATGGCTGCAAAACAGCTCGGCTCCGCCACCCACCCCGCCCAAAATAACGATAAAGAACGGCTGCCATGATTGGTTGCGGAATGACCACGACGGAGCTACGAAATGGTGCTGCTCTCATGCTAACCCCACCTTCAGTCTGAAACATCCAGAAACACTGTAGACTACCAATTCGATCAGTTCCGGTAGCGCCCCAATGTAACCCGGTAGAGAAGAACTAGCCCTCCCCTCTTTGACTGATGGTTCTTGTTGCCTGTCCCTTCTGTTGTCATTTAACAGAACTATTTAGCCTGCTGAAAGGGGTTGTGTTCCGACCGCTGGTTGGTGGAGACATTTTGACTATATTCTGTACCTGCATTGTCGCGTAATGCGTCATATGACGCGCCGCGTTAGCGCATCCGGAAGTCATCCGGGGCGCGCAGCGAGTAACGTAAGCATAACAAGTCATGTGACTTGTTAATAAAACTTTTCATTGGTTCATTTTACTTTTCTTATTGTAATGATGAAAGGCTTGGTCATATGACCTAAAAATTACGCTTTTCATTACTTCCGAACATTATTTTTTCTTAAATATATGTTATAATGTTCCAGGCTAATGTACTTTCCCGGAAATTTTACAACTGTCCTGCAAGTAAAATATATTCTTTTTTCGAGAAAAAGAGCGTTTCTTCGTCCCATGACGGAGCCGTTGAGCAAAAGAGGGTCGACCTGCTGTCTTAGTCGCCGATACGCCTGAATATGAGATTCTTATCGATCACTTTATGTTGCAGGAATAGAAAACACAACAGCCCTTGACCATTTATCTTTACTGCGTTCCTTCGTATTATACCTTTTACCCTTCATGTAATTGGTCTGCTTTATTTCACTTGCCTTTTAGTGATTCTAAAACAGTCACTATTATTAAAAACTTTACCAATGTATATACTACTACCATGTTTTCTTTTAAAAACCTTTATTGTGAAAATTTCATTATACAAATACGAGCCTATAACCACGTGGGCCTGCCACAGAGCAAACTGTAATCGTATATGATGAATAGACATTTACACTGTAGAGGAACGTAACGGGCGGGCCATTAGGTTGCAAGAACTAAGGTGTCTAACAGTTACGGAATCGGTGGACGTACATTTTATAATTAAAATACGACAGGGCCAGTTACAATAAAATTATCTAGATATACATTTGCGGGCAAGTACCATGGGTGACGTTAATTCGAACTTTCAACAGTACAGTAATCAATAACACATCAGAACTTAATATCAATAGGGATGTCGAAATAGTCAATCAATTCTCGTCCCCGCCCGCCATGTGCTTCAAAACTGCATACGTATCTCGTGATTTCAAGGTTCTGCAACCAGTACACAACAAGGAGTTACGAGTCCCATTTATTCCGGCGCCATTTTGGGCGAGGACGGGCAGGTCCAGGATATAGTCAAAATGTCTCTACCAACCATCGACTATGATGATGTTCATATGCTGTATTTATTAGAGTAACACTCATCTGTCCACATGAAATTAATTTGCCACAATCTAAACATGTCATTTTAATCTTTCCAAAGTTCTTCTAAATATTTGGGACCGTTTCCCTTGCCTCTGAAGCTCTCAGTGCCACTTCTTTGATGAATGTACTAGCAGGTCAGGGGTTCTCCTCCAAATCTCTCTTTTATGCAGCACTATAATTAATTGGTGCCACCTCTCCATATGACGATGCATGGTATAGTTACCACAACTATATTTTTTTTCGGTTCCTCTGGAGAGTTCATCGTGGCAGATGAAGCGTGTAACGTACCGGGCATTTACCTTTTTTTGCATGTACAGGAAAGGAAAAAAAAATCGAGCGTCCGAGTTCTAAGGTGTCCCAGGGCCATTTTAGTGGACCAGGCCCAAATCCAAAGAACAGGCCGCCATTTTGAGAGTCCTCTTGCAGCCGCCTGTCGCTGTAGCATCAAGAGCAGCCGAAACTCAGCTGAATGGCAACTGAAACGGTAAAGGGGCGCCCCACTACAGCAGACGAGCCTCCACCTAGGAAGGCCCATTCACGCCGGCTCCCCCCCCCTTCGGGCACCCCACGCCGTTATTCGGAGCAGTATTGTAGGATGGCCACACCAGTGCGGCAACTTGCTAGACATCACCTCGGTGGTAACCGAATCTCAACGCCTTGTGGTGTCTTCTATTCAAAAAACATTGTTATGCTGCCTTCGACCTATTCGCCGCAAGTGCGCACACAACTCAACTGCATAGCTTGCTAGACACCACCTCGGTGCCATCCGGATCTTGGAATGTCAGCACCTTTTGGTGTCTTCTCTTCAGAAAATATTGTTGCGCTGCCTTTGGCCCCATTCGCACATCAGTCCGCTACTGACGCCATCTCACAGGCTAATGGGGCGCCCCACGCCGACTTTCAGCATTGTAGAATGACCACACCAGTACAGCAACTTGCTAGACATCACCTCGGTGACATCCGGATCTCGGCGCCCCACTGCAGATGAAGTGCCTCTCAACTATGAAACCACCACGGTGACATCCGGATCTTGGCGCGTTGTGCTGCCTTCGGCCTATTCGCACATTGGACCGCTACTGACGCCATCTCACAGGCTAATGGGGCGACCCACGCCGAGTTTCAGCATTGTAGGATGACCACACCAGTACAGCAACTTGCTAGACATCACCTCGGTGCCATCCGAATCTTGGCATCTCAACGCCTAGTGGTATCTTCCATACAAAAAATATTGTTACGCTGCCTTTGGCCCCATTCGCACATCAGTCCGCAACTTAGACATCACCTCGGTGCCATCCGGATCTTGGCATCTCAGCGCCTTGTGGTGTCAGTCAGAAAATATTGTTGCGCTGCCTTTGGCCCCATTCGCACATCGGTCCGCTACTGACGCCATCTCACAGGCCAACGGGGCGCCCCACGCCGACTTTCAACATTGTAGGATGGCCACAGAAGTGCGACAACTTACTAGACACCACCTCGGTGCCATCCGGATCTTGGCGCGTTGTGCTGCCTTCGGCCTATTCGCACATCGGTCCGCTACTGACGCCATCTCACAGGCCAACGGGGCGCCCCACGCCGACTTTCAGCATTGTTGGATGGCCACACCAGTGCGGCAACTTACTAGACACCACCTCGGTGCCATCCGGATCTTGGCGCGTTGTGCTGCCTTCGGCCTATTCGCACATCGGTCCGCTACTGACGCAAACTCACAGGCCAACGGGGCACCCCACGCCGACTTTCAGCATTGTAGGATGGCCACACCAGTGCTGCAACTTGCTGGACACCACCTCGGTGCCATCCGGATCTTGGCGCGTTGTATTGCCTTCGGCCTATTCGCACATCGGTCCGCTACTGACGCCGCCTCACGTGCCAACGTATTTTCTCCGCATTTTATACCCTATGCCGCATAACAGGTCATGTGACTTGTTTATAAAACTTTTCATTGGTTCATTTTACTTTTGGTTTCCTAATGATGGAAGGCTTGATCATATGACCTAAAAACAACACTTTTCATTGGATGAAAACTTTTTTTTTTTTCCCAAACGATGAAAGCCCCACCTTGTTTCTGGATGTTTCAGACTAAACTGGCGTCAGCATGAGAGCACCACCATCTCGTAGCTCCGTCGTGGTCATTCCGCGAGCAATCATGGCAGCCGCTCCCCACCAGAAGCCTGCAGGAGTCGGGGCCCCCAAAACTTTTGATGAATTCTCAAGGCGGAGGGGACGCTTTCGAGAATGGGGTCCAAGACCTAGCAGACAAGCGTCCGATTTCCAAGGTGTCCCAGGGCCATTTCAGTGGACCAGGCCCAAAAAGGAAAGAGCCTGCCGCCATTTTGAGAGTCCTGTGACAGCCGCCTATCGCTGCACCGCAAGAGTGGGCGCAACTCAGCTGAATTGCGGCTTTTGACACAGTGGACCAAAAACGGACGGAATGGCAACTGAAACGGTAAAGGGGCGCCCCACTACAACAGATGACACTCCACCTGGAGAGGCCCGTTCACGCCGCCTCCCCCGGGGCGCCCCACGCCGTTATTCGGAGCAGCATTGTAGGATACCAAAACCAGTGCGGCAACTTACTGGACATCACCTTGGTGCCATCGTTCTGCTGCCTTGGAACTATTCGCACAACAGTTTGCTACTGATGACCCACCCCCCGCGACGCCCCACGCCGTTATTTGCTGGGTGGCAACTTACTAGACATCACTTTCGTGTCATCTAGATTTCGGCGCGTTCTGCTGCCTTGGAACTATTCGCACAACAGTTTGCTACTGATGACCCACCCCCCGCGACGCCCCACGCCGGAAATCTGGACGTTGTGCTGCGTTGGGACTATTCGCACAGCCGACCGCTACTTCGTTGTTTTTCCCTAAAAATGTTTATATGTTATTACTATTTTTGTTTTCTTGTATATATTTATAAATTATTAAAGTTTTATAATCTTACTACTTTGTCGGAGTGCTATATATTTTTAATGTGACACATAATTGTAAAAACTTTGATGTACAAAGAGTCATCCCTGGAATCTTCCGCTTCACGCTCGGTCCCCTCCCCAATCACAATACAGGATGGTTTTCAGATAATAGCAACGCTTCTGCTGTGACGGATCTCATCGAGTGTGGGCCTTGATCTACTATAACTCCTTTGAAGAGGGGTGATTCTTTACAGCTGTGGCCATAAACTACATCTGCAGGGCTAGCTGATAGCCTAGGACCGGCCTGGACAATCGGACACAGAGGAAAAGGAGTGTCAGAGGGTGCGGTAGTGAATAGGGCGAAAGGGAGGTGTCGGGCGGGCACAGGGTGTGATTCTCAGGGAAGAGCAGCGCAGATGGGGGGAGGTTTATTACCCATGCATAAGACAGAGAGCGGGGGTGACCACTGCCTGGGTGAGATGCTTGCGAGGGTTGGGAGCCATGCTAAGGATCGACAGCGTGCACAGAGTGGGTCTGGTCAAGGCATCTAAAATGGCTGCCGTGCACGACAAAAGTGTGGCATTTGAAAAAAGACAAGATGGCGCAGACAATGTTTTTCAACACTTCCTGATTTCCTTCGAATCGAACGTTAACAGACGTTGGGGCATATTACCAAAGTTAAGCGATATTTATCCCTAACGATGCATTGCAAAGATTTTTTTACCGTCAGAAATTATCGCAGATAAACCTTGCTATTATCAAGGTTTATCGCAAATACGATAAAAAACGACCGCAATGCATTAATATCGCTGAAAACTCAGCGATATTCATGCATTACCGAGCTAATGCTCTTAGCCATGTTATCCACCTCCCATTGGATAACATGGCTAAGAACTGCTCAGGGCAGCTGTTACTTTTTGGAGATATTCGCGCTTATCTCGAATATTTCCAAAAGTTGATAATAGGAGATAGCGATGTTAGCGACTGTTTCCAGTCGCTAACATCTTGGCATGCCCACTTTGCATGTCATTAGTGATAAATATCACTCACATGCAAAGTGGGGCCCAAGATGGTCGCTATCTCCTACTAGCCGTCGCTAACTGGTGTTAGCAACAGCTAGGTAATACAGATATAATTTTATCTCCGCGAAGCGGAGCGCTGTTACAGATATATATCTTGTTTTTGAACGTTAATTTCTCAAAATGCACTGAAGCACATATATTGAGACCTAGCAAAGGCACATCGGGCTACCAGTCCCTAATATTTTACCAAGTTTCGTGCAAATCCATTCAGCCGTTCGATTATTATTTTTTTTTTTTTTGCCCCGCGGGGCCCTTTTAAAACCTCCACATCAAACCTAGGGGGTCAGCGAGGATCTACTATGCCCCCTTATGGTCATTTGCCCCTTCGCTTTGGCCTCCTCTTGTCTCTCGATCTTACCGAGAGACAAGATGGCGGCCGCTACGTACTGTTTGGAATGTTTACAGACACCGGAGAGCCAATCAGCTTCGCTTCGCAAAGCTCCGTAACGCGAAAAGTACGCGAAGCGGTGCGCTGTTACAGATATATATCTTTTTTTGAACGTTAATTTCTCAAAATCCACTGAAGCACATATATTGAGACCTAGCAAAGGCACATCGGGCTACCAGTCCCTACAATTTTGCCAAGTTTCGTGCAAATCCATTCAGCCGTTGGATTATTATTATTATATTTTTTTTTGCCCCGCGGGGCCCTTTTAAAACCTCCACATCAAACCTAGGGGGTCAGCGAGGATCTACTATTCCCCCTTATGGTCATTTGCCCCTTCGCTTTGGCCTCCTCTTGTCTCTCGATCCTACCGAGAGACAAGATGGCGGCCGCTACGGACTGTTTGGAATGTTGACAGACGCCGGAGAACCAATCAGCTTCGCTTCACAAAGCTCCGTTGCGCGAAAAGTACGCGTCCTGGAGCGCTGCCCGGTCCGCTGTTACAGATATATATCTTTTTTTAAACGTTAATTTCTCAAAATCCACTGTAGCACATATATTGAGACCTACAAAAGGCACATCGGGCTACCAGTCCCTACAATTTTGCCAAGTTTCGTGCAAATCCATTCAGCCATTCGGGCTAAAAGTGAGGCCAACCGCCCTATGGAAAACTCAATGTTAAAAACACGTTTTGGGACCCCCCTTTTTTCTCGACCCCCCCTGTACAAACCCCCCCCCCCCCATTTTCAGGGGCTGCTCAGAAACAAAATGTGCCATTTTCCTGAAAATTTCAGCCAATTCCGTCCACAAACGCCAAAGTTATTAGACATAGAATTTTCAAAAAACCCATAGAGAAAAAATCCTAACTATATATACTTACTGGCGACCGCCAGTAGGTAATATATATATATATATATATATATATATATATGTTTATATATCTATATGGTTGCAAGGTTATTTTTAATAGTTTCGGATGTGGGTGAGTTTTTGGGTAGCACAGGAAATTTGGGGATTTAAGGTGGGTATGGGTTTTTGGGTGGGGTAGGTATGGGTTTTTGGGATTGCAAGGGAACTTTTAGGATTTAGGGTGGGTATGGGTTTTTGAGATTTCAAATGCATTTTTAGGGTTTAGGTTATGGATGGGTTTTTGGGTGGAAAGGGATTTTTTAGGAAATAGGGTGGGTGTGGGATTTTGGGTACAAGGGTCATTTTAGGGTTTTGGGTGGGTATAGGTTTTTGGGTGGTAAGGGTAATTTTAGAAGTGGGTATGAGTTTTTGGGTGGTAAGTATATTTTTAGGGTTAAGAGTGGGTATCGGTTTTTGGGTGACAAGGGTAATTTTAGAGTGGTGTGGGTTTTTGGGCAGCAAGGGTAATTGTAAGGTTGGTGTGAGTTTTTGGGATTGCAAGAGTATTTTTAGGGTTTAGGGTGGGTGTGGGTTTTTGGGTGGATAGGGAATTTGTAGGGTTTAGGGTGGGTATATATGTTTTTGGATGGAAAGGGGTTTTTAAAGGTTTGGGGTGGGTGTAGGTTTTTTGGTTGGAAAGGGATTTTATAACATTAATAGGGAGTAAAGGGGAGCATGTGTGTGTGTAGACAAATATATATATATATACCCAGTAGCTAGACATTTCAAAATCAAACACAAGTCTAGAAGCAGTGAGTTAAGATACTTCGTAATTGATTGTGTACTGGCTAGCAGACGGGGTGGTAACAGGGAGGAGAAACTTCGCCGACTTGAGACACAGTACATTATTGAACTGAATACCAAGCAGCCTTCAGGCCTCAATATTACAGAGGACCTGTACACGTGTCTGTAAACAATGAGATGGATATTGACCAGTGACTACAAAATTGTACAGTGAGATATAGGATTCGTAAACTTTGTAATGTATTTAATGAATTTTAGAGCTATATTTATGTATTAATCAATCTATATTTTTTCATAATCAATTTATACAACCTTATAGGTTCTGGATGCATGATATGAAATATATGCTTTTTAGCCTTTTAGGGACCAATCTTTTAGGTTTTTTATAAGCATGTTTATGAATTCTACTTTGAGAGGTTTCATTATTAGGTGCCTTAGTTTGATTATTAATACTGTTTAAATACACTTTGCTAGCTCTTAATTTTTGTAACTAGTAAAGTTACACAATTGTGAATCTGAAATATTTTGGAAGACCACTATTTTAGCCGTGGGCCACATCTGATTAATAAGGTATTTGACCGAGACTAGATGTATTCAATGGTGTGTCACCGGTGTATTTGTGGTACTGTCCCTTGTATGAACACAAAATGTACAATTCACTGCAGCACTTTATGCCTTTTAGAATACGACCCGAAATACACAGGGACATCATGAACATATGGGGCTCCATATCGTTTCCATGCTGACAATAATGCGTGCTTTGTCATCTTGCACTCAAAAATATAACATACAATAATCATTATATGTTCATACATCTGAAAAAACGCTGCACTCTGTATATTATACATGAATTTTATAAAACACACCAGACAATTTTATAGGGATTGTAAATTCTTATATTTACTTTTCTCCATCTTTTTGCACTATCACCTTTATTTAATTTTCACGCATTAGGTTTATAAGTTATATATTGTACTACCATGACAGGCTTTTGGTTCAACTACTTACACAAAAAACAAAAGACAAAGTGGTAAGAATGCCTAGACAGCTTAAATGTCTTGTGTAGTTTAATGACTTAAGAACTCTTCTATGTCTATACAAGTTGTAGGCTCTACGGTCATGTGATATTGTATTTAAACCTATGCTGGGTGGATAACTGTGTCATGTGATCAAGCGCTCTGTGAAGCGCGAAACGCGTCGTGACGATTGGGAGCACCAAGGTCGAATAAATTATTTTTTGCACCAAAACTGGGTTTGTGTCCGTACTTGCAGCAAAGAAGCATTTCTGCGCCTTTTCGGATTATCCTTGGAATATATATATATATATATAACTCAGGAAGTCGCAACCTTGTAGCATACAGAAGGACGACAGCGGACCCAGGAATTTAAGGTGCAAAGTTTTATTTAGTGCAAAAGCGCCCCCGCACCATAGCCATGACGCGTTTCGGGTCTTCCTCGACCCTTGATCGCATGACAGCGCCTTGGAGTGATAGAACGAAATTTAAAGTGGCAATGCACAATTGGGTAATCCACGTCATAACCAATATAAACAAAATACTTTCCTAGCGTCATTGAGTCACACACTTTAAAAAACAGCATTGAATGGACTGTTTTAAAAAAAGTTAAAAGCATTTCCCCAAATAAATACATATGATAATTAATTTAAAAAAATCATACATAAAAGCATCATCATAAATGTGCAATATGTTGCTGCTATAGTAGCATATGACAACCTGTGACATTTTATTCTACATATTGATGTCACACCAGGGAAAAACTACGTCGGGATACTAACTGTAAAATACAGGTATTCTAACCAAAGAACAAACTGCCTTTCAGTATAGAATATTTCTTATCCCAACATTAAACGCTGATTACGGGGTATTTCATGATATGTGTTATCATAAATATCTTAGGATCATATCCTATTGTGCAAAGCAGTGCAATGTAAACAATATAAATTACAACCCGTGTAAGTGTAAAAAATACAAGACATGTCTTAATAACATTTATAACACAATAAATGTTAAAATCCCGTGCAAAATAGATTTATAATTTAAAAACATAAAATGAAATATTTCAAATAGCTACTGCGTCATACATGTAATTAAGAGTTTTTGCAGATTGATCAAATGCTATTGAATAACCTGTAACCAATGCATAGCACCTTTAATTTCAATGTCTTAAACAACTGAATAGACATAATTGTTTCCCATTACAGACATGTATAGAGGTCCTCCCCTGCGTTCAATCCATTTGGATGCTTACTGTCTAAGTTCAAAATGAAGTAGGTTTCTAGTTTGCGGAGAGCCCCATCCCTGCGCCGCCTCTCCTTAGGGGCATGACTGCGTCTATGGCATAATACTTCAATAGACTAGAGTTTTGTTTATGACAATCTTTAAAATGTCTGGCAACAGGGTAACTTTCATCGCAATGTATGATGGCTCTTAAATGTTGAAGTACTCTCTTATGGACCGGTAGTCTCGTACTTCCAACATATCTAAGCCCACAAGGACACTCAAGGACATATATTGCGAACTCAGTTTTACCGGTTAAATATTTCGAAATGCAAATCTCTTTCTTGAAAAAGGGAGAGGTATAAGTTTTCTTATTCACCCCATTCTGAGAGGCTTTGCAGTTGGTACATTTAACAAACCCTTTCCAGCTATTCCACCAGTCTGTCTTGGCTAAGATCTCAGGGCTGCTACTAGTCAAACTATTCTGCATAGAGCCCGCTTTTTTAAAAGTAATGGTTGGGGCATTGACCGTTCCCATTTTTAACACCGGGTCGTTCTTAATAAGATCCCAGTGTTTAGTCATGATCTTCCTAATGTCTAGATGTTGCTTGTTATATGAGATTATCAGTCTTATTGTGTCTTCAACAGGAACCTCCACACTGTTCTGTCTCATCGCTTTAGTAATAAGGGCCTCTTTTCTAGGCAGCAGCTGCGTGCGTCTAATAGCTGCCATAATGCTTTTGTCTGTGTACCCTCTAGCTAGGAAGCGTTCACGACAGGCAGATTGGGCTTCCACCATGTCTTCCTGCCTGCTACAAATCCGTTTAATTTGGAGCATCTCCCCGTAGGGGATACTACGAATTAAATGTCGCAGGTGATTGCTGGTGGCATGAAGCAAGGTATTGCCTGCTGTAGCCTTCCTGTGCAATTTCGTGTGGAGTGTCTGTTCGTGAATAAATACTTCTACATCCAGGAAGTTAACTGATGTTTTGCTAATCTGAGAGGTAAAGTTCAAATTCAAGGAATTTACATTAATTTCCTCAATAAACGTATTTGCCGATGTCACCTCTCCCCTCCAAATCAGAAATAAATCATCAATGTACCGATATATGCATATGATGTTGTTATTCAAGTTCTCTGCAAATTGGTGCCCGAGTACCTGCTTCTCCCACAGCCCCATGTGCAAACATGCGTAGCTGGGGGAGAAGCAGGAACCCATCGCCACCCCCCTGGTTTGCTGAAAACACACCTTATCAAACATAAAATAGTTGTTGTAAAGGCACATTTCAATCATTGCAACTAGCATATTATTGTGTGCGTAGCAGTATAGGGGTCTGTTATTCAAAAAGTGTTTAACCGCTTTTAAGCCATCGCAATGATTGATACTAGTATAGCAAATAGTCCTCTCTCCATTGTATCAGTTCCAACTTCCTTAGAAAATGGCCAGTATCTTGGATAAATGTTGGTAAGCCTTTCATGTGGTCCTGTAGAAAAAAATCTATATACTTGGAAGTATTTTCCAGAAGGCCACCACATGCAGAAATGATCGGTCTTCCTGGGGGGTTCTGGGCATCTTTATGGATCTTAGAAATAAAATATATGCAAGGTATGGTCGGGTGCTGATTTTTTAGAAACTTAAGCTCGTCCGAGGTTAGCAGTCCCAATCCTTTCCATGCTGCTAATTTTATGTAGAAGTTATTCCAAAATGCTTTGATAGTCGCAATATCTACACGTTTGTAGCACTCCCTGTCATTAAGATGTCTCCATGCCTCCTCCATATATTTCTCTCTGGGCCAGATGATGACGTTACCTCCCTTATCCGCCTGGCGAATAATCACAGTTTTCTCATTTTGCAATTTATTAACAAGATCATAATATTGGCGATCATTTTTAGAGTAGACGTTTCTGTTGCGTGCCACCTTGTGCTGCAATTTCTTAATGTCAGTGGTGACCAAGTCGTGGTAGTAATCAATATTGTCTTTCAACATGACTGGACAAAATGTCGACTTGGCTTTAAAATTTGTTAAGCCAGCTCCCACAGTTAATTGGCTCATGTCACTGGCAGACAACTGAGTACTTTCCCCCTGTAAGTCTACAAGGTCCAATCTAAGGGCCATATCTCCTGCCACTAAGGCTCCTGGTCTATCATCCATAGCCACAGTGCCAACCGTGGCTGACTTGTCTTTGCTTTGTTTTGTGGCAAAGAACTTCTTAAGTTTTAGTTTTCGCACAAATTGGAACACCTCCACTCTTGTTTGTGCGTACTTGAAATTACTGTCAGGACTATACCACAGGCCCTTAGATAGAATACGTGTATCAACATCACTCAGTTCAATATTAGACAAATTAACCACTGACAAAGCCTCTGTTGCAGCTATTGGCCCTGGGTCTGCTTGCGCTTCCAATAGTTGTTGTTCCTTTTCTTTCTTCCCCCCGCATTTGTACTTCCTGCGTTGGTGGCGCTTGAAGTTGCGGTACTTGCGGGTTTCTTTACTCTTGGTCTTAAGGTATCGAGACGGTCCCGTCTCATGCAATCGACTTCTTGGGCCAAGGTATATTTGCGAAACCCCAAATCATTGCTTGTGCTTGCCTGTTCGTTTTCTGACCCACTCTCTGCCACCGAGCTGTAGTCAGAAAGGGATGTGGAGGATTCAGCTCTGTTAGCAGGAACTTGTGGTTGTGAGGTACCACTATGGGGGGGTGGCTTGTTGCTGCTCTTCTTTGCTACTTGAAACCGCCTAGCAAATGTGAATACTTGCCCCCTCTCATAGTCTTGTTTGTCCCTTTGAAATTTAAAGGCTTTCCTTTTTCGAATAGCCTCCTCCTCCTTACAGATCCGTGCAAGCATGTCTTCTTTCAGTTTAATATTTACCGCATTTTGGGGTTCATTGCTCAGTTCCCCTTCAAGTGCCATTATTTGCTCCTCCAGTTTCAAGCGATCAATCTCTGCATATTTCACAAGCAGAGTCATTAAGTTCTTGGAGGAACGCAGGTTGCAGTGTGCCCACTCATTCAGCAAATCAGGGTTGGGATTTTCATATGTGGGGACTAACATAATGCGCAAGCCACGTGGCACTCTGTCAACTTCTAAATAGCGGGACAACGATCGGTGCTCCCACCATTTCGCTTGTTCATATATATATATATACTCACCAATATTAACTTTACAACGCATATGTCTTTAGCATGCATGCCTTTACCACGAAATGCAAGTGTTTTACAGGTACATACAAACCCATTACACGTACATACATACATACATACATATATATATATATATATCAGCAAACAAATTGTCCTGTCGCAGCGGGAGCTCAATCCACACACACACACACACACACACGTTTATACTTACCAGTAAAATAGAAACATTAATGGGGTAAAGGCAAGCGAGGTAAAGGCATAGTAGTTGTAAAAGATAGTTGTTGTTAAACTTCCGAGTTATGTAAGAGACACTACTGACTTTTTGAAAAAACTTGAAGAAGTAGAATGGCAGGAAGATATGGTGTTAATGACACTTGATGTCGAATCGTTATACACCAGCATAGCCCATACTGACGGTTTGAATGCTGTTAAACACTTTCTGAGCCGTAGGCCTGCACAATTTTATGAACATAATAAGGCTATTTTAAGCCTCATTGAGTGGTGTTTGTGTAACAACTTTTTTGCCTTTGAAAAGGATGTTTGGCATCAGGTGAGAGGTGTAGCAATGGGGGCCTGCTTCTCACCCAGCTACGCGTGTTTACACGTGGGCTGGTGGGAGGAGCAGGTCCTCAATAAGATACACAAAACATGGGTGAATGAAAAAATAATCAAATTCCTCAGATATATTGATGATGTGTTCATTGTGTGGCAGGGTGAAATAGAGGAGGCTATCGCCTTTGTCAACGACATCAATGTCAACCATTTGAACCTCAAATTTACATCTCACATCAGCAAGAAGGAGGTTGAGTTCCTAGATGTCAAAGTGTATATTGACAATGACAATAGAATCCAAACAACATTATTTAGGAAACCAACCCCAGGTAACACCACCCTTCACGCGTCTAGTCTTCATCCTAAGCACACCATCCATAGCATCCCTTATGGAGAGATCCTCCGATTGAAAAGGATCTGCAGCACAAATGAAGATTACACTAATTGTGTGAGGGACCTAGAAACTCGATTAAGGGAACAAGGCTACTCCAAGAAGATCTTTGATCAGGCTTTGAAAAAAGCAAATTTGAGACCTCGAGACAGCCTATTCCCGGTCGATTCAGTTACAGAAGATTCTTTGTCTAAAGGTGATACTAACAATGAATTATGCCCTAGGTTTATTACAGCATTCAGTGACCAGGAAAATTGAATTAGGAAAATTATTACTAAAAACTGGCCCATCATAATGACAGATTCGGTGTTAGGTGCATTGTTACCCCCTAAACCTACAATAACTTTTCGAAGGGCACGCAACATGGGAGCTGTTCTGGACCAGTCAAGTCCAGAACTTAAGCAAAAAGCGAATTGGATGCAGACAGTTGGTGGATTTCACAAATGCTCCAGTTGCAGGGCCTGCAAATTTGGTACTAACAAGACCCACTATCTTACCCCATTCAGTGAGACCGCAATCCCAATTGTAGGTCAATATACGTGTAAAACTGAATTTGCGGTATATGTCCTGGCGTGCACTAGTGGCCTAAATTATATCGGGAGTACTAGCAAACAAGTGCACGTCAGGATCCTGCAACATCTGCGGGCAATTTTACACATAATGACTCGAGTTATCCAGTGGCACGCCACTTTGAGTCTACACACAACAGAGATGTAAATTGCTTATCATACTATGTTGTAGGGGCAATACCAAAATTACGAAGAGGTGGTAACAGGGATTTAAAATTAAGGCAGTTGGAATCTAATATGATATTGGAATTCGACAGTAAAAGTCCGAATGGCCTTAATAACACAGAGGATTTGCACACTTTTCTTTAAATCCCCATGTACTTCTACAATGTTTTCCTTACTTGGGCCTAAATATCAGTCACTGTTTTATGCTCCCAGGCAGTCAGGTTCCCTGTTGCCTGGAGGTGGCTTGAGCTTTTTTCATATACAGAAACAGTTTTTCAATAAATTATTCCGTCTAGTCAGGGTCCCTGTTAGTTGGAAATTATGAAATTCTCTTGGTTTATTCCCTATTTGTAAATATATGTAATTTATTACCTATATTTTATCTGGTATTTTTACACATTTTTTTATACACAGGGTGTTTTTATAATCTTCAATTATTTATGATCATACTTGCTTGGATTTTGAAATATTTTTATCATGGTTTTTAAACTGAACAAAATGTGGTGTTTAACCCAGTTGTTGAAAATATGATGGTGAGGTAAAATATTTACAAGCAGGCCTTTTTCATGCACATTGGCACCTTTTCTTCCTCTAGGACATAATATTGGTCACAATTGGTCTTTTGCACTTTATGGACATGCACTGTTTGCACTTTAAAAATAATTTAATTAGATGTTACCCATTTCCTACTTTTTGGTCTTATTGATCAAATGTATATATATTCTTATTCAAAGTAGGATTGTTTTTAATTCCGTCCTCCCTTTTCTTTTTTGCCCCCCTTTAGATACATGTATTTGATGGATTTATCCGGAGACTTCTGATGTAAACTTGTATGCATATGTGATTTTATTTTTGTACCTTGTATTCATACGGGCATTGAGGCATTTCACTTTTGAATTTGTCTTTTATTTCTATGATCACATGATGTATAGAGGGAGTGGTTATGCTTGGGAGTAATGGGCACTATAAAAATAAAAAAGTACAAACAAATGTTGCATGTGAACAAGGGCTCAAGCAGCCCGAAACGCGTAATGCACTCTTTCACAAACTTGAGCAAATAAACAGAGAAATCTGACATCTGGTCCTGTGGTCTGTCTCCTGCGTTTTCGATGACAAGGGGAGTTCTTCGTGGATATATATATATATATATATATATATATATATAAATATATATATATATGATATATATATATATCCAAGAAAGAAGTGACTCAAACAGATATATTCACCAAAGAACAAAAATATATTTCCACTACAACGTTTCAGCTTCCGCCTTCCTCAGGTAGTTTCAAGATGGTAAGCTCAGTGGCTGCACAGATGACACAGCTGAATTTTCAAAAAGCATCATGAGTAAAGATTCCATTTGGAATGTGGAATCAATGCAGTCCTGAGAGTTCTTGAGATATGCAGTAATCAGGATGTATTGTCAGTAATGTTCAGTCCATCTGGATGCAATGATTTTAAACGGTACATCAAGAAGTTTTCCCTGGAGTCCAGTAGTTCTTCCTTTGAGACATGTTCCACGGGGAAAATCTTCAAATCTGATAGTGAATGATCCACAAGGTTAAAATGATTGGCTACAGGCTGGTCAATTTTCTTATTAATTATTGCTGATTTGTGGTCCCTGAATCGTGTGCGGAGGTCATTCATTGTTTGGCCTACATATTGTTTTTTACAGCTTTGTCGTTGGCACTGAATCACATAAATAATGCATGTTGAGCGACATGTAAGATGCTGCCTTATTGCATAGGTTCTTCTGGTAACATAACTAGTAACTGATGATGTTTGTAAAAGGTATTCACACGTGATGCACCTTTTAGAGTCACAGCAATGAATCCCTGCATTTGTTACAGCTTGCTTGAGTTCAGCTCTCACAATAAGAGATCATAAATTTGGAGCTCTGCGGTAAGCAATGACTGGTGGTTTTGGAAAAACCTTTTGCAATTTTTCACAAGTGGACAGTAAGGGAAATGTTTTTTGCATTATATTTCTGTAGTTGGGAGCTGATGGATGATAGTCAACTACAAATGGAGTTCTGTCACTTTTTTTTCTGGCGTTGGTATTCCAAATAAGTGCTTCTCTGGGTAACTGCAAAGACTTGTCAATTTGTTGCTGTATGATATGCAGAGGATAGCCTCGCCTTCTAAATAATGTAGCTAGCTCCTGTAGATGGTCTTTACAGGTTTCCTCATTGCTGCAGATGCGTCTTATTCTGAGTGCTTGGCTGTAGATGATGCTCAGTTTAGTGTGATGAGGGTAACATGAAGTCCAGTTTAGATACAAATGAGCATCTGTAGGCTTGTGGTACAGATCAGGTGTAATTTTGTGTTCATGAATGGTGACTAGCACATCCAGAAAAGGGAGATGATGCTTCTGTTTGGTATTGCTGCTGGTAAATTTGGTGGTAGGAGGGATATTGTTGATATTAGTTGTAAATTGTTCTAATGTTCTACTTCCTGCATTCCATATTATAAATATGTCATCAATGTATCGTAGCCATACCAGTGGTTTGATGCTAGAAGTAGCAAGTATACTGTCCTCTAGTTTGCCCATGAAGATATTTGCATAGGATGGAGCCATCCGAGTACCCATGCAAGTGTTTTACAGGTACATACAAACCCATTACACATATGGTTGCAAGGGTATTTTTAATGGTTTCGGATGTGTATGAGTTTTTGGGTAGCACAGGAAATTTGGGGATTTAAGGTGGGTATGGGTTTTTGGGTGGGGTAGGTATGGGTTTTTGGGATTGCAAGGGAACTTTTAGGATTTAGGGTGGGTATGGGTTTTTGAGATTTCAAATGCATTTTTAGGGTTTAGGTTATGGATGGGTTTTTGGGTGGAAAGGGATTTTTTTAGGAAATAGGGTGGGTGTGGGGTTTTGGGTACAAGGGTCATTTTAGGGTTTTGGGTGGGTACAGGTTTTTGGGTGGTAAGGGTAATTTTAGAAGTGGGTATGGGTTTTTGGGTGGTAAGTATATTTTTGGGGTTAAGAGTGGGTATGGGTTTTTGGGGGACAAGGGTAATTTTAGAGTGGTATGGGTTTTTGGGTGGCAAGGGTAATTTTAAGGTTGGTGTGAGTTTTTGGGATTGCAAGAGTATTTTTAGGGTTTAGGGTGGGTGTGGGTTTTTGGGTGGATAGGGAATTTGTAGGGTTTAGGGTGGGTATATATGTTTTTGGATGGAAAGGATTTTTTAAAGGTTTGGGGTGGGTGTAGGTTTTTTGGTTGGAAAGGGATTTTATAACATTAATAGGGAGTAAAGGGGAGCATGTGTGTGTGTAGATAAATATATATATATATATATATATATATATATATATATATATATATATATATATATATATACTCACCAATATTAACTTTACAACGCATATCTCTTTAGCATGCATGCCTTTACCACGAAATGCAAGTGTTTTACAGGTACATACAAACCCATTACACGTACATACATACATACATACATATATATATATATATATCAGCAAACAAATTGTCCTGTCACAGCGGGAGCTCAATCCACACACACACACACACGTTTATACTTACCAGTAAAATAGAAACATTAATGGGGTAAAGGCAAGCGAGGTAAAGGCATAGTAGTTGTAAAAGATAGTTGTTGTTAAAACTGTAGTGGTTTAGACTAAGTAGTGGTTAAGGAGTAGTTGTTTAGACTGTAGTTGTTCAAGTGGGAGTTGTTCCATCATACAATCAACACCCAGACCCTCTCCCTGTTCAGCCTCTTCTCCTCTCGTATCCCCTTACCTTTGGCCTTCACCTGACCCCCTCCTACACCTCAACTTTCTACTCCTATTGATGACCTCTACTCCTCCCCTCTGTTCAACATGAGTACAAATATTTCTCTTCCTACCACTGTTTTACCTCCCACTCCTATCGCTCACCACCTTCCCCCAACTTCTACTCTTGCTCCCTAGTCCCCACCCATTCCCGACTCCTCCTCTTCCTCCCTCTGCACTTCCTCCCTTATCCCTTTCCCCCACCTTGCCCCATCGTCCCTCACTCCCCACTCTCCCTCCTGTTTCCCACTCCTCCATCCCTCCCTGTCCTCAATCACCCTCTGCACCTCCTCCCTTATCCCGTTCTCCCACCCCTCCCCGTCGGACTTCACCCTCTGCACTCCCGCCCTTATCCATCGTGCCACCCAACACTCTATGCTCAGCTCTCCTCTCCCTGGAAAGCAAACTTGATTCTCTCATCACTTCTATTTCACAGCTTGTAGCGTCCATCTCACTTTTTAGCTCCAAGTTGTCCCCCTTCTCTAATATCCTCCTGAGGAGTTCTGTGCTCCCGCGCCTCAATAAAGCCAAACACAGTCTGTCCTCTACAGATATCTCCAACTTACTAGCCAGCTACAAGACCACAAGCGTCACCCCCCCTCCACCTTCCTCTCATAAGAATTCCACGCAGTTCACTATTCAGACCATCTCCTCTGTTAGATCCTACAAGCCTCCCTCGTACCGGGCACCCTCATTCCAGAATCTCATCCCTATCTCCCTTAACAGCCCTAACACCCCAGTCACCAAAACGGTTACATCATAACAGCACTGCTTGCTCCACAACTGCAGATCTGCAATAAAACACAAATTGCAAATTTCTGACATTATCACCCTCCAGAATCTTGACATGTTCTTTCTCACTGAGACCTGGTTTAACCCCTTCGCTGCGGCAGATATTCCGCCGCAGCCCTAAGGGGGAGGCGAGCTGCGCGGCGCTCCCATACTCGTGACGGAACCGCTCTGTCATGGCCCGCGGGTGAGCTGTGCTTGTGATGGAACGGTTCCGTCACGGCCTGACCTCTCTTTAGAACGTCAGCACAGGTGCGTAGTTCGCGCCGCGCAGGTGCGGCAAGCGGGCTGTGATGGAACCATTCCGTCACCAGCACAGCCCACCCGCGGCTCGTGACGGAACGGTTCCGTCACGAGCATGGGAGGGGTTAATGACTCCTCTCATACTCTGTTTGATCTTCTGGTACCCACTGACTACTTTATCCTCAGAAATGACAGATCAGACAAAATTGGGGGCAATGTCGCTATCATCTTCAGGAATTCCCTTCAAAGCCTTCCCTACCATCCCTTTCCACACATTTGAATGCCTATCCCTGGAACTGCAAATACATCATGGCTCACCCTTTAGATTCCATGCCATCTACGACCTGCCCGGTAACTGCTCTGTCTTTGTGGAGGAACTCACTGACTTCATCAGTGACCAATTTTCTCAAAGTGTCAGGCAGATCTTCCTGGGTGATCTTAATCTCCATTGGGGCTCATTGGAAGACTCGGCTACCAACAAGCTTGCCACCTTTCTCTCAGCTAACGATCTCTTCCAACATTGCTCAGAAACCACTCATTCCAAGGGCTCAATTTTGGATCTTGTTATATCCAAAGCAGTCCTGCTGACTATTGCTCCCCCTATCCATGTAGACTGGTCTGACCACTTCCTTGTTCCCTTCCGTTTTCATCTCTCGCACGTTATAGCGCTCGGTCAACCTAAAAGAGCTACTACCTGGTTCCACAACACTAAAAACATTAATCTTGACACTTATTGTGACTCTGCTATGCGGTCACTTCCTAGACTTCACAGAAACATGGATGTCAACGTTCCCACCTCTCTAGCTGTTGAAATTGACAAGGTAGCTCTACTCCAAAGACAAAGGAAAAGACCCAACCTCTCCGGACCTTGGTTCAATAAAACTCTCTATGAAGAAAGGAAAAACCTTAGAAGCCTGGAGAAACATTGGAGAAAATCTCCTTCCACCTCCAGTCTTTCTCAGTTACGTTCAGCAAGATCCAAATACCACAACCACATCTTCCACGAAAAAGCTTCACATTTCAGATCCCTCCTCGAATCAGCCAAAAACAGACCCAAAAATGTTTTTAACCTCATCAAAAACCCTAATTGTTCTCCCCTAACTACTAAGCCAGAGGACTCCACAAAGAGACTGACTTCACTATTTTCTTTGATGAAAAGGTCAAAGCCCTGGTGAATCAGGTCACTCACCCTCTTTGAGGAGCGGAAATCTTTAGTCACCTGGCAATATTTTGACATCATCTCGGAAGTTGCACTCCTCAAATGCATCCGCAAAACCAAACCATCCAATCATTCTTCTGATCCCATCCCTAGCGTCTTCACCATCAATTTCTACACCCATACTCTCTCTTACTGGACCAGGCTAGTTAATCTCTTCCTTAGTGAAGGGTCCCACCCAGTCGCCCTTAAATCAGGTCAATCCCTCTTCTAAAAAAAAACTCCCCTGATGCGAACGACCTCAACAACTGCCGCCCTACCACCAACCTCCCTTTTCTTTCAAAAATCACTGAAAAATGTGTTGCGAATCTACTTGCCCTACACATTATGGACAATAATCTCCTCAACGTTTTCCAATCTGGCTTCATCCAAAATTGCAGTACTGAAACAGCCCTGCTGCATGTGATTGATGATGCGCTGCATATACTCGACTCTGTGGAATCGTGTCTTCTGATTCTTCTAGATCTCTCTGCAGCCTTTGACACTGTTAATCATAGCACACTCCTCAACACTCTTCAACAGAGAATGGGATTGGATGGCAGAGTGCTGAAATGGTTTCCTTCTTTCCTCTCGGACAGATCCCAAATGATTAAGATAGCGAACAGTCATTTATCTCCATTAGCTGTAGGTCAAGGCATCCCTCAAGGTTCTATCCTGGCACCCACCTTGTTTAATCTCTACCTGGAACCATTGGGGAACCTCCTAAGCAAATCTGGGATCCTTTACCATCTTTATGCGGATGACACTCAAATCTACCTCAAGGTATCTTCTGCAACGGATCTCTCACTACTCTACTCTCAACTCCATTCACAACTGGTTGTTAGCTCAACAACTCATTCTAAATCCTGCCGAAACTGAATTCCTCCTCCTTTCTACCTCTCTCTCACCTCCTCCCATTCAATCGTGGATGGATCAGCTGAACTTACTCAACAACAAACCCATCATTGTCGACAGCGCGAAATACCTAGGTGTCATACTTGAGAAAAGACTCAAACTAATCTCCCACATCAACTCTATTGCCAAGAACGCACGATACCAGTTGCGCCTTCTGTGGAGGATCTGTTGGTTTTTCCAGGAGAAAGACTTAAAAACCTTGGTACATTCGCCGGTTCTCTCAAGACTGGATTACTGCAATTCTCTTCTGATTGGCCTATCTAAATCTCACCTCTCCCCTCTCAAATCCATCCTCCATTCAGCAGCCCGTTACATTACAGGGTCTAAACGAAGTGACCACATCACTCCTATCCTGTCCTCTCTTCGATGGCTTCACGAAAGATTCACGCTGCAAAACCAATATTTATACTCTAAGAGACTCCACTGCGCCAAGGGAGCCACTCACAGCTGAGGTATGTTATGGCACCCCCTGCCAAAGCACTCCCTCTCCCCTTTTTGGGGAAGGATCCAGGAAATAGGCCTTGGAGTCTCAGAGACCCCTCTGAGAGAGTCTACTGCGTGAAGGGAGCCTCCCGCAACAGAGATAGAGAAGTGATACCACTTCCCCTGGGATCACAGCTTACTGGACCTTGGACGTTGCTTTGACTCGTCTACCGGTTTGTGTCCCAGTCGCCCTTCCCCTCCTCCTTCCATGCTGTGTCCTTCACCCTCCCCTTCTCTTTCCTGCCTTCATTACCTATCTACTTCCCCAGCGTCTACCCCCTCCCCTGAATCTTTCCCCTTGCCTGCTTTTCCCCTTACGTATTTGTGCTTATTGTTTTATCTCGACCTTACAAGTAACTATGTTGCCATGCTCTAATAACTGTGTAACCTTTGTAACGATGTAACCTGTAACTATTGATCTGATGTTCATGTAAAGCGCTCTGATACCTCCGGGTCTAGCCAGCGATATATAAAACCTTTAAAATAAAAAATAAAAAAATAAATCTATGTACAAAACTGCCTGCATCACGTATAAAGCCTTGCACACGTCCTCCCCTCGTTGCCTGGCAAACAAACTGAAATTGTCCGGAGGCTCGCAACCCTCACGTAATGTGGAACAGCTTCTGCTTTAGCGCCCCGTCTTCAAAAGGGAAAGATTGATGGCACAATCCTTCTCAGGCAATGCGGCGAGAATCTGGAACTCACTTCCCCCATTGCTCCGTGCCACCTCCTCTACCCGGATCTTCAAAGCTGTTCTCAAATGGCTCCTATTTCAAAGACACTTTCAGAACTAATACTGTCATGCTTAGGCCGTCTTGGAAGTTCACTCATTGTAAATTTGTATTTGGGTTGTATTTTTTTTGTTTGTTTTTCCTGTACATTCCTCTCTCCTGCGTGCTTTGTTGGATTTTGTGTTTATGTAATCTAGGGGCATATTATCAACAACTAGCGATATTTATCGCTAAAGAAGCTTAGCGAATTTTTTTTATCGCCAAGCATCGGCGGAGTTTATCGCAGAGATAACGTGCTATTAGCAACATTTATCTCCAATGCGATAAAATATCCGGCGATAGCGGCAAAATGCGTGAATAGCGCTGGAAAACCAGCGATATTCACGCATCACCGCCAATAGGGTCTTAACCTGAATATCCACCTCCCATTGGATATACAGGTTAAGAATTGGTCTGAGCAGGCGTTAGTTTTCAGTGATATTTGTGCTTAGCGCAAATTATTTTATCGCTACGCCTGCCTTGCTAATAGGCGATAGCGACGTTAGCGACTGCTTTCAGTCACTAACTGGTTGGGTACGCCCACTTTGCATGTCATTAGCGATAAATATCGCTGACATGCAAAGCAGGCCCCAAACTGCTCACTATCACCTAAAAGCTGTCGCTAACTTATGTTAGTGACAGCTTACTAATAGAGCGATGAAATTATTGCCACCTAGTGGCCGAAAACAGCCGCAAAAGCGGCGATAATTTCATTTCGCCTGCCTTGATAATATGCCTGTGATGTTCTTAGGTCGCGGGCGCGTGATGTGCATAGCGCCGCGACCGCAATAACACTCGGGACACTGCGTGCTGGTTTACCGCGTGGTCCGGGGACTGCCCGCCGGCCACGCCTACTTTATTTTTATAGGCGAGCGCGTTACGTCACGCGCTCGCGTGTGCGCACCTCTCGGTGCGCGGCCAACTAGACCGCTGACTAGCGACCGCGAACATTACATTCCTTTCAACCTTTATTTAAACAAAACAAAATAAAGCACGTTGTAGTTACAGTCTCAATAATTTGAAGGAGAGGGCCGAGTGGCCAGTTACCAGCATGATGAATAGACAGTTCGCCAATCAGCCCACCACAAAGTCCGCCAGCTGGGATGCTGGAGCTGGGTTTCTCCTCAGGCCATACCCCGATGCTTTGCCCTGGGCGGGGGCTCTCCGTGGGGTCGCTGGAGGGGATCCTAGGGTGCTCCGGGGCTCTCCTGAGGACCTGGGGGGGTTGAGCCTTGGAGTGCTGGGTGGTGGTGAGCCGATCTCTCCGTCTCCGTTTGTGGTGTTATTCTCACTGTCTTCTGCTCTGCTGTTTCCTTCTAGTTGGCTGGAGGTCTCTCCCTCCAGTGCTGGTTCTTGGGGATTTGCATTGTCCGGGTGAACCTTCTTGAAGAAAGATACGTTACGGGTGACTGTCTCATGTCCTCGTTGGGCTGTTACCATTGTGCCTCTGCGGCTTGTGACCGTCCATGGCCGGGGTTCAAATGGGAGTCGAAACTTGTTCCCCGGGTACCTGTCCTTCACGTAAACGCGGTCTCGCTCGTGGATCTCAGGCTCCTTTGCTCTCTGCCTCAGGCTGGCATTATTGTTGGACTGAGTCCGGTTGGATAGCGTCCTTTTTGGATCCACCTGGCTCGGAGTCCAGTTGGGGTGATTGGGGATAGTGTCTCTGACCACTCGTCCTAGGGCGGATGGGCCTGGCGCCGCTTCGGTGGTTCTGTGGGGTGTGAGGCATTACTCCCTCAAAAAACTGTATATTGCTTTTTCCATAGAGACTTCTTCCGCATGGGCTATCCTGATGACCTTATTTAGCGTGCGCATGAATCGTTCTACCTCCCCATTGGCTTGAGGCCAACGGGGGGTCACCTTCCTGTGGTGGATTCCCCAGCTCCTCAGATATCCTGCCCCTGGAAGGGTGGTCCGTTATCTGTCTTGACACTCTCGAAGATGCCATGTGTTGCTATGGTCTTTTCGAACTTTGCGATGACCTCCTTGGCAGTGAGGGTTGTCACTACTTCCACTTCAGGGTACTTGGTGAAGTCATCCACGATGATGAGTACGTATCTCCCATCTGGGAGATGCCCGAAGTCGGCACTGACACTCTCCCATGGCTTTTTCGGGTTGTCCTCTGTGATGACCGGGGGTGGTCTCTCGGGCTGTCCCGCTGCTTGGCACCAGTGGCACGCCCTGACTGTTTGCTCCACCATATTGTCCATGTCCGGGAACCACACTTTGGCGCGGAGCCTGCTTTTGGTCTTGACTATGCCTTGGTGTCCTCTGTGGGCTAGCTCGACCGCTTGCTGGGTCAGGCTCTCCGGCATTACGATTCTCGGACCTCTTAGCAAGCACCCCTGGTTGTCCAGCGACAGCTCCTCCTTAACTTTCAGAAGTGATTCGATGCATGTTTTGGCTTGTGGTGTCCGTTTGCTCAGTGAAGCCTGGACTGCCCTCCAGTCATTCGATTGAATGGCACTCGCCACTAGCTGTAGTACTTCGTCGTTCCGCGTGGCTCCGATGATCGTCTCCAGACTCATGGGTAGGCGTCTCGACCTTTCTAGCACGACCATGATGTACTCTTCCGTATCTTCAGCGTCCTCTCTTTCCCCTTGGGTTGCGGCTCTGGGATGTCTGGATAGGTAATCCGCCGGATTTGTCGCTCCCGGTCGCTATTCCACTTGGTAGTCGTACTCTTGTAATTGGAGAATCCACTTTTCAATTCTAGGTGGTGGCTTAGATACCGTCCCACGGAACAGGGGGATCAGTGGCTTGTGATCCGGCGATACTGAGAACGGGTGTACGTACACATACACATGGAAGTGTCGGCAGGCTCAATGGATCGTTATCGCTTCCCGTTCTATCTGCGAGTATCGCTGCTCCGTGTCTGTCAATGACCGACTAGCGTAGGCAATGGGACTCCATTCATCCTCTCCGTGCCGTTGCGTGAGGACTGCTCCAAGGCCGTAGGGGCTGGCATCGACTGCTATGTTGGTGGGCTTCGCCGGGTCAAAATACGATAGGGTTTTGTCTGCGGACAGCGCCGCTTTGGTGTCTCGGAAAGCTGCTTCTTGTTGTTCACCCCACTGCCAGGGGGTTGTCGATTTAGTCAGCTCCCGGAGGGGTCGGGTGAGGTTTGACAGGTCGGGGATAAACCTTCCGCAGAAGTTCACCATGCCCAGGAAGCTCCTCACTTCGGATATGTTGGAGGGGGCAGGCGCATTCTGCACGTCCTTCACTTTGTCTGGGTTTGGCGCTATCCCCTCATCGGAGAATGTGTACCCAAAGAAGCTGATCTTGTTCTGGAGGAATTGGCACTTCTCCCTGTGCAGTGTCAGACCTGACTCCTTGATTCTTTGCAAAACTCCCCGTAGTCTCCGGTGATGTTCCTCAACGGATTCCGCGTAGACCAGAAGGTCATCACTGACGTTCAGGACGCCTGGGAGCCCACTCAACACCTCTCGGATCGTGTTCTGAAAAACCTCAGCGGCACTGGATATGCCGAAGTTGAGGCGCCTGTAGCGCCTGAGGCCCACGTGGGTCGAGAATGTAGTGATGTATCGGGAGTCGGGGTGGAGAGGTAGTTGATGATAGCCCGATCGGAGGTCCATCTTGGAGAACCATCGGTGCTCCATTCAGCTCCCCGAGGATGTCATCAATAGTGGGCGTGAGGTGTCTCTCCCTTTTGACCGCTGCGTTGGGTCGGCGCATGTCCACGCATATGCGGACCTGCCCAGGTTGCTTCGGCTTCCGCGCCACTACAATTGGGGATACCCATGGGGTCGGTCCGTTGACCTTTTCAATGATGCCCTGCAGTTCAAGGGTTTCCAACTCTTCCTCCACCTTCTTCCTGAGGTGGAAGGCGATTCTTCTGTGTCTGAGGGCGACAGGCTGAATCGACTGGTCGATGTGGAGAGATACTTCTTTCCCTTTTAGGCATCCGATGCCCTTGAACGTGTCTTCGAACTCCTCCAGTAAGGTTCCAGTTCTTCTGTCAGCACCGCCATGGCAAAGGATATTAGTCGGAGTTCCTCTGCAGCCTGCCCGCTGAGAAGCATGCCGCTGCCTTCTCTGGTGACATATATGGTCGTGGGGTCTTCAGCTCCTGGTGCTGCTGCTCCGTCCGGAAACAGCCTATCAGTGGCATTGGTGTTTTCTGCCCATACGCGAATACCCTGACCGTTGCAGCTTGCAGTGGCGGTTTGGATCTTAGCTGGTTGTAAACGTCCGCCGCCATGAGTTCAATTAAGGCTCCTGTGTCGATGGTGGCTCTCACTTCTTGGTTGTGTATCTTGATGCGACATTTTGGGAGGCGCCTCTTTTTCCGCTGTGGTTGGTCGATAGCGAAGACATAGTGGACAGGGTAGTCATTGGTGTCATCGTCCATATCTTCACTGTCCTGACTCTCTTTGATGGTGTGAGCTGCCTCCTTCTTCGACTTGGCCGACCTGCATACTGCTGCGAAGAGGTTCATCCACCTGCACGAGCTGCATCTCTTTCCTCGTGCCGGGCAATCCTGGATGCGGTGTGGCTGTCCCCCGCAATATCCACAGTCTCTGCGTTTCTCTTGGGGCTTCTGCCCGCCGTACTGGCGTGTCTTGGGCCTAACGACATTGACTTGTTCAGCCGCATTGACTTGCTCCACCTTGACTGGCCGGTGGAGAGCCGCTTCCATGTGTGACGCCCGCGCTTGGGACAGTTCTTTGGAGCACCCCAATTTCAGGATGTCCGCCAATGGCTTTCGGTCTTCCTGCAATATTGTCACTCTCAGCTTTGAGGAGTAGCATCCCTGTATTATCTGTCCACGTATTTCCTCTTGCTCGTCACAGGACCCACACGTGCTGGCTAGTTCCTTGAGCCTGCCATGGAATGCATCAAGTGACTCATCGGCTTCCTGCTTGGCTTGTCGGAATATGAATCTCGTGTAGTCCTTGCTAGCCATGGGCTCGAAATGCGCGTTGAGAGCATTGAGGAGCGTTATGTATGTCTTCGGGGTGGCCTCAACAATGTTTTTGTAAATCCTATGAATATCTTTCCCGCCCAGATGTAGGAGTAGGGCTCTGCGACGCTCCCTGGCTGTCCCCGCTCCTTCGAAATATATCTGCAGGCGGTCTGTCCAATCCTTCCAGCGAGGCGCTAAGGATGCTGGGGCACCGTCCACCACAAAAGGCTCGATGGCGGGGATGGAAGCCATCTTGAAATGTGGAGGGGCCTAATACGTGGCCTGCAGCACTTCCGGTCGTGGCGCGTGGACCCTGGTTAGGCGCGGCCTAGGCACGTGTGCCACTGCGATGTAGGTGATCTGTCCCTTATTTCGTGGGACTGTCTGGGCCGCCCTCGCGCCACCACTGACCTGCCGCCTTCATGGCTTGCCGTCTGTCCGCCTCTCTGGGCAGTGGAGCCTGGGTATGTCACCCGGATCTACTTCGCCTTTCCCCCTTATGGGATGACATCATCGAGGGTAATGGGGGCCACACCACCTCCTCTTCGCCCCTCAGGCATCCGCTCCACTTCCGAACGGGATGCGGCCTACTGGTGGCTCTGCGCATTAAACCCACGATGCTCCCGCTGTGGCCTGGGATCGCCTGCGGGGCCGAGGCGTTGCTGGCGCGGTGCACGCAGGGCCCGCCATTGAAACGGGCAAGTGCACGGTCGTGGTACACTTGCGCTGCCCTCGCGGGTGTTGTCCTGTGCTCTGCACGGGTCCTCAGACCTTCGTCGCCAGTGTGATGTTCTTAGGTCGCGGGCGCATGATGTGCATAGCGCCGCGACCGCAATAACACTTGGGACACTGCATGCTGGTTTACCGCGTGGTCCGGACTGCCCGCCGGCCACGCCTACTTTATTTTTATAGGCGAGCGCGTTACGTCACGCGCTCCTCTCGGTGCGCGGCCAACTAGACCGCTGACTAGCGGCCGCGAACATTACAATGCCCACTTCATTTTTAGTTTGTAATGTTGTATTGTGTTTCCACTGTTCTCTTGTAACGTAACTGGCTCCATTGTACAGCGCTCTGACACCTTCGGGTAATGTGGGCGCTTTATAAAAATGCATTAAATAAATAATAAATTAAAAAACACGTGGATAAAGGTGGGTGAGTCCTAAAGCGGCCGAGGTTGGAAAAAGAAAGCAAAGCGCTATGTTTGGATTAGTCGGGTGGGTCCGCTCTCTCTGATGGTGTCTGAAGGGGTGGGTCTGCAAGGCAGTCGACAATGAAAAGATAGGACGCCTAAAAACAGATCTTGCTCCAAAAAAAACAGAATTTTCCAACTTTTACAGCTCGCAACAAGGACACCCCCGCCAATCTCTTCTATCTAGGCCGCCTCGAAGTGTAAATCCAGCCTGTAGGTGTCAGTATTGCACCATTGTTTGGTTCCCCTCCAGCACTCCCTCTTATCCACATACAAGAGCCTCTTCTGTTGATGCAGAGATGTTCCTTTCTGGCAGGAGTTGTAGGAATGGCGTCTACCAAGACCGATGCCAGGCTTTCGATTTAAAGGCGCTCTTCTGTCTGCAAGCTCAGCGCAGCTCCGAATAATCAGGGCCTGGTCTTCTCAGGGAGGGGGCACTGCCCCATCTCCTTGTCTGGGGGGATTCTATAGGTATTGAACTAGGCCTTTGATATGCCATGAACTAGGCATTCCCCACTACAGGCGAGATGATTTGGACTCGGCCAAGGATCCGTCCGGAGTGGTCCTGCTCCGGTGGGGGCGATTGATGCAAGGGAATGCACCAGAGCATTGGGTGGGAAGGAAGATATGCCGCCTTGCCCTTACACCATGCAGGGACTTCTTCCTCTGCGGCAGGAGACAGTGTGTGTCCAATGTCATAACACCATAAATGGACTTGCGCCAGACGGAACACCTTTACACAGGGCAGAAATGCTAAACAAGCATTTGCAATGCAATAGGTCTCGCATTATGAAAGTTTGAGCTATTGGTATTGTAAATGACACATTTTTTATTTATGTGTTGGTTTTGAAAATAGCGAAATTAACAGCTTTGTCATTTACAATGCCAATAGTTTTAACTTTTGCAAATGTGACACCGATAGCATTTGTAATGCAATATGTGTTGTATTTACGTGACTTAGATGTATTGATATTACAAATAACAATGGCTTTTATTTTTTTAAAATAATTAATACTTAAATAAAAGCTATTGTAATTTATAATGGCAATAGCTTAAACTTTTGTAAATAACTTTTGTGAAGATTATGTTTAGTGTATTTCATTGTGACGAAAATCCAAGAACAGAAGTGAAATATTAACATCTTTCTGTGACATTTGTAATAAAGCTTGAAACATTTAGAGAACACATTTGAACCAGTTGTTGTTGAATGGTTGCACAGATTGATGCTGTGGTGGCGCTGAGTGATGTGGTGGCGACGAGTGATGCTGTGGCGTTCAGGGATGCTGTGGTAGCGAATCGTGATGTTGTGCTGCCCCTGAGTGATGCTGTGGTGGTGCCGAATGATGCTGTGGTGATGCGATAGATAGATAGAGTGAGGACGATAGATAGGTAGATAGAGTGAGGGCGATAGATAGATAGATAGATAGATACATAGATAGATAGATAGAGTGAGGGCGATAGATAGATAGAGGGAGGGCGATAGATAGATAGAGTGAGGGCGATAGATAGATAGATAGATAGATAAATAGATAGATAGATAGAGTGAGGGCGATAGATAGATAGAGGGAGGGCGATAGATAGATAGAGTGGGGGCGATAGATAGATAGATAGATAGATAGATAGATAGATAGATAGATAGATAGATAGATAGATAGATAGATAGATAGATAGATAGATAGATAGATAGATAGATAGATAGATAGAGTGAGGGCGATAGATAGATGGAGGGAGGGCAATAGATAGATAGAGTGAGGGCGATAGATAGATAGAAATATAGATAGATAGATAGATAGATAGATAGATAGATAGATAGATAGATAGATAGATAGATAGATAGATAGATAGATAGATAGATAGATAGATAGATAGATAGATAGATAGAGTGGGGGCGATAGAGTGAGGGCGATAGATAGAGTGATAACGATAGAGTGAGGGCAATAGATAGATAAAGTGAGGGCAATAGATAGATAGAGTGAGGGCGATAGATAGATAGAGAGAGGGTGATAGATAGGTAGAGTGAGGGCAATAGATAGAGTGTGGACGATAGAGTGGTTTTCATCCTTTACAACGCAACTTTTACAACGCAAACCATTACAAACCATTGCGCTGGGGGGCACTCTAGGATAGGGAATAGATTTAATTTACTATCCAACACCTTCCCTACTATCCACGGGGACTGGAGTTGGAATAGTAAATTAAACTATTCACTATCCAGCGCCCCAAAGCACTATGCGTTGTAAAGGTATTCGTTGTAAATACCGCGTTGTAAAGGCATGCGTGGTAAAAATATGCGTTGTAACGTCGTACATTCGATAGAGTGAGGACGATAGATGGATAGATAGATAGATAGATAGATAGATAGATAGATAGATAGATAAATACATAGATAGATAGATAGATAGAGTGAGGGCGATAGATAGATAGATAGAGTGAGGGCGATAGATAGAGTGAGGGCAACAGATAGAAAGAGTGAGGGCGATAGATAGATAGATAGATAGATAGATAGATAGATAGATAGATAGATAGATAGATAGATAGAGTGAGGGTGATAGATAGATAGTGTTAGAAGGGGCGATCCGAGGGGGGGGTACAGAATATGTACCTGACCACCCCGTGACCCACCTCTCCTAGGACCCTGCCGAGCACTGGTGGGAGGTCCTTCAGGGGGTAGAGTCTCGTATCTAGGATCGCACGAGCTGAGCTCGTACCACTCGACAAAGGGACACCACACAGTAGGTTCTTGAGGAACGGTTCGTTTATCGATCAGAATATCTGGATCTTTATGATCCTCAGGTCACATGTATACAAGCAGAACAAGGGTTCATAGAGTCTCGGTAGGGATAGGGGTAGCGGGACAGTCTCCATTGTTCAGGGCCAAAGGTAACAGCGTATCCGGCGCACAGCTCTCAATCCTCGAGCCGGGGGGTCCTCGACGGGATCCGAGCCCACATCTAGAGATCGTACAGTGAGCGGCTGACGCACGACCGAACAAAGACGGAAGAAGGAACCACCATGAGTCCCACTGGAACCAACGCGAGTCCTACATTCCGAGAGGACCAGTTGGAAGAATTTACGCACAAAGAATTGAAGCAGTTTTGTAAAGACTTTAACATCGCTACCACTGGGTTAAGCACCAAAGAAGATTTTCAGAAAGCCCTGAAGGCCTGGGTGGAGTCCGGATCCCCCCTTCCCCAAACAGAAGGAGACGGCGGAGAGGTGGAGCAGCCGAACGAACACAGAATCTTCCAAGGGGGAAGCAGCGGCACCCAGGTATGAAGCAACGCACCAGATGGGGGCCTATCCCCGGAAGAACTAGCGGACAGAGAGAGAAGCCGCAGCCACGAACTAGAACTGGCCAAACTGAAGATAGAAGGAGAACTGAAATTGGCAGAGAAAAAGTTAGCTGTGGAACAATTGCACGTGCAAGGGGAGTTGAAAGAGAAGAAACTCCAACGAGAGCATGAGGGTAAGAAACTGCAGCTAGAGCATGAGCGCAGCCTAAAAGAGATCAAGCTCAAGGCGAGGAGTGAGGAAACCAGGCCCCTGGGGAACAGAGAGACCTCTTCCCCGGTGGAACCGAAAGTTCACATCCCCAAGGATGTGGTGAAGGAGTATTATAAAAACGACGACATCCAGCAATGGTTTAAGGCCTATGAGGTAGCTATGACCTCTCACCGAGTCCCACAGAAGGATTGGGGGGCTGGGTTGTGGGGTCGGTTCCTAAGCGAGGGGAGAGACACCCTGCTAGACCTGCCGTCTACGGTGCTGAACTCCTACAGCCACATGAAAGAGGCCCTATTAGCCAGATATGGGCTCACCCCCGAAATGTATCGACAGAGATTCCGAGACTGCAAGAAGATTCCTGGCACCACGTGGGTGGAGTAGGTGAACTTTTATAGCAGGGCCTTGGAAGGGTGGATCAAGGGCAGCAAGGTCACCACCTTTGAGGAACTATTCGACCTGATCGCTTGGGAACACCTGTCTGCGAATTGTTTTGTAGAACTACGCCAGCATCTCCTCGATAGCAAGCTCACAGATCCAAGGAAGCTGGCCGTCGAAGCTGATCGCTGGGTGAACACCTGGGTCCCCGGGGCCCCGTGGGAGACTACGCCCGAAACAGTCAGGGACCTCCCCGCCAGAGAGGGGGCGGAAACCTATGTGGGGCCAGGTAGAACGAAAGGCCCACCTCGGAATGATGGGCCTACCCTAATAAGTGTACGCCACCACGCGATCCATGTCCTCCCGACTGCCCCGGCGATCTCCCCACGGGAGGAGAACCCATCCCAGATGACGGGCCCTTATGCCATGATCCTGCACAGGTCACCGAGTTAGGTGACCTGCCCGAGTTGGCCCAATGGCGCCACGAGGGGGGCCCCTCCCGGGTGGAGTTCTGCCGAGAACAAGTTACCTGCCCTTCCCTAGTTGGACCCCGGAAACAGGCCGACGCCCAAGCTGCAGGCCACCAGTCCGGAACCCATTGGGTTTATTGGGAGAACAACCTCTTGTACAGTAAGCAGAAGTCTGCCGAACTAGGGTCAGCCCGGGTGCTGGTGGTACCCCTACGATTCCGAGACTTCATCCTGGGTCTGGCCCATGACGTACCCCTGGCGGCACACTTGGGCCAGGATAAAACCTATCACCTCTTGGTCACCCATTTCTATTGGCCAAAGATGCGACGTGGAGGCCCACTGCAAGTCTTGCCCATCGTGCCAGGCTAGCGGGAAGAGTGGAGGTAAGCGCAAGGCCCCACTCCAGCCCTTCCCTGTCGTCAGTACCCCTTTTGAGCGAGTGGGGATTGACATTGTGGGACCTCTTGATCCCAGGACCGCTCAGGGTCACCGATTCATCCTAGTCCTGGTGGACCATGCCACCCAGTACCCCGAGGCCATTCCCCTACGGACAGTAACGGCCCCCGTGGTGAGTCGGGCCTTGATGGGGATATTTTCCCGCGTAGGTTTTCCCCGAGAGGTCGTGAGCAACCGCGGCACGAACTTCATCTCAAAGTAAATGATGTCCTTGTGGCAACAATGTGGAGTGTTGTACAAATTCACCACCCCGTACCACCCTCAAGGAAATGGCCTAGTAGAACGGTTTAACCGGACTCTAAAGGGGATGATCATGGGTCTAGAAGAGCCCCTCCGGCGCAAGTGGGCCTCCTGTTCGCCTACCGGGAAGTCCCCCAAAAATCCTTGGGGTTCAGCCCGTTCTAATTGCTCTAGGGACACCCCGTCCGGGGACCCCTTAGCCTGGTCAAAGAGGGTTGGGAGATGGCGCCCCGAGAACCGACCCAAGATGTGTTTCGATACATCTTGGCCCTCCGAAACCAGACTCGGAAGTTCCGGCAGCTGGCAGAGACAAACCTCGAGGTGAGCCAGGAGGAAATGAAACGCTGGTATGACCAGAATGCCACTCTGGTCGAGTTCCAACCGGGCCAGCAGGTCTGCGTGATGGCCCCAGTGAAACCTTGTGCCCTCCAAGATAAATGGACAGGGCCCTTTAAAGTAGTGGAGCGGAAGAGCCAAGTCACGTACTTAGTGGACGTCCAGTCCCCCCGGAACCCCCTCCGGGTCTTCCACGTGAACCGCCTCTAACCTCACTTCGTGCGGACGGAGTTGAATTTGCTCCTAGCCACAGATGACGGGGCGAAAGAGGAAATGGAGCCTCTCCCTGACCTCCTGTGTGCTAAAGAAAAAGATGGCTCCGTAGAGGGAGTCAGCCTCTCCTCCTCCCTCACTCCCTAGCAACGCGAAGACTGCCGCCAACTGTTGGGGCAGTTCGCCGACCTCTTCTCCCCCGTCCCCAGGGTCACCGACTGGTGCGTCCACGACGTGGACACGGGGGACAGTCCGCCGGTACGGCACAGAGCCTACTGCGTCCCTGACAGAGTCCGGTCCTGCATCCAGGCCGAGGTCTCTAAGATGCTAACCCTGGGGGTAGTCGAACCCTCTGACAGTCCTTGGGCCAGCCCAGTGGTACTGGTCCCAAAAGCAGCTGCCCCGGGTGTCGCCCCCGAACTAAGGTTCTGTGTGGACTACCGGGGGCTCAATGCAGTTACCCGAGCTGACGCTCACCCTATCCCCCGCGCAGATGAGCTCATTGACTGCCTCGGTTCTGCTCACTACCTCAGCACCTTTGATTTAACCTGCTGTTACTGGCAAATTGCGCTCACGGAGGGAGCCAAGGAGCGGTCCGCTTTCTCCACCCCGGATGGGCACTATCGCTTCAGAGTGATGCCCTTCGGAATGAAAAATGCCCCGGCCACCTTCCAAAGACTGGTTAACCGGGTCTTGGCTGGGCTCGAGGAGTTCAGCACCGCGTACCTGGACGATATTGCGATGTTCAGTTCCCAGTGGACCGAGCACCTCCAGCATCTCCGGAGGGTATTGGTGGCCCTGCGCCAGGCCGGCCTAACAGTCAAAGCCAGCAAATGCCAAATCGGGCAAGGCTCGGTGGTTTACCTGGGTCACCAGGTCGGAAGCGGGCAGGTCGCCCCCCTCCAACCGAGGATCGACGCCATCTTGGCCTGGGAACCCCCCACGACCCAAACAGAAGTCAAGGCCTTTTTGGGAATCACTGGTTACTACCGAAGGTTCATAAAGGGTTACGGCAGCCTAGTGGGTCCCCTCACAGAACTCACTTCTAAGAAACAGCCGAACCCGAAGCCGAAGTTGGGTCTGGAGGGATCCCAGACACCCAGCATGCGTGGAGCCAGCCCCCAGGGAGGCCGGAGGGGCGCTCGAAACCCATCTCTCGAGAGGAGGCCACGGGGTGTGAGCGAGACTGCTCCTCCCTATCTTGCTCACGGGCAATTCTCTACCCCCCAGCAGGGCATGGCGCGTCTTGGGCCTAGGTCACACTGGGACCGGTGTCGGCCATTTTAGGTACAGGGAAATGGTTACCGGAGGCCTTCGGGTGTGATATGGTGTGGGGGTGTACGGTACCGCGAAGAGGGTTGGTGGTGACGGGGAAGTCTTGTCCTATCGGGTGGTTCATGGAGGGAGTGGGTCGGTAGGCCGTGATAATCAGGGGTCTGGAGTGGTGCACAGGTCAGGGAGGCCCACGCCACGAGGCCGGGTCTAACAGATAGATAGATAGATAGATAGAGTGAGGGTGATAGATAGATAGATAGATAGGTAGATAGATAGATAGATAGATAGATAGATAGATAGATAGATAGATAGATAGATAGATAGATAGATAGATAGATAGATAGATAGATAGATAGATAGATAGATAGATAGATAGATAGATAGATAGATAGATAGATAGATAGAGTTTGGGCAATAGAGTGAGGGCGAAAGATAGAGTGAGGTGGCCTCGTGGTGAATGTGGTGGTGGTGGACGTCTTGGTGGTGGACATTGTGGTGGTGGAGGTGGGTGTGGTGGTGGTGGACGTGGTGGTGGTGGAGGACATGGTGGTGGTGGACGTAGTGGGGGAGATGTGGTGGATGTGGTGGTGGTGGACGTGGTGGTGGAGGTGATGGTTGTGGATGTGGTGGTGGAGGTGGTGGTGGGTGGATGTGGTGGTGTTGGTGGTGGATGCGGTGGTGGTGGACGCGGTGGTGGTGGGCGTCGTAGTGGTGGACCTGGTGGTGGTGGAAGTGGTGGTGGTGGACGTGGTGGTGGTGGTGGACGTGGTGGTGGTGGATGTAGTGGTGGACTTGGTAGTGGTGGAAGTGGTGGTGGTGGACGTGGTGGTGGACGTGGTGGTGGTGGATGTAGTGGTGGACTTGGTGGTGGACTTGGTGGTGGACTTGGTGGCGGACTTGGAGGTGGACTTGGTGGTGGTAGTGGATGTGGTGTTGGTGGTGGAGGTAGTCGTGGTGGTGGAGGTTGACGTGGTAGTGGCCTTGTGGTGGTCTTGGTGGTGGCCGTAGTGGTGGTGGTGGACATGGTGGTGGTGGATGTGGTGGACATGGTGGTCATGGACATGGTGGTGGTGGTGGTGGACGTGGTGGTAGTGGATGTGGTGGTGGTGGAGGTGGGTGTGGTGGTGGTGGTGGATGTGGTGGTGGTGGACATGGTGGTGGACGTAGAAGTGGTGCACGTAGTGCTCATTGATATGGTGGTGGCGGACGTGGTGGAAGTGGTGGCTATGGACGTGGTGTTGGTGGACGTGGTGGTGCTGGATGTGGTGGTGGTGGATGCGGTGGTGGTGGACGTGGTGGTGGTGGACATGGTAGTGGTGGTCGTCGTAGTGGTGGACGTGGTAGTGGTGGACATGGTGGTGGATGTGGTGGTGGTAGACACTGGTGGTGGTGGTGGACATGATGGTGGACATGGTGGTGGTAGTCTTGGTGGTGGTGGACGTTGTGGTGGTGGACGTGGTGGTGGTGGACAAGGTGGTGTTGGATGTAGTGGTAGTGGAAGTGGTGGTGGTGGACGTGGTGGTGTTGCACGTGGTGGTGGTGGATGTGAAGGTGGATGTGGTGGTGGTGGACTTGGTGGTGGTGTTGGTGGTGGACGTTGTGGTGGTTGATGTAGTGGTGAATGTGGTGGTGGACTTGGTGGTGGATGTGGTGGTGGATGTGGTGGCCGTAGTGGATGTGGTGGTGTTGGAGGTAGACATGGTGGTGGTGGACGTGGTAGTGGCCTCGTGGTGTACGTGGTGTTGGCCATGGTGGTGGGTGTGGCGGTGGTGGTGGACGTGGTGGTGGTGGTGGTGGACATGGTGGTGGATGTAGAAGTGGTGGACGTAGTGGTCGTGTATGTGATGGATGTGGTGGGCGTAGTGGACGTGAATGTGGTGGTGGTGGATGCGGTGGTGGTGGACGTGGTGGTGGTGGACATGGTAGTGGTGGACATGGTAGTGGTGGACGTGGTAGTGGTGGACGTGGTGGTGGTGGTGGTGGTGGACGTGGTGGTGGTGGATGTGGTGGTGGACATGAAGGTGGACATGGTGGTGGTTGACTTGGTGGTGGTGGACATGGTGGGGGTGGTCGACGTGGTGGTGGTGGACGTGAAGGTGGATGTGGTGGTGGTGGACGTGGTGGTGGTGGACGTGGTGGTGGTGGTGGTAGACGTGGAGGGGGTGAATGTGGTTGTGGTGGTGGTAGACGTGGTGGATGTGGTGGTGTTAGTGGTGGACATGGTGGGGGTGGTGGTGGACATGGTGGTGGTGATGGTGGATGTGGTAGTTGTGTTATATCTCAGAAATCACTAATAAGTACTATGTATCACATTTCTGTCAGCTTGGAATGGATGGCAGTGCAAAACTGGCAGTAAAATGTAGCAATTCTTTGGGGCTAGACATCACCCCTGCAGCAGTCAATATTGCGTTTAGAAACATTGGATAGATCAGTACATTCTATCAACCTAAAGCTGCAACAATTTCGGATGATTTGCATGCTATATTACACTCTGGAAAGGATAGCTAACTGTGCTCAGAAAGAGGGAAGGTATGGTGGCAATAGGAGCAAATACCTAAAATGTGGTCTGACAGCTGCGAATATAGTGCATATGTTCCCTGCCCGGAGCTGGAGACATTTTGGAATGAAACTAGACGCATTAGGAAGTTTCGCCTGGGTTTAGATTATTCTCTGACAGTGAAATAGATTACATTGGGCTATAAGGCAGACGCTGACTCTGGCCTAAGATCTCTCTTTTCTATTATTCTTGCTGCTGCTTGACTTTCCATAGAAATGGTATGGCTTTCCCCAAAGCCCCCTGTGAGGCGGGATGTTGGGCAATCATGATGGAAACTCATGAAAGGGAGATGGCTTTGGCCAGAGTTAGGGTAATGCGCTCTATGAAGAAATTTGATTCTATATGAGGCAGACTTGCACAAGATTATTAAGATAGGACGGAAAATTGATTACTTATTTCTAGTTTCTTTTTTTGCACACTGTAGCAATATGCATTACCCTTTGTTAGGTGGCATTATTATTAGTTATTTGTTCTATATGTAAACTCAATGTACTGCTGTAATCCTTACAGACATAGGCTATACAGCTGCCCACCATATACATTAGAAGGGTAAAAGAACCTTAGGGGCAAAGAACTCCCTTGTGGGCGTGGGCGTTCTGCTCGGGGCGTTGTGCTGGGGGCCTGTGCATACAGCGATGTGCGCGGAATGCATACACAGAGATGGGCGCGGCGTTCCAAAAAACAAAGCGTTTACAGTGGTCCGTTGTGGGCGTGTGCGTTGAGCTGGGGGTGTGTAAAATAAGCGTTCACAGTACTCCGTTGTGGGCGTGTGCGTTGTGCTGGGGGCGTGTGCATACAGCGATGGGCGCACCTCAAACCAAGCTGTATTTCACAGCTTGCGCCAAGCGTTCTGGGGGCGACTACCATTAAAATAACACTGTGCGGTGCTTTTGGCAATCTGCGGTGCGTTCGCCGTTGATGCCATGTGGGTCGTCTAACTGGCAAGACAGCGGCCAAACACGTTCCCGGCTCACACACTTCGAATTTTTCAGTGGCCTCAACTACAGCGGACAAACACGCTCGCGGTTGGAGCCGCCACACACCTTAACATATTGCTCCGGTGCTCAGGCGGGGGCTGAGGCGAGTCAGCGTACCAGCGGGGATACAAAAAATTCAACAGACTGATCTTTCACACACGCGCAGCATCGTATGCACGCTGTCACGCACTGAACTCTCAGCATAAAGGACATACGGGCACATGCATCATTGAGACATTTTGCACTTCTTAATTTGCGAAAAATACCGAATTGCAAATTAAGAATTGCAAAATGCTATGCATCATTTTTTTCGGTATTTATTTGTGATTCGGTAAAAATCGCAATCTTACCGAATTCCAAATAAATACCGAATTCTTAAGTGCATTTTCGCAATTCCCATTGATTCCTATGGGCCAAAAGGCCCATAGGAGTCAATGGGAAGGCATTTACAAATTCGCAATTTGTTGATGCATTCCAAGGGTGCAAGGGGGGGTCCAAAGGACCCCCCCCTGCACCCCTGAAATGCATTTGAAAGTGCATGTTTCACACACACATGTCCTAAGGACATGTGTGTCTGTAACATGACAGTTTAAAAAATGCATTTTTTTGCTTTTTGACAGATTTTCGCAAATTACCACGAGGGTCAACCTCGTGGTAATTTGCACTTCCAATTTCAAAATTTGCATTTTTTTTTTAATTGATGCATTGCATTTAAGGAATCGCACAAATGCGATTCCTTAAATGCATTTGCATTTTTAAGAAATGCAAAAAAATACGAATATTGAAAATGAGTTTGATGCATCCCAAAAACGTATTTAGGAAGTGCAAACGGCCGAATTTATCGATTCGCACCGTTTGCACTTCCTAAATAGGTTGATGCATGTGCCCCTCAACACCAGGCAAACAACATCGACCAGGACGCTGTCGGGGACTGTCACACCAACGGACTCCACAGCACCCACAGGCTGCAAACGTTACCGCTGCTGAGGCACATATCACAAGGCCGGTTCCTCACACTGGCTGCACAAGCGGACGACCATGTTGCACAGCAATGGACAAGTACCGGTACCCTATATGCACAACTAAATTGAACAGGTAAAAGACGACGTGCAAGGTCATTGTTAAAGAAGGCATCTGACTCATCTTAGCTTTTGTGATACTTACCTAATGCTGCATACGTGACGATTTACATTTGTGTACTCACTGTAAATAACAGGCTTTCATGCACACATTCTATTTCATACCCGGACAACGTCGGGATGGGCTGCTAGTGCTATCCTATAAATGCCAAATGTTTAAGGACTGTGCCTTTTGGCAACAATACAAATAAAAAGAGAATATCCCAGCTGTTGCTGATGGTGGCTTGATAGAGTTGGTCACATGAATATACTTGGCAAAATAAAGCAATTTGACCCTTAAATCAGATGCAGGGCTTTTTCTCATTGGCAACGAGGATGGGATGTGCCACTACCGGACTAACCCGAATCTGAATTTGAGGTGGTGAGAAATTTTGGTCGACAGTTAACCCATGACAAAGTGTTCTGGGCATGTGAGGATCGGACAAAGAAAAGTGTAGCAGCATGCTGTTCGGCGTCTCATGAGGACTGTGCCTGTATTTTAAAGAGAAGATTTTGGGAAGAATTGCCCTGAATTTTAGACAGTGAGAGTGTGAGTGGTGAGGGGCATGAGCGAGGGATGCACATGTTCTAGCGTGTCTCTGCTCCAATAGTCCCATGAGTAATTTCACGTGTGTGAGTGACCTCCTAATACGTTGAAGGAAGGAGCATGTGTCATCGCGAGTTTCCATCGGTGTGTTCATCGATAATATGGAAGTAGGTACTATACCTCATTGAGACATATTAACTGGATATAGAGCTGTCGAAACGCACTAAACGCAAGTAATAGCGACAGGCTTAAATACATCTGTAAGAGATAATTAGCATGCATAATGATGGAAACCGCAGAAAATGTAAATATTTGACACAATGCACATTTGTCTTTCTTGTAAATATGTATAAAGTTTTGGATATTATGTTGAATGAAATATAAAATTTTTTAAACCTTGTCATAAAGAAATTGGCAACAAAGAGAAATGTGGAAGTAAATCTGTTCTGCTTCATTGGTTGCAATGTCTGTATTTTAAAATATCAAATGGGGTTAAGGCACCCGCTGCAGAGATCTTTGTGTGCCAGCTAAATCTCAGCTAATAATAATAATGGTAAGATAACTCTGGAGGATAACATATTTGCTGGAGAGATTTGTGCTTTGCCTAGTCCTAGTTTTGAATCAAAGTACCACAGAGGGTTAATCTGTCTCCTGCAAAACACATTATGTAACACGCACATGAGAGAGCGCAAACTGACCTAAATGTATGAGTGCATCACACTTACCCGTAGTAAGCACAAATCATGAGGAGAAATGCCATGAGTGCTAGTAGTATCTGCAATTATATTCTGAATGTATAGCTAATGTAGAGATTTAAGTAGAAGTGGAACTAATACAGAAATGTGTGACACTATATGATTTTATTAGATGTGATTATTCCTGAATCCATGTCGTGTAGCTGTTAAAATGTAAGATGGCATGTGGTTAAACGCAGAATGTGGTAGGCCTCAGGGCCAGAGCTAGAAGGTGTTTCTTTTCACGACATAGATTGCACTAATGTTTTGGTCATTGCATTAATGGGCCATGATGTATAGATGTGTTTACTGAATAATAGAATAAGAGTATTAACATGCTTTAATTAATGAAGAAGTTGAATGCTATAATTATTATGAGAAATGCTGTAGGCCTGAAATGTTTTAACATTGATTTACACGTACTGGTCTGGGCCGAGAAATGTTGCGAAACTTTTTGGAAGTCTATGAGAGTTGGGATCTTGGCTGCAGATGTCTGTCTGCAAGAGAAAAGGGGGGATCCAATTATAAATAATATGAATAGAGGTCTGTTCAGAAGACGGCCCAGACATGGAGGAGGGTTCCGGAATGTTTTAAGGGGTATCAGCGGGCCGGAGAAGAGTCTGAGAAGCAAGGTCAACTCCAACGTATGAGGCCCAATACAAAGCAGCATGGAAAAAGCCAGAAGCTACACCACGTGAGGGGCGTCTCACGAGGGGCGTCTCAAATGTTGTTGACTGTTTTGTATTAGGGACAGCACCCCTGGGTGGAGTTAGAGCAGATGCCTGAGGACCCTTTAGAGAGCGGATGGGTAGGCAGAGAGGGGTCATGACTGGAGAACTATAGGTTTTCACCAAGAGACTAAGAGTGAGTGACTTCCCTTGGGGGTCATTTACTGCTGACACCTTTTGTTAGGTTGAGACTTGGTTAAGTAGGGATACCATCTAGAGCAGGGTAGGGACAGCCTAACCTGTGTGTTTTCCCTCCAACTTAAATGAAGGAGAGATCTCAATATGCGTCAATGCTGATAGCTTTATTATTCTTAGAACTTGTGCTGGTAATTTCCGTTGCTCGTCTGAGGGCTTTCAGAGAGCACATGTATGTAGTTGGACCTGTGTATCTCGTGAATCTCATTCTGAGATGCCTGTATTTGCAGCTTATCCTAACCTTACAATAAACTTTTGAAAGCTAGAAGTTGTTTGTGATCTTTTGGAGCGGGGTCCTTTATTGGGTGAACTAACTTGGTAAGAGATGCACTTTCTTCCCTCAATGACAGGCAACAAAGGTTCAGTCGACCAGATCGAGGTTTAGATCAATAGTGATAAGGTATCGATCAAAATCTCGCCCTTCCAGTTGGTAGCTATAGAGGATGGTTGCCTTCTTGAGGACGGTGACCTAGGCCAGGTTAGCTTACCCCAAGGCCCCTAGAGATCGATGATCGGAAGAACCGCCCGCCGAAGAAGATCCGGATGACGTGAGACAGAAAAAGCAGCAGTATCGGTCGAGAGTGAGTATAAAGGGTCATGCGTGTTAGATTGCGGTGTTTTTGTATTGTATCTGTGTTGTAATGTCTGGCGGAGTTGAATGTCTGTAGAGTGACTGTGGAACAGGTTGTGAGCGCGCGCAACCGGTGGAAATCTTAAGTTCAAGGAGAGCTTAAGTGGTTCGGGTGTATCGGACACCCAGAGTAATTGTCAACTAGTGTGAAGGGGGTCATGAGGTACCATTGATCACCCGAAAGACCGAGATAGGGGGAACGTAAGAGTGAGTGCGTGAGTAACGGACGCTGGTCGGAGGTTACTGTGTGTGTAAGCAACCTATCAGAGAGACGATAGACATTTCGTCAGTTGTGTTGACAATTACATATAGACTGTGGACGTACAGTCGAGGGAAGTGACCGCTTGGTCGGAAGTAGTCATTTTTCGGTGTATGAATGGGACGCATGCATGACCGGGAGACGAGTTGAGAAAGGAGGGGTGCTGCTGCGAAGCGGAGAAAAGTGACGTCAGGAAGTGTCGCGCTGTGATTGGCCGACCGGAGAAAGACCGCGCTGTGATAGGCCAGCTAGCAAAGACGTCAGAAAGTGTCGAGCTGGGATTGGCCGACCGGAGAAAGACCGCGCTGCGATAGGCCAAGTTAGCAAAGCCGCGCTAGGATTGGTGGATTGTCATCAGGAAGTAAACAGAGTAGCGAGGCTGGATATTGTGCGTATAATTATGAAGTGTTTTAAATGGCTGAGAGCGGCGTTTAAAAAAGAGAAGCGGGGATCGGATGAAGGGGAAGAAGCCCCGCCGGAGGGTACGCCGGCTCGTTACATGGCAGTGAATGTTGGGCTGCATACGATCCTTTGGATAACAGAGTGGAGTAAGATTACGGAAGGAAATGAGGAACTGACGTTCCCGAAGTACGGGACGTTCAGATTAGAGGTGTTACATCGATTAAAATCAGTCATGACCTCAATGAGACCCTTGCCTAGACCGACCCAGTTTGAAGCCCTTGATGCATGGATTAGGGCAGCGCATGTAAAGAATATGAACAGACGACAAGAAAGGGTGAAACGATCGGTAAGGGCAGTACAGGATGCCAGATGGGATGCGGATGCTAAAAGATGGAGAGTGCATAACATGGAAGTCAATAAACTGTACCCAGTGTTAGAGGTGCCCGGAAATAAAAGCCCCCTAGAAGAAGATGATGAGAGCGAAACAGAGGACAGCCTGATAAACAGATTATTGACAGACAGGCCACCCCCGTATAATAGAGCAGGGGGAGAGGTCGAGCATAGTGAAAGAGAAAAGGGGGGCAATGCAGGAGAGCATGGACCGCTTCCCAGTTCAGAGTGGGATCCTGAGGCAAAGAAAGAGCTGTCCCAGCCTAGTCCGGTGCAACAGGTAGTCGGGAGGTTTGTGGTACAAAGAGCGCCGGAAACGGAGTGCGCCACATCCTACGCATTACCAGATGCACTACAGGTACCTGTTACCATAGGTCCTATAATATCGATATATGACCCAGAGAGAGCAAGAGGGGAAGAACGGGTACGGAAGGACGGAGAAAGAGCAGAGACGGCAAGGAGGAACGATACGATCAATTTCCCAAGTCAGATGCCGATACCAAGAGAGTGGAGCACCCCGGTGCACACAGCAGGGGATCCAGGAGGGGATCCTGGGGGCCCTAGATGGCCAGTGGATATGAGGGGATCTGGACGAAAATCCTTTCAAGAGCTAAATGAGTACATGAAGAAGTGGGATGAGGCAGTGGAGGCTCACAAGAGCATCATAGCTGCGGAAGCTGAAAGGGAAAGTCAGGACAGCAGAGCTCGGACTCACTGCGGGGCTGGGGAGAGCAGCCCGGAGTGGGACTGGAGAGAGAGAGATAGTAGGGGAGTCACCCATTGGGCCCGGAGTGGAGATAGAACGGACCTGGAAAACGGGGGCCCCGGGAGTGGAGGGGTGGCGCGCCCAATACTCAGTGAAGGGGAGAGGAGAACGCAAGAGTACAGAAACAGCTTTAAGTGTACCCACTGTGTGCCCGGCACCAGAGAACTGAATGGGAGTTGTGAGAGGTCGCACCATAGTCCCTGTGATGACGGACACGAGCGCAGCCCAGGGAATATGGGGAACCAGGAAGGATCGTATCGGATACTGAGCGATACTAGGCAAAGGGAGAGTAGCGACCAGAGGGAAAATAACAGAGAGGCGTACGGTGAAAGGAGAGAAGAAGGAGAGAGTGGGCAGAGCAAGAGTGGGGGTAACAGGCCCGTGTTCCATCACCTTCCAAGATCGGATGGCCGAGCATGGGACCTGGAGAGATGGGAGCAAGGGAGAGCACTCATTAACTCTCCCGAGCCCAAACGTAGAGCTCGGAGTTGGGATGGTAGGGAGACCAGTGAGCCCCCTTCGAAAGACATATTGCGAGCTGAGATAAAAGCCAAGAGACTCGATGTCGCCAGCTTAAGGTCAGACCTGGATGACATGGTAGATGGTACCCTGCCTTTAGAGAGAATGGAAATGTATGAGCAGGATGAAATACTGTATATGGCAAAGGACATCACTCGAAAGGCGAGAGCAATCCATGAGAAGTTAGTCGATCTAGCAGGCAAATATATGGTGGACCTGTCAAGAACCAAAGCATTACAGGGTAACCACAGGCTACATTACACAGATCGAGACCTAGATGAGAGGAGAACGATCGGGCTGAAAACGCACATAAGGGAACTGATCACTGGAATAAGGACATGGAGGGCACTAGATAAGTGGGAAGAGAGGTGGTCCAAGAAAGGGACCGTCAGGAGAAGCACGCTTGGTACGACACCAGGAAGGCTGCAGGGAATAGAAGCATACCCTTTGCGTGAAGTCGCAAATGGGAATTATGTGCATGTCCCTTGGAGTAGGGGAGATTTAGCTGCTTTTACCACCTCCTTCCCCAAATTGCGGGAAAACCCAGTGGAGTGGTACAAGCAAGTTGAGAGATTTGTAAAAATCTCAAAGGTCCTATGGATAGATCTGAACACGCTGTTTGACATTGTAGTACCAGGAGATCTGTGGACAGCATGCAAGGTTAGCGCTGAGTGGCCCACAACGGAGCCGGAGAGAGATGCTAAGACTAATGGGCCGTCCGAGATTGTGATGGCAAAATTCGAGAGAGTGATGACTTGGCTGAAAGAGAAAGTGCCAATGCAAGACATAGATTGGGTCAGAATAGACCGAACTAGACAGGAACCCAAAGAGACAGTCCACGAATATTACGAGAGATTGCTGAAGGCGTTTAAACAGTATAGCGGTCTGGATGTAATGGATCCAAAAGACATAGGGCAATTTGTGTCCAAGTTCGTCCTGGGACTGAGACCGGATATTAGTTTAATGATTCAGCAACACTTGATTTGTTGGCAAAATAAACCCCTAGACGAAATACTGAGATATGCCAGGTACTGCTGTGATGAGATAGACTCCAAGGCTAAGAAACTAAAAGAAAAATTGATGGTGGTACAGATGCAGGCAGCAGGGAAGGGGGGACAGCAGCAACAGCAGCAAGGAACAGGTACAGGAGGAAAGAAGCAGTACAGTCAGAACAAGGGCAATGAGGAGAGTTCCACCTTTAGACCCAGAATAGACATAGCTGCCTTGAAGAAAACGACTAGGTGCCACCAGTGTAACGAGGTGGGACATTGGAAACGCGAGTGTCCCTACAATGTGGAGATAGGAGAACAAGAGGTAGAGGAGGAAGAGGTCCAGAGCGCGCCTACAAGAGGGGTGACGCCATACCAGGGAAAGGTGCTCAAAGGGGGGGGGGCTCCTCCCCGAGCCCAGTTCCCGCAACCTCCCCGAGTAGGGACTATGGGTAAGACTTATAGACAGATGCCCCTGTTTGTAGGAGGAGAAGAGTGCTATTATGTGGACCCATTAACCGGACAGAGAGTGGAAAGAGAAGACTGCACCCTCGGGGCAGCCTTGGAGGTGGACCAGAGGGGACCCTATGTCGAAGCAGAAGTAGCAGGGTGCCCCACGACATTTCTGGTGGACACAGGAGCCACTAGATCCACGATCAGATCAGCTGCAGTTCCAGACCTGCCCATGTCTGGAGAGACCATACAAGTGGTGGGGGTCGCAAACAGGAGAATAACCAGCCAATTGACAGAACCGGTACAGGTGAAAATAGGGAAGTACAGCGATGAGCACCAGTTTGTGGTTTGCGATTCAAGTCCTGTGTGTCTGCTAGGCAGAGACCTGTTGTGTAAATTGAATTGTACAATATACTGTACACCTCAGGGAGTGGAGGTATTGACCAATGATGATGACGCAGACTTCAAAGTTGCAAACTCAAGAATATGCGTGGAGCTGTACCCTACTTTGACAGTAGATGAGCTCCCCTGGGACTTGAGAGAGACAGTGGCACCAGAAGTATGGGATTTCACTGGGGAAGAGATTGGATTGGTCAAAGGGGTGGACCCAGTGAAAATTGTAGTGAAACCGCATGCTGAGTTCCCAAGAACGCCCCAATATAAATTGACTCCAGAAACGATTGCAGGCATAAAACCCGTGATCGAGTCCATGATTAAACAGGGAATACTGAAAGAAATCGTGGGTAGTCCATGCAACTCCCCGATTATGGGTCTGCAGAAACCAAATGGGAAATTCCGGATAGTGCAGGACCTCCGAAAGATTAATAACATAGTCGTTTCGTGTTGTCCAGTGGTACCGAATCCATCAGTGATACTGTTTCAGATTCCATTCCAAGCTGAGTGGTTCACTGTGATTGATCTTTGTCAGGCTTTCTTTTCGATCCCTCTGGACGAAGAAAGCCATTTTCTTTTCGCATTTAAGCTGGAAGGTCGCGTCCTAACATGGTGTCGTATTCCTCAGGGGTATACAGAGAGCCCATCGATCTTCAACCAGCTTTTGAAGAAAAATCTTGAAAGTCTAGTGCTGCCCCAGAAGTCAGTTCTGGTCCAGTACATAGACGACCTCCTCGTGGCGTCAGAAACAGAAGAAGCTTGCAGGGAGGACTCCATTGCTTTGTTAAATCACCTAGCTGCCAATGGGCACAAGGTGTCCCCGGGAAAGTTGCAGTACTGCCTGACAGAAGTGCAGTACTTGGGACACAGAATAGAGAAAGGCAAACGAAAGGTGTCACCAGACAGGATAGAGGCGATCATGAAAATGAATGCGCCTAGGACACAGAGAGAGGTCAGGATGTTCCTAGGGATGGTGGGTTACTGCCGACAGTGGATCGCGAACTTTTCACTGAAAGCAAAGCCCTTGCAAAAACTGACGCATAAGGAGGTGAGCGATCCGGTACCATGGGACAAAGACTGTTTGATGGCATTCCTACAGCTGCGAGAGGACCTGTGTCGTGCTCCGGCATTGGGAATGCCTGATTACAATAAACCATTTTTGCTTTACTGTTGTGAGAGAGAAGGTTGCGCGTTGTCTGTGTTAGTCCAAATCCATGGGAATGCCCGTAGACCAGTTGCCTATTTCTCGGCTACTTTAGACCCAGTAGCCGCAGCGTTGCCCGGATGTCTCAAATCCGTTGCTGCAACGGGTGTCAGCATTGAGAGATGTGAAAATATCGTCATGGGGCACCCGTTAGAGGTGTGCGTGCCCCATTCTGTTGAACTGTTGATGACCAGGACCAAAACACAGCATCTGACCAACAGCAGGCTCACGCGCTATGAGCAAGTTATTCTTGCTGCAGAGAATGTGACCCTCAGGAGATGCTCTGTTTTGAACCCTGCCACCTTGATGCCACTCCCAAATGATATCGAGGATGATGATGAATGTACAGACCATGACTGCCTCGATGTGACTGAACTATGCACCAAACCCAGACCCGACATCGTAGATGAGCCACTGACCGACCCAGATGAAATTTTCTTTGTCGATGGCTCATGTGTAAGAGACGAAGTTGGGCAGTTGAGAGCAGCTTACGCTGTTTGTACAATTACTGGAGTTGTGGAAGCTGGGTGCCTGGAAGGAGTACACTCCGCTCAGGTAGCCGAGATTATTGCCTTGACACGTGCTTGCTTGGCAAGCAATCAAATTCGAGTCACCATATACACCGACAGCCAATATGGTTATGGGGTGGTTCATGATTACGGGCAGTTATGGTCTCAAAGAGGGTTCATGACCTCTTCAGGCTCTCCCATTCGCAATGGAGAGTTTGTGCGCCTGTTGTTAGAGGCGTTGCAATGTCCAGCAGGTATCGCAGTTGTAAAGTGCACCGCACATACCAGAAATGTGGACTTCGTCTCGCAAGGCAATAGATATGCCGACGAAGTCGCGCGGTATTGCGCGGAACAAGGGTACTCTTTCACAGAGGTGGAAGTGGGTGGAATAAATGTAAGGACTGAATTAGCCATGATATTGGAAACTGTTGATACTTGGGACGAACTGACAACCATGCAAGAAAATGCTCCTGATTTTGAAAAAGAAACATGGGAAAAGGCAGGATGTGTAGTGGGTGAGTCCCATTTTTGGGTCTCAGCAGATGGCAGAGCAGTGTTGCCCAATGAGATGGTGAGCCCAATGGCCAGACACATACATGGTCCCGTACACCTAGGGAGAGACGCTATGCTGAGAGTGTTTAGACAGACCTGGTACAATCCTAAGTTTAGAATAGCAGCAGAAGCAGTGTGCCAGCGTTGTGTGACCTGTCAGCAGCTGAACGTAGGGAAAAGAACACCAGTTGCACTAAGCCACATAGGAAGGTCTGGAGGTCCATTCAATCGAATGCAGATAGATTTCATTGAAATGCCGAGGTGCAACCGCCTCCGCTATGTCCTGGTGGTTGTTTGTGTATTCTCCAGATGGGTTGAGGCATACCCTACACGTAGGTGCGACACCCTCACAGTGGCCAAGTTACTGCTTAGGGAACTCATTCCGCGCTTCGGGGTGCCGGCCTCTTTGGAATCAGATAGGGGAACGCATTTCAACAGCGAGCTTGTGAAGATGATTTGTGCGGCTCTGAACATAGATCAGAAATTGCATTGCAGTTACCGACCAGAAGCCTCAGGAATTGTGGAGCAGATCAATGGCACGATTAAAGCCAGAATTGCAAAAGTGTGTTCCTCAACGACCCTGAGTTGGCCTGACGCCCTGCCATTGGTCCTCATGAGCCTTCGTAGTACCCCAGACAGAAGAACGGGGTTGTCACCACATGAGGTGTTAATGGGGAGAGCAATGAGGCTGCCATCTGTCCCAACTACTGCACTGTTAAATATCACAGATGATATGATCCTGGACTATTGTAAGGGGCTGTCTGACGCCATTCATTCTGTGTCCCTTCAGGTGCAGGCTGCCGAGGTTCCATCGTGCCAGGGCCCGTGCCATGACCTGTATCCTGGGGACTGGGTCCTGGTGAAAAAACATGTGAGAAGAAGCTGCCTGGATGTTCGTTGGCGTGGGCCCTTCCAGATCATCCTGATCGCGAACACGGCTGTGAAGGTGGGAGGCCTGCCCAATTGGATCCACGCGTCACATACGCGAAGGGTTCCAGCACCTCTGGAAGAAACAGCTCCTCTCTCGGATAGACGTCCAGCAGAGGACCGAGAAGCCATAGAGGGGGCTAGCCAAGCTGTAGAGGTGCCAGCGGAAGCAGGGAACGAGTCTGACCAAGCTGAGGACGGTCAGTACAACAGCGAAACAGACGACGCTACAGAAGGAGAAAGTAGCTGGGAGTACGAGTCAGACACTGACAGGTCTGACAGAGAGCGAGAACAGACAAGAAGGAGAAGGAGTAGAAGGGCACGTGGAGAAGCTAATTGGCCGCAAAGAAGGAGCTCTAGCCTGAGGTCAACTCCAGAGATAACCCTTCCTCCGATATCAGAAGACTCAGACCCGGAAGAAGGTGCTCAGGGCGCTGAAGCACCGGACCGAAGAAGGTCAAGAAGAGTGCGTGTGCCTAGCAGAAGATACTCCACCCCTGAGTGGACATATCTGGCGACAAATGTCTTTGAAACAGGAGACAGGGAGGATTCGAGCGGTGGTGGTGTCCAGTTCTGAGCCCATCGTCACCGTGGAAATACGACTGTTGGTACCCGGAGTCGAACAAGAAGGGTCACTAACATTCATGCTCCCCAGACCTCCCCGCCTCAGCAAGTTAAAACACATGTTTCTCTCAGAATTGCAATTCCCCGACTTTGGTACAACGATAACAGCCCATGAAGAGCACAATCTTCGTTTGGAAATACTGAACTTTGCTATCGAAGCTGCAGGCACAAACCTGATAGTAGATGCTTAAAGGACTTTGTAAATAAAGCGAGCAGAAAAAGAAGATTACCTAGCGCCCAGGAAGCAGAGAATATTAGGGACCTTCCCTTGAGTTGATGGAGAAGGGCTAGGGTTGTCTGTATTGAACTGTTAAAGGACCTTTGCGAAGAAGGTTGTCAGCTTCCAGTTGTGTGGATTCTAAAGACAAAAGGAGTAAAAAGAGACTGTAAAGGAACGAGAAGAAAAGAACTTTGTGCCAAGATAAGAGAGAGCTATATTGTCTGACGAAATGGAAGCCGGCACCCAGAACCGCAGAGCTAAATGTATAATAGGTACACTAATAGTAGGAGTGATAATATTAATAGCTTTAGTGGTAACAATTTCTTATGTAAAGGGACATGAGGAAGAGGCGAAGGTAACTGATGTGAAATCTGTAGAAACGCTTACACCCACTGTTGCTGGTGAGAAAAGGGAAAACACTCAAGAGAAAGCGTTATTAGCTGCAGAAGCCCGCAGGTTACACGTAGATGAGTCCCAAGGAGACTTTAGGTCAAATGCTTATGCTAAACTCTTATATGAATACGTGGATGCCATGGAGGTTAAGGACTGTTACGTCTGCATGCAGTTGCCGGCGTCTGTAGATGAAGGCATTAGATATCATCACCTCCCGCTGACATATGGCATTACATGTAGCTTATTGCTTAGTATATTTTATGGGAGAGATAGTTTTGAATACTATTTCTCCAACTATGATTCAGTGTTGCCAGAAGTCCCAAATTATAAGCAGATGAACAAATGGGACTACTGGAAGAGTGAAGACAGATTGGCTAAGTTCTTCATTCCTTGGATTACCTTAGATACTTCACATGCCCGTAGAAATAACCTGACATGCAAAGTATCAGAAGTCGAGAAGAAGTTCATAGGGCAGGTGGATGATCGTTACAGGAGACAAAAGATTTTGAAAAAATCAGGACAATGGAAAACAGATTGGACCGAGGAAGAGAAGGCACACAAGAGAAAGGGTAGTAGTGGTCCAATAGCTTTAGATAAGACGCAGAGAGGAAAGCTATGTCTTCACCGAGCCAAAACGTATTACGAAAATGTATACGTGGGAGAAGTCAGCTGTGAACATGCTTTCAATATAGAGTACTATACTAAAGATTTCCTGAAGGGAATGCAAGTGATTCCAAATGTGTATTTTGTATGTGGAAGAAATGCCTACGTGAGACTACCTGACAACTGGTATGGATCATGTTACCTAGCAATTGTCTTCCCCAAAATATATCATGCACAAGACTTAGAGATCATCGAGGGCAAGACATCATCGAGGGGAAGGAGAGATATAGGAGATGCAGAAATGGTTGGAGATGTCTTTGGAGCTGTGTTCCCTCTTTTGGGACTAATCCTTAATGATGTTAAAATTAGACGACTGGCAACAGTCGTCGACAGGTTGTCTGCCAGCACTGCTCAGTCCTTAATGCTGGTAGAAGGAGAGATGCAATCGATAAGGGCTATGGTTCTTCAGAACCGTCTTGCGTTAGACGTCCTACTAGCAAAAGAGGGCGGAGTCTGTAAGGCTTTGAAGGTCCAGGAATGTTGTACTTACATTCCAGACAATTCAAAGCCCCTTGAGAAAGTTATTAGGAACATAACTGATATTCACAAGGAGATCGAAGACTTGAGTAGAGAAAATGTCTGGGAAAAGGTGGGCCACGGAATGAGTGAAGTTGGAGGGTGGATCTCCACCCTAGGCAAAAGCTTTGTGTGGTATATACTAAAACCTATCATCATAATATTGATCTGTGGGATCATATTGTGGGGATTGGTGAGGGTATGCAAATGGTACAGAGCAAAAAGGTCAGAAAGGGCCCAAAGAGAGCAGCTGCAGAGATTGGCTGCCATACAAGATAATCAGTACAGGAGTCTGAGGGCTCTGGAAACGCAGAGACAAGTTATGCTAGCAATAACTGCAGTTTAAATGTTAGTGATGACCCCGAGAGGTCATCAAAGGGGGGAACTGAGAGAGCGCAAACTGACCTAAATGTATGAGTGCATCACACTTACCCGTAGTAAGCACAAATCATGAGGAGAAATGCCATGAGTGCTAGTAGTATCTGCAATTATATTCTGAATGTATAGCTAATGTAGAGATTTAAGTAGAAGTGGAACTAATACAGAAATGTGTGACACTATATGATTTTATTAGATGTGATTATTCCTGAATCCATGTCGTGTAGCTGTTAAAATGTAAGATGGCATGTGGTTAAACGCAGAATGTGGTAGGCCTCAGGGCCAGAGCTAGAAGGTGTTTCTTTTCACGACATAGATTGCACTAATGTTTTGGTCATTGCATTAATGGGCCATGATGTATAGATGTGTTTACTGAATAATAGAATAAGAGTATTAACATGCTTTAATTAATGAAGAAGTTGAATGCTATAATTATTATGAGAAATGCTGTAGGCCTGAAATGTTTTAACATTGATTTACACGTACTGGTCTGGGCCGAGAAATGTTGCGAAACTTTTTGGAAGTCTATGAGAGTTGGGATCTTGGCTGCAGATGTCTGTCTGCAAGAGAAAAGGGGGGATCCAATTATAAATAATATGAATAGAGGTCTGTTCAGAAGACGGCCCAGACATGGAGGAGGGTTCCGGAATGTTTTAAGGGGTATCAGCGGGCCGGAGAAGAGTCTGAGAAGCAAGGTCAACTCCAACGTATGAGGCCCAATACAAAGCAGCATGGAAAAAGCCAGAAGCTACACCACGTGAGGGGCGTCTCACGAGGGGCGTCTCAAATGTTGTTGACTGTTTTGTATTAGGGACAGCACCCCTGGGTGGAGTTAGAGCAGATGCCTGAGGACCCTTTAGAGAGCGGATGGGTAGGCAGAGAGGGGTCATGACTGGAGAACTATAGGTTTTCACCAAGAGACTAAGAGTGAGTGACTTCCCTTGGGGGTCATTTACTGCTGACACCTTTTGTTAGGTTGAGACTTGGTTAAGTAGGGATACCATCTAGAGCAGGGTAGGGACAGCCTAACCTGTGTGTTTTCCCTCCAACTTAAATGAAGGAGAGATCTCAATATGCGTCAATGCTGATAGCTTTATTATTCTTAGAACTTGTGCTGGTAATTTCCGTTGCTCGTCTGAGGGCTTTCAGAGAGCACATGTATGTAGTTGGACCTGTGTATCTCGTGAATCTCATTCTGAGATGCCTGTATTTGCAGCTTATCCTAACCTTACAATAAACTTTTGAAAGCTAGAAGTTGTTTGTGATCTTTTGGAGCGGGGTCCTTTATTGGGTGAACTAACTTGGTAAGAGATGCACTTTCTTCCCTCAATGACAGGCAACAAAGGTTCAGTCGACCAGATCGAGGTTTAGATCAATAGTGATAAGGTATCGATCAAAATCTCGCCCTTCCACACATGGCAGATTTGTATTTTATGTAGATAGATACGTTTTCTGCTGCTTTTAAGACAGAGATCCTTTTATTACTTGCAGTTCATAAAGTGTAATCCTAATACAGGGCAGTGCGGTATGAAGGACATGTGACTCCTACACTTTGTGTAACCTTCAATGTCTTTATGTAACACATCCTTTCTATTGAAGGACACTCATATGCTTTATTGTCAGTGTATGATGGGTATGTGTGATGTTAAGCTCTCCAACACCTGGCATTGGGATGAGTACTGGCACTACCCATCCCAATGCGGAGTGTCAACAGGGCATATTATCAAGAACGGCGTTAAAAATTATTTCCGGTTTAGCGGCTGGAAACTGCCACTAAAGCGGCGATAATGGGCTTGATAATAGGCCCTTGTGAACTCCCATAGAAGTCCATGTTCGGGTGTGAACCTGGGCTTCTATTGGAATTCTCAAGGTCATATTATCAAGCCCATCATCACAGCTTTAGTGGCAGTTTCCTGCCGCTAAACCTGAAATAATTTTAACGCTGTCCTTGATAATATGGCCCAAAGTGATTTACATCACACATAGGCAGATAACATTTTAAATGCAATTATTTTGTTGTCTTTCTCCTATAGCGCTTTAACACTACTGCAGTGCTAAAGCGCTATAATAGAAATAACGCTGCAGCGGAATCCTGTCTGATTGTCCGAGGGGAGTGTGGGCTGGAAAACTTCAGTCCTGTAAGATCCAGGTACAGGAAGAACTTGAATGGAAGCCACCTGCATGGCAGCCAGGCCAATGCTGCACGGGGGGAGGGGCGCTGGAGGCTGACAAGGAAGACCTTCCTGGAGAGGTCCAATAAGGATGGATCTTTCTTGGAGCACAGACAGGACCTCCAGTAGATCAACACGTGGATGGGGCAGCAGATGTTTAGGATCAGGACAGCGTTGGGTAGATTCTCCACGGCCACCCTGAACCCCAGATCTCATACAACATGCAGAGCTGGAGGAAGCTGGACCAGGTGGCACTTAAGTGGCAGAAATTGAGCATCAAGCTTCCCTCCTATGGCTTCCTACCCCGATGGGTGACATAGGGCACAGATGGAGCCACTTCGTAGTCCATGGGGCGGGCCTGCCCCTGACTTTGCTCTAAGTGATGTACTCGGCCTTGCTCTCTCAGCCAGAGACTCTCAGCTCAACCATCCCTTCACAGGAAGGATGAGACTTCAAACCGACTCACAGGTCCAGACTGACATCTCAGTGCTGTGTGTGCGCAGCCCCCACCGAAGGCGAGATGACATGTCCGGGATACTGCTAGGGTGGAAGAGGGGTCCAGGATCAACAACCAGGAACAGAGGCAGCAGAACATTTATCATTGTCTAGAAATCCCAAAGGGCAACATGGACCAGAATAAGAGCAGTTACATTGTACAGGAGAGCACTTCCTGAAAGCGAGGCACTAGAGTGCTTATGTGTGGAGGGGGGGGGGTTATGGGAAGAAGGGCAGAAATGGATAGGATTTATATTTACACTCAGGTTATATCACTTTATATGACAATTATTGGGTAATATGAATGGTTTAGGGATGTGTGGGATACTGTTAGGCAGACGCTTTTTCTTTGTGGTTTCCTGGACATATGTTTCCATATGTGTCCAATTACATTTGTGGATAGAATGGTTCGAAAAATAGACTGTTGTTTTTCATTATTCTGACCATTATGAAGGAATTTATGGTCTATGTAGTTGGTACCTGGGGAATTGTTTGATGTATTTGTCTATTTATATATGTTTTGTATGTATTAATTACAGTCCTGAGGACGTTCAATCCATTTGAGTGAAACACGTCGGCTGTTTTTATGGAATAACCATGAAATGTAATAAAGGATGCAATAACAACAAGTAGAACTGTGGACTTTATGCCATTTGGGTGCACCATTCCTTGTTATGATTCTCATTTGTCTCTGTTCAGCAGCAGTATCATATAAGGGCTGTACTGAGAATGACGTGCACCGAATTTTGAATGAAAGGAGCTGTGTGGGAGGTTTGGTTTTAAGAGTGCCCTGTTGGTGCTTAGTTTTCATATATCATTCAATCAATCAATCAATCAATCAACTTGTAAAGCGCGCTACTTACCCGTGAGGGTCCCAAGGTGCTGAGGGGGGGTGAGGGGGGGCTGCTACTGGTCGAATAGCCAGGTCTTGAGGAGACTTCTGAAGGCGAGTAGGTCTTGGGTCTGCCGTAGGTGGGTGGGGAGGGTGTTCCAGCTCTTGGCGGCGAGGTAGGAGAAGGATCTGCCACCGGAGGTTGTCCCTTGGATGCGGGGGACAGCGGCGAGGCTGGCAGAGCGGAGATGGCGATAGGGGTGTGAAAGCTGAGTATGCTGTTCAGGTAGGCTGGCTCGTTGTGAAGTGCTTTGTGTGCATGGGTGAGGGGCTTGAAGGTGATCCTCTTCGACAGGGAGCCAGTGTAGGTCTCTCAGGTGGGGGGTGATGTGGTTGCGGCGGGGGATGTTGACGATCAGTTGGGTGGAGGTGTTTGGATGCGTTGTAGTCGTTCTAGGTGTTTGGCTTGGATTCCTGCGTAGAGTGCGTTGCCGTGGTCCAGTCTGCTGCTGACGAGGGCCTGTGTCACCGTTCTTCTTGTTTTGGTCGGGATCCACTTGTAGATCCTGCAGAGCATGCGGAGGGTGTTGTAGCAGGGTAGGAGACGGCGTTGACCTGTTTAGACATGGAGAGGGAGGAGTCGAGGATGAAACCTAGGTTGCGTGTGTGGTCGGTGGGTGTTGGTGCTGTTCCCAGTGTGGTTGGCCACCAGGAGTCGTTCCAGGCTGAGGGGGTGGGTCCGAGGATGAGGACCTCCGTCTTGTCCGAGTTCAACTTCAGACGGCTGCTCTACATCCAGTCGGCGACAGCCTTCATTCCCTCGTGGAGGTTGGTTTTGGTAGTGTGTGGGTCCTTGGTGAGGGAGAGGATGAGCTGGGTGTCGTCGGCGTAGGAGATGATGATGAGGTGTTGATGGCCGGCCTCTTTTGCGAGGGGGGCCAAGTAGACATTGAACAGCGTCGAGCTGAGGGATGAACCCTTGGGGACGCCGCATATGATGTTGGTGGCTTCGGATCGTAAGTGTGGGAGGCTGACGCACTGGGTTCTGCCGGTGAGGAAGAACGTGGTCTAGTCAAGAGCCTTCTCTTGGATTCCTGCTTCTAGGAGGCGTGTCTATATAGTGCGATGGCAGACCGTGTCAAAGGCGGCTGACAGGTCCAGGAGGATGAGGGCTGATGTTTCGCCATTGTCTAGTTGGCGCCTGATGTCGTCTGTGGTGGCGTTGAGGGCTGTCTCGGTGCTGTGGTTTCGTCTGAATCCGGACTGGGATGGTTCCAAGATGTTGTTGTTTTCCAGGTGGTGGGCCAGTTGCATGTTGACTATTTTCTCGATGACCTTTGCCGGGAAGGGGAGCAGGGAGATGGGCCGGAAGTTCTTGAGGTCCTTTGGGTCTGCTTGGGGCTTCTTGAGAAGGGCATTGATTTCAGCTTGCTTCCAGCATTCCGGCAATGCGCTGTTTCGAAGGCGATGTTGATGACCTTTCGTAGTTGGGGTGCGATGACTGCGTCTACTTTGTTGAATACGTGGTGAGGGCACGGGTCAGACGGAGATCCTGAGTGGATGGAGTTCATGACCTTGCTTGTCTCGTCGTCGTTGACGTTGGACCAGGATGTCAGGCGGTTGGCACTGGTGGTGTTAGCAGGGGAGGTGGAGTCTGGCGTAGTCGGGGCGGTCGTGGTGTTGAGGCTGTCGTAGATGTCTGCGATCTTGCGGTGGAAGAAGATGGCTAGTGAGTCGCACAGTTCTTGTGAGGGCGGGATGTTGTTGGTGTTGGCGCTGGGATTGGAGAGTTCCTTTACAATGCTGAAGAGCTCTTTGCTGTTGTGCGCATTTTTGTCCAAGCAGTTTTGAAGGAGGATCTCTTGGCTAGTCTGATGAGGTGGTGGTGTCTGCGGGTGGCATCCTTGTGGGCTGCGTGGTTGTCTGGTGTGCGTTCGTGTAGCCTTGTCTTCTCTAGTTTTCAGCATGCGCGTTTGGAGGCCTGGAACTCGTTGGTGAACCAGGTGGCTTTCTTGTTGGTGTGGCTGTTGGAGGGTTTCTTGAGAGGGGCGAGGGTGTTGGTGCAGTCGTTGACCCACTGTCTGAGGTTGGGTGGGTTCTTGGCGAGGGAGGTGATCAGCTGGTCTTCGGTGACTTTGCTCCAGCAGCGGCGAGGCAGCTGTTGGGTGCGGTGGTGCGTGGCTGGCTTCTTGAAGGTGAAGTGGATGCAGCCGTGGTCGGTCCAGTGGCATTCGGTAGTGTGGTCGAAGGCGACGTGGGAGCCTGTGGAGAAGATGGGGTCAAGCTTGTGGCTGGCGGCGTGGTGGGTATGGTGATGAGTTGTCTGAGGCCGGGGTTGGCAAGGTTGTCGATCAGGGTGGCGGAGTTGGCATCGTTGTTGTTCTCGAGGTGGAAGTTCAGGTCCCCGAGGACGATGTAGTTGTGGAGGCGAGTGCGTGGTTGCTGGCGAGGTCGGCGATGGAGTCGCCGACCTCTATATAAAGATCACAGATGGTTCCAGAGAATTGAGCACTAGAGGAGCTGGGCACAAGAGAACATGCGTGTGTGGGGAGAGGGTCGCCGTACCTCTGCACACCAGAAGATAGCGCCCTAGTCCAGAGGAGCAGTCAAGGAGCTGTAGGGATCTCTGAATCATCTGTAGTCGCAGTTTTGAATCTGGCAGGGCCACTCAGCCTTTTATCCTTCACCAGTTGACAACTATTGAGTTTGGTAATCATTTTTTATTTCAATTAGTGGAACAAATGATAGAGCCTGTATATTGTGCTCTTATGTTGTTTATGTTTAAATATGTTATAATTGCCTTGTACCTTTAAATGCTCCAGATTGAGAGTATATGGAATGCAGTTTGGGTGTGGTTCTAGATCCTTGGGTCAGTTATCGCAGTGCCTGAAGACTGCAAGCTGCTTTTCCTGGCACTCACCTGTTATATGTATATTACCTTTTAATATTTACATAAAGCCATCAACTTATTGCCTGAATCCTTTACTACAAATTGGCGACGAGAGTGGGATCCAATATTATGTTTAGATTTTTTTGATCAAACCATCCGAGGACAGATGGTCCAACCTTTGCCACATATAATTTCCCTTTGGTAGATCTTTACAAAGAAAGGTGAGCCATCAGAAGCCCAACATGTCAATCTTTTCCCCTGTGTAGCTAACAGGGTTAATATCCGATACATTCAAATGGTCTCCAATCTTATTTACAAACTTTCTCTTCCAAATTTCTTCATTTATGATGTGGTAAGGGGATCCTGAATCAGCATAAACATTCACTTCCACGCCACCTAAAGATATTTCACATATAAGTTTACCTTCCATTGAGTTTTCCTTAATATTTAAAACTAAAATCCCTCTCACATTTTTAACACAACTCTCATCCCCCACATCATCCTCCACATCACACTCTTCCTCATTTCAAATATATTTCACATTAGTGCGTCTGCGGCACATCTTGCTGAAATGTCCCACAAGACCACAAATTCCACATTTCTTTCTTAACGCAGGGCACAACTTGCTAAAGTAACAACAAAAGAGAGGGGTCCTACTCTGCCAAAGGTACAGGACACCAACTAGTCTGCAGTCTTAACATTTAATTCCTTTGGGAAAAGATCATACCACACATATCAATGCTAATTACCATTGAATTTTATACCACCAGACAAACATACAATGACCAATCAATCAAAAATATAAATGTTTATTCCTTTTCAATAAAATGTTAAAAACATGCTAGGAGCTATTCGCTCTGATAAAATCACAATAAATCAATACATTATCTCACAATGTTCTTATCAAGTTAATTGTAAATGCTCTCTACTGACAGCAATACAAAAGTTGATAAAGTGCAACAAAGACAAATCATCATTTTCTCACATTATATGTGAGCTATTCCATTATACAGAAACATATACTTAAAAACAGAATTTAGATTAAAAATCGACCAAGAAGCGACGCGTTTCGGTGGAAATAGCGGTCCAACCACCTTCTTCAGGCACAATAATCACAATTTTAAAAAGTCCCAGCACTTTCAATCTATTTAAAAAAAAAGGGGAGATGTGTTTCTACATTCGAATATCATATCATTGTACACATTTTGTAATACATCTAGACAATAATAAACAAATACAATTAAGATTGTTGGCCATACACACTCTCTCAACCAGTGGTATACGACGAGCCATTTTCAGTTTGCCCTTTAAATGTAACCCTATTTACAGCGTGGGTCACAACCATAATATCTGCTGGTTTTTCTTCATGCAAATCACACTGTGAGCAACCAATACCACATATTCTTTCACTCTAAACGGGGCACCCACCTCCGCTGATTTTTATTGTGCTTGATAACTCCGGGATATAACCTCCTTTTGTGTGTTTCTGAATCATTACAGATAAATATACGATTAATGTGGGGAATTTTTCACCTACTTCATAACTTTCTAATCTCGCTCGGACACCTGTTCATTCGTTCTTACAACCAAACGAGACACCTAATATCTGGTGTATCAATACCCACCTAAGTGCGTGGGAAGATGCTAATACAACAATCAGGGCCTCAACTCCATATCGTTGTCATCTATAAAGGAAAAATACAGCATGGGTAATCTACTTGGCCATACAAATAGAACTATTCCATTCCGATGGTTCATTTAATCTACCTAAAACAATACAGCAGGTAATACCGGTTATAGATACCACCAGGAGGTCAATGCCATCCAACATTCACTCTGCAAATTTTTTCTTAAATGTGCGCTAATTTCTACAATAAAACAACACAAAATCAAATATTTAGCAACTTTTTTGTTTTACCTATTTACTTTCTTATCTGCTATGATTTTTGTCTGATTTACCTGATATAATTCGGATCTTGCTGATAAAAAGCGAATCTTCCAAGGATTCTCTTAATTGCGGGCTCCTCCCATTAGAATTATTCCCTATTCCTAGCCACCGATAATGGTATTCCGTAACTTCAGACGTTTAAGTGTCCTGCGTTACGAAAGAAACATATATATATATATATATATATATATATATAAAAGCACATCGATCCGAATAGGGCTTGTTTAAAATACCAACGCGGCATGTTAAAATTGCCAACAATAAATTCATCCTGCACTTGTTCATCATATTTGGAACCGTTATTACACTTTAGTTCAACTGGGCATGCTAAAGAACCTGGGGATATTTTTTTTAAAACCACAAGGACCGTTATCCTAAATGTAACTCCACCAAAGGTTTAAGTGTCCTGCGTTACGGAGGAAACATATATATATATATATATATATATATATATATGTATATATATCGCACCAAAACGTCGAGTTTCAAATGCCCGACGCGGCATATTTGAATTGCCCTCAGTAAATTCATCCTACACTTTGTTAAGTCCACTACCTCTTTATATTAAAACCTTAGCTGCTATTCAATTTGACTAAGCATGCTGGAGAGTGTGGGGATATTTTATAAAAAATAACAATATCCTAAATCTCACTCCATTATACCAATGATATTGGCCATTCTTACCGGGATTCAGAAATCTCCGTGTCTCTTCTTACATCCGTGTAAGTCGCACACCAGGCACCATCTACCTCTATAAATCTCACCATTACGCAGCACGCTACTCCCGCGTGGTCCGTAGGTGGGATCAAAATAGGACTATGTCTTCAACCTCATCGTAAAGACAACGATCCGCCATCTTTCAATGGTGTATCTGGTCCTCCATAACGCAGGACACTTAGACGTTTGGTGGAGTTGACGTACCATAAAAAATAACATAAGGATCTATACCTACCAATAGCCCCAATACCATTACCAAATAACCAGTCAGTTGGCAGTGAAGAAAGTTCAATCGTTTATTAAGCAAAATACTCTACAGAGGAGCCTCTCCAACCCTCACCCATCAGGTGCGCGGAGAAGACTGCTGGCTTACATTCAAAACTGCACATATATACTTTCAGTTCAACACATAAAGTCACCGTAAATGGAAAAACTCCACTTGGTTCTTGGGCCCCGAGGAAGGACCATATATGGCACACAGGAATGGTTCAAAGCTTTACAGAAGTTATTACTGGGGAGGTCAGGAGGGTTGACTCCCTTTCGTCCTGGTGCCCGGCACAGTGCCTCTAGGAATGCGCTTATCGCAGCCAAAGCCAGATGCGACCTTAAGTCCCAGGACAGAGGAAGAACAGTTTGCTTTCAGCTGCTCTCAGTAACTCAGATGAACTGGGACCTGACAACTACCGGAGAGTAACACATGATCACAACTTGTGTCCAAAGAAAAGAAAAGATGGCGTCTGTATGGTTCTCGGCCTACTCTATTAGTATGGAACAAACAGACAGAATAAACATTTTTCCTACTAACTAAAACAGATAGCGGGTTTGCAGTATGCATATTAAGCATGGAGGATATATAGATACATCATGCTAACACAATATATACGTCTGGTACTTCTCATGTGGGGGAAATCTAACTTTTATCCCTCAGAACGGCCCTTTTAGCATGATGTAGCTAACTAAAAATGGGGTCAGTCTTCAAAAATTCCTTCATCAATCTGCATCATATCCTTTATCTCTTGTTGAACTAATTGGGCTTTTGCCACTGCTGCGGAAGGACCAGTCACAGAGGAGGTGAGTTTGGTAGCACAATAAGAGCAGCATGCAGGCCCACATTGTATGCAAAGGCAACAGGTGAATATGATACCAACTATACCCGCCAGTACCATCAAAATGTTCAATCCCCAGGTGGACAACAGACCCAAAAACCAACCAGATAGGGACCAAGTACCAGTCTCTGCATGTACTTCAGACGCCAAGCGATGTAACTTCTGAATGGCTAGATGAACAGAGGGGGCGTAGTCAAGGATATACACGCAACAGGAACTGCCGATCACGGGGCATGCTCCTCCTCGATCAGCCAGAATAACGTCTAAAACCATTCGATTCTGAAGCGAAACGAGTCTTGTCGCTTGAAGCTCTACAGTTAAATTGGTCAACATACCTGCAGTAGTATTGATCACCCTTTCAACTACTTTGGACAGACGCCGTACTTCCTTACTAGTAATGATGGGTCCCCAAATAAGAAATACTGTGTTATATCCTATATAATTATATAACATGTATTCTAGCCCTGCTGCCTCAAGCTGCTCAGCCAGAGTGTTTCTTGGTATTAGAATGTTGATGTGCCTGTGATGCGTGGACTGCCTGGATGACTGAGTGGGGTGAATGTGGCAGTTGGAGATGGGCTGAGCAACTAGGGAGGCTGCTCCTGGTGGGGCTGGTACCACACTAGGCTGGTTGGAGTCATCTAATATGTAACCTGATCTGAAGACTGAATAAACTAGTCTTGAACATACTACCTGGCTCCTGGTGTCTTTCCGCTAGGGACTCAACATTATTTTGGCGACGAGGACAGTCTTGAACCCCAGTGACTCTTGGTACAGCTAAGCAACAAAGAAACAAAGAAACTAAGCAAGTAACAGAGCAACCAAGAGATCCTACAAGCAACTTCAAGAAAAAAAAAGAAGGTATTTCCAGGCTAGCCAGCGCCAGCCCCACCAGTGTCCTTCTAATGGACAGCCCCAACAAGCAGTGTCACCACAAACTGATACTACAGCCTGGGAATACAACAGCGACTGTGAGTTGGAGGAGTAGCACAGCTACTACAACAGCGACTGTGAGTTGGAGGAGTAGCACAGCTACAACCGATTTTGGGTGTTCCAGCCACAGAGGTCTACAGTGAGTTGGTGGAGTAGTTAAACTACAACCTCACCTGGAGTTCCAGCCACTTGGTAAAGTACACGAATGACTGAGTTGGATGGGTAGCGTCGCTACAACCAGGTGTTGGTGGACCAGCCACATCACATTAATGTGTGAAGAGTGCCTTTTAAATAAAGTGACTGTAAAGAGTTCAAGGCACAATTTTGACATGTGTAGTCAAAAAGGACCAGATGGTGGAGTTACAGTCACAGCGCTCTACAGAGCTTATGGTGTATTTACAGTCAAGACACTATTTGGGATGTGTAGTTACAAAGAAGTTGCCACCTAATATCTCCCAGCCTCAACACATATCGTGTTTTTGAAGACGGAAGGTTACTGCATGCAATGGCTACACAGAGAAAGTTTGATCTATGGTGCTTTAATGACAGCTTCAGTGAACTTTAGTGCGGTAGGTTACTGCGTGCAATGGCTACACAGAGAAAGTTTGATCTATGGTGCTTTAATGACAGCTTCAGTGAACTTTAGTGCCACCAAGGGGGCGGAGCTAGCCGGCGTCAATGGTGGACGCTTAAGAGCGGAGCTCCGAGCCAGCGCCGACAACTATCCGGCATAAATCCTCGCACAGTGGTGCAAACAGCGCAATAACACTAGATATCGCCGCCCCTGCCCTTCACGGATCTCCGGCTGCAGTTTGGGCGGAAAACGGGCTGCGGAAACCTCACTTTGCCCGACTGCACTGCGGACGCCGGACCAGGCCCCAATCACCGGTCTTTCCTAGCTGGCGACACCGGGCGACGTCACCCGACGTGCGGCGGCGACGAGCGTTCGCCTGGGGGTCTGACGGAGACCGGCGGAGGTTGACCCCCCAGCTGCCCCTCGCTGAGGAATCAAGCACTGGAGGTGCTACACGGCCCATGAGAGCTGCGGAGGGCGGCGGGGGAGACACCGGTACAACAACAGAACCAGTTGCGACCCACGTGGCTCTGGCGGAGCACCCCCGAAGGTAGGATCGGCCTGGGCGCCTGATAAACGGGCACGTCTGAGGCGAGAGGGGCTTTGGCGTGGTGGCGAGTACACACCGGAGGGCGGAGGATACTCCCCACGTGCACGGCCATCCGTTACCGTCCTGGGCCGATCCGGGGGGTCTGGAGGGTGGATTACCGAGCACACCCAAAGGGGCCTATGAATCCAAGTGGTGTCGAAGATCCCTAGCAGGACACACGCACTACGTTGCCCCGTCTACTACACCCCTGAAGCCACTTGCAGCCAGAGCGGGTGCACGCACGGTGCTTCGGTCTCCAGTGGGGCCTCCGCCGGAGCAGGACACAGCCTCCCTCGTGAAGATTATTCACAATGGGCAAGGGAGACCGCACGCAGCCGAAGCTGACGTTCGATCAGCGAAAGCATAAGGACTCGGAGCAACAGGCTGCCCAATCTTCCAGCACGGCTACTGACCCGGGTCCCTCCCTGTGTGCCGAAATCAAGGAAATGCTTAACACCATGGAGAAAGGCCTTCAGGAGGGCATGTCGGCCATTGGAACCAAGATTGATGCGTTGTCCTATCGGATGGATCGGATGTCAGAAAGGGTGGACAAGCACTCGGAAAGGCTGGATATGGCAGAACGAAGACTGACAGAGGCAGAGGAGGCGCAGACTGAATGGGACACTGACCGTAAACAATTTGGTAGATTGCTTCAGGTAATCCAGGAGAAGTCGGAGGACTTGGAGGCGCGGTCCCGGCGATCCAACATTCGCGTCACGGGTGTGGCTGAGTCAACCCAAACAGGCAAGATGGAACTGTTTATTGAGAAGCTCCTGAAGACGATGCTGGGGGATGACACCTTCTCGCCAATGTTTATAGTGGAACGCGCGCACCGCACCCTCGGACCGAGGCCTCCCCCGGGCGCCAACCCTAGACCGATTATAGCGAAATTGTTAAATTACAGGGATAGGGACGCAGCCCTCAGAGTGGCCCGTGAGAAGGGCAAACTGCAGTACGAGGGAATGGACATATCGCTATACCCTGATTTCACGTCGAAAGTCCAGGAGGAGAGACGAAGATTTGTCCCGTACAAACAGCAACTTAGAGCCCTGGGCCTGGACTATGCCATGTTGTACCCAGCGAGGCTACGCGTCAACAGGCAGGGCCACTCGCATTTCTTCACTGATCCCAAAGAACTGCAAAAATCCCTGAAGGTCTGGATGAAAGAGTCCCGGGGAAGTCCAGCACCACACACGGCGGAGCGGACCAGTGACGGGGACCTAGAGGAACAAGACTGAGGAGTAGAGGGCGGAATGCAGTACACTAAGGACTTTTGTTCGCTTCAGCGCCACCGATCCCCCTCATTGGACTGAAGGGGAGGGCCTCTCGGAGTATCCTGCCACAGGCCCTAGGCTATTTCAAGCGGAACTGTGGGTGAGATCTGTATGTTTTTGATTTAGGGCCGCTGGGGAGTTGCGCTTACACACCTGGAAATCCCCTAGGCGAGTCTTGGCGCTCAACTGCACGTTATGGGAGAGGACTAAAGAAATTGAGGGCGGGGGTGTGGAAGGGGTGAGACCTCACACACAAAGGTGGACTATTGCGTTTAGCGGACACTGCTGCATTTCATAAACGGGGCGCTGGCGTAGGGGCAAGCTAAAGGACACTGTTTGGTAGTCCCAGAAGGGAAGTGGTCGGCTAAAGGGTTACACAGGCTACCTCTGCCCCAGCGCTCACTGCGGTTACGGCTCGGATAGAGCTGGTATGGGGAATTGTTGCATGGGTTTACATGTGGGTGGGAGGGAGGGCCACGGGGGCTTCGGTCATACCAGGTTGGGGTTGGTTGACTGTGGGAGGCGGGGGGAAGCGGGAGTTTGGGGTTCCGACAGGTTTGAGGGGGGGTTCTTAGAGTGCTCCAAAATGTTACTACCCACTGTGATGTTTGGCAATTGCTGTTTGCGACGAGGGGCGGGGACTACATTTGCTACGCAAATGCAATGTTGCTACACTACGTATGGCAGACTCACCACATGAAGATTCACTGACTGACACAGAGACACTGAAGGCCCTGACATGGAATGTGAGGGGGTTAAACGACTATCGGAAACTCCGTAAGGTGTTACACTATCTCCAAAGGCATCACATAGACCTAGCGCTGCTGCAAGAAACTCACTTACCCAACAACAGCAGGATGCTCACGCATAGGGGCCTTCAGGGTAATTCTAATTATGCTGGCTTCACCACACATGCAAGGGGGGTGCTCACTTGGGTCAACCCAAAGTCTAAATTGTCCCTCACACTGTTGAGGGCTGACCCGGAAGGGAGGTTCGTACTCAGTAAGTGTACGGGTAAGGGCCATACTCTGCTGGTCATGAACGTGTACGGCCCGAATTACGACTCCCCGGACTTCTACGCAGCAATTGCGGGACACTGCACTGAGTGGCCCTCAGATAGACTGCTGTGGGGGGGAGACTTTAACTTTGTTTTTAGCCCGGAGCTGGATAGGTCGGCGGGGCCGCCTCGTCGTCCGGCCGCAGCGGCGCAGCAAATGCAAGCTGAAATGTTGAGACTGGGGCTGGTGGATGTCTGGAGGGATAGACACCGAGATAGAGGGGGATACACACATTACTCTGCGTACCATGACATACACACCAGAATAGATTATTGGTTGTCCACTCCCCAATTGCTGGCGCAGGTGAAGGGCTGTAAGGTGCTCCCCCGTACGCTATCGGACCACTCCCCTATATTGTTGGAGTTTAGCACTCCCAGGCGGAGGATACCCCCGTTCACGTGGCGCTTCCCACCATATTCCCTGCTGGATGACGCGTTCAGGGCCGAGCTGGGGGAGGAAATAGATGTGTTCTTTGATACTAACCTAGGCACGGTAGACGACTTCGGGACGATATGGGAGACTTTTAAGGTGTATGTCAGGGGGATAGTTATGGCTAAGCACTCTAGTGTCCTGAAGGACATCAGGCGTAGGCTGACACATCTGGAGAGGCAACTGGCAGAATGCGAGCGACAACAGCTGACGGGTCAGACCCCCACAGGGGATGGGACACTCCAGGAACTCCTGAAAGAGTATCACGAGGAAGCAGACAGAGAAGTTAAGCACCTAGGAAAATATGCGGCGGCGCGCGCTTATGGTGAGGGAGATAGACCGGGCTCGCTATTAGCTAGACTAATGAAGGGCGCCAGGCGTAGGCAGGTGATTACAGAGTTACAATCAGCAGAGGGAACGCTGCTAACGGCGGAGGAGGACATTCTAGCGGAATTCAGGGGCTTTTACGAGGAGCTGTACACTAACAAGCTTTCCGGGGTAGAGGATCAAATTGATAACTATTTAAGCTATATTAAAATGCCGTTTCTTGAGAACTGGCAGCGAGACTTCTTGATGTCTCCCATCCTCCGGGAGGAGATAGCGGACGCCCTGGATGGCATGAGGTCTGAGAGCGCCCCCGGGACGGATGGGTTGACTGTGACCTTCTACAAGGCATACAAAGAGAAGTTATTGCCCTACCTCTCCACCCTATTTGATGAAATTGGTGAGACTGGCGCAATGCCGCCTACTCTGAGAGAGGCCCTCATCGTTACGATATTGAAGCCGGGCAAACCACATGATCTTCCAGGCTCGTACCGCCCTCTGTCCCTTCTCAATGTGGACGCCAAGCTATATGCTAAGGTGCTGGCGACCAGGTTGGCACTCGTGGCCCCTGAACTGGTAGCCCCAGAGCAAGCGGGATTTATTCCTGCTCGGAACCTCACGTACAACATTCGCACAGTGATGGGAGCCATCCAGCACACTAAACACGACACCAAGGCTATAGCTGTCTTTCTAGACATGGAGAAGGCGTTCGATTCTGTGGAGTGGGCATTCATGCGTAGGGTGCTTGTAAAGATGGGACTAGGAGACCCCTTTCTCCAGCTCCTGAGTGCGCTTTACCACAAACCCACTGCACGAGTTAGGCTGGGCGATGCAGTTTCGGAGCCGTTTTTCATCAGCAGAGGCACGAGACAGGGATGCCCCCTCTCGCCGCTACTCTACGCTCTGGTTGCGGAGCCTCTGGCGTGCGCGATCCGGGAGTATCACTCTTACGAGGCCATCAATTACCCCACGTACAAGATTGGCATCTCCACATATGCAGACGACACTCTGCTGTATGTCAGGGATCCCGGTAACAACCTTGCGTCGGTGCTGAGGGAGGTGGTCCGTTTTGGAGCGCTCTCGGGGTTGAAAGTCAACTGGTCCAAGTCGGTGGCCTTTCCCCTGACCCCTGTTACCGAACCCTTCGAGATGGAGTATCCGCTTCAATGGTCCACGGAGCCGATACGGTATCTGGGCATTTGGATACATACGGATCCCGAAATTCTGCTGAGGGAGAATTACGGTACTGCCTATAGCAAATTCGCAGATGACGTGGAACTCTGGATTAAGCTCCTGCTGTCATTGATGGGACGAATTGCTTTGATAAAAATGGTGGTTCTGCCGAGGTTTTTGTTCCTCTTTAATAATATCCCGATTGTCCTCTCCAGAACCTTCTTTAAAACCTTAGACAAGCTTCTAGTGCGTCTGGCCTGGGCCGGGAAGCAACCTAGAGTGCAGTGGAAGGTCCTCCAGCTGCCGTATGAGCAGGGGGGGCTGGCGGCGCCTGATATGGAGCGCTATTACAGGATAGCGCAGGCCTCACACCTCCACACTTGGATTCATGGAAAACAGGACATACCGCATGTGATACTGGAGAGATTATTTGCTGACCCCACCCCGCTCCCAGCGACGATCTGCGGCCCTAGGGACCGTAGGGTGGGAATACTGGACTCCCTACTGTCTACTAACCATGCATGGCACTCCATAATGCAGAGGCAAGATTAAGAGCTGATGTACGCACCTAATATGCCGATACATTGGGCGCTATGGCTTCCCACGCTGGCGGAACCAGGCGTTCACAGGGCCCTTAGTGAACTAGGCGCAAGCACTCTGGGAGACCTCTTCCAGGATGGAGTGGTTAAGACATGGGATCAACTGTCACAAGGGAGAGAGAATCTCACGTTACTACAGCGCTTTCAGTATCATAGGGTGCGTAGCGCCTTTCTAGACCTTCTGGGCCCCGATATGGCAGAACCCCCTGAGATCCCAGAACTGGTTTATGTAATCGCCACCGAGGCGCCGCAGAAAATGATATCCAAACTTCATAAGATAGGGCATGGACATACGGCGCTACAATACACGAGGGCACGCTTGGCCTGGCAAACCGACTTGGATACCCACATAGATGACGATATGTGGGCATACTGTTGTGCGGCCTCAAGGCGGATATCGCTGAACGGGCGACACCGCCTGGTCCACTTTAAATTTTTACAGCGAGTGTATTATACGCCGGAAAGGCTACACAGGTACGGCCTTCGAGATTCGCCGGGCTGCGAAAGGTGCCGCGCCCCAGTGGCTGACTTCTTACATTTAGCATGGTTGTGCCCGGGCATTCAAAGATTTTGGTCCGGGATCTTTGCGGAAATGAGCACTATTGTGGAAATGGACCTAACCATGGACCCGGCACTCGCCCTGCTAGGATACACAAAGAAGGTGCCGGTGTCAGTGAGAAAAATGGTCAGCATGGGCATGTTACTTGCCAAACGTGTAATTGCATGTTGCTGGATGAGGGGCCCCCTCCCGACATTGCAGCGTTGGGTGCATAGCATGACATTTTGCAACACACAAGCAGAGATTTATAGTGAGCTGCTGCCGCCCCGGAGTCGACCCAAAAACTTCTGGGGACTGTACCAAATTTACTTGACTTCTAGGACGGCCGAAGATGACCCGACAGAGGAGGGTGGGGAGGAGCAGGGGCGCGACCCGCACCTAGACCCGGGGTGAGGCAGTCAGGGTAGTCACTTCCACAGCAGCGCGTCTAAGTCAGGTGGGAGGAGAAGTATCCCTGGGTGAGTGGGGACCTGGGAGGGATCGCTTGCAGCCATGAAGGGTAGCACGCAACGTAAGCCACAACACCTCCGTAGCCTATACACTGCCACACTTGAGGAGCACTGATTGGGGAACTGTTGGGGAGGAGTGGGGTATTTCGGGAAGGGGGGAAGGTTGGGAGAAAAAGTTAAAATTGTTTAAAATTGTCCATGTATCAGCAACGCACGATACACTATCGAAAGTATTGGCTAGCCGGAAAGGGCCTGACCCTGGTTGGATGCTTGGTTGATATGCCGTTGGATTTATTCTGTTGCTCTTGGCCAGGATTCGCTGATGAGATACCTTGTACTACTGCCGGCCCGAGAAGGGATGTAGGCGAATGGCTGTTTACGATATGTACTTTGCTGTTTTGTGGTAAATAAATAAAAAAAAAAAAAAAAAAAAAACTTTAGTGCCACCAAAACCACATTGTCAGAGATTTTTTATTTAAAAAATACTTTCTCTAATTTTATCAGTCATTACTCTCTGCTTTAAGTGCCTGTGTTAATGGAAAATGTACTTACACGTCTAACCCTAAGTGCCACTAAGTGTTTAACCCTGGAGAAAGTATGCCAGCATCTTATACTACATGCTATATTGGGATGTTGCTGCTTAATTAATTGTGGGTCAACCTCCACTTTTGAGCGCTTCTGCGAATTTTCCATAGCTCATGTTTTCTTGAGAGCAGTGTTTCTCTCACTTTGGATCATTCACTGTCAGTCGGAGGTACGATGTCTGCCAGATAGTTTATTTTACATGTTACATGTCTGTTTCGAGCAAAAACGGCTGAGGAAAAGTGCTTTCTGTCGCCCTGTGGTTTTTAATGGGCCGCGTTTTGTGAGTGTTTGTGATGTTAAGCCATGTTTAGTATAGATGCTGCCAAAAATCAACTTCTTGGATGTGACAGTTTAACCGCAGCAATTTTAATTTCAAAGCGTGTGCTGTTGGCAGCGTGTGCAGCGCGCACAGCCCTACCTGCTTCTCTGTGTCCTGCGACGCCTCCATGGATCTCATGTGACGTTTTGGATGTTGCGGAAGGCTCCTGTGGTGCTTGATGGACATTTTGGAGCTTTGTTGTGCCGTGAGCCACTCGGCATCAACGTCGTCAGCGTGCCGCCATCTTGTGGCTGGTGGCCACTTTTACTTCCTCATCACATTTTCTGTTCGTGCAGCATTATTGTACTCCAGGCGTCTACTTGCCAACCAAGGTGTTCACGTGGCTTGTCAATAAAGTTTTGAAGAAGTCCAGTTGTAGGTCGGTGACAGCGAGGATCCTTCACGTCAGTTTCGGCGTTTACAATCCTCGATTTTGCCTCTCATGTAACTTCTTCCGTTTCTTGGATGTCGGTGGTAAAGTACATTCAGCATGTTTTTTTTGCAGCACATGTTTGGCTTCATTGTACTGTTTAGTTGTTTTATCGAACTCTTTGCTTAGTACTGTAACCTAGTTATCAGTGTAATGTTCCTGTGTGCAATTTTCATTTTTGTTTGATTATGAGTCCGGGCACACAGGTGTGGTAGTTATTCTTCTAGCTAGGGGTTTGTGCTGTTTTCTTTTATTCTTCTGCAGGGAAAGCGTTTAGTCTCAACTCAGGTGAGAAATCGCTCACCGGCGTGTTTCTGTGTGTCTATTCTAAGGTGTACAAATGCTCTAGATTAACAGTTCCCGCGCACCAGGGATGGCAGTAGGATTAGTTACTCCTACTTAGTGTAATCTCTTCAAAGGGATTGGTACATGGTTCAGTTAATTCCCATGTTGGATTCTTAGTCAATTCCTATTATGGACGCCATTGGGACAGTGTTTTACTCCTATTATATGGGGGTATGTAACTTCCACGAGGGGGGTTGCTTCATGTGTTTGTTTCACAAGTTTGTACTTAGGTGTACGCCTACGTGGGGTTGGTTGTGGGATCCCTGTTACAGTTGTGCACAGTACCTTTATGGTTAAAAGTATGGGTGACGACCCATTTGTTTGGTTTTCCCTACTAGTGGGATTATGTTCTAGGTAATTTTATCTTTAGCACTATTCTTGGTTATCCTTTGGGGTCATAGTGCTTTTCATTTACAGAGTATGTGGAAGATAATGCTATGTTCTGATATGAGTTAAAAGGCAATGTTCTGATATGAATTAAAAAATCTCGTTCAAAGGGGGATGGGGATTTTGCACTTATGTTGTATTTATCTTAACCATCTTTCCTTTTCAGAAAGTTTTTCTCTTGTGATGTATTTTTGTCATCGCTGCATCCTAGCGTTTAGAAATATGTTCTAGTAATGATTTCTTATCGCTGCATTCTAGAGAATCGCAATTTGTTCTATTGTTGATTTTCACCTGTTTTAATGATTCCATCTTCTCTGATGCTTTTCCATTTGCTGCATCTTTGAGATTAGTAATGTGATTGTATTGCAATGTATTAGTTTTCTTTTGTTTAAAGAAAAAGAGGTAATGTTATATCCTATATAATTATATAACATGTATTCTAGCCCTGCTGCCTCAAGCTGCTCAGCCAGAGTGTGTCTTGGTATTAGAATGTTGGTGTGCCTGTGATGCGTGGAATGCCTGGGTGACTGAGCGGGGTGAATGTGGCAGTTGGAGATGGGCTGAGCAGCTAGGGAGGCTGCTCCTGGTGGGGCTGGTACCTCACTAGGCTGGCTGGAGTCATCTAATATGTAACCTGATCTGAAGACTGAATAAACTAGTCTTGAACATACTACCTGGCTCCTGGTGTCTTTCCACTAAGGACTCAACATAATGCCTTTACAATGTCAATAAAATATTGCTCAGGAGTGTCTGTTTGATCTATGTCGGTGGTATCTATCTCCCTTTTATCCCGGGCAAGTGACAGACTCCGTTTATCTAACCGATGATCCTTGTGATAATTAGAAGGGGCTATGTAAACTGGAGGGTACAAGAAAGACAAATAACAACGGCCGGCCCAGCCGCAGGGAAGCCAGGCATAAGCATTTTCTCCACATTCAAAATATAAATTAGGGGGAGTCAACAATGGAGGGCTACTGAAAGTTCGTAACCGATGATGTAATTGCATCGACTTTCTCCTACCGATATGTACCCCACTCCCTGAACACAAAATGCAGAGGTACTGTTTAATATAGGCACTGGAATTGCTCCATCATCTGTAACATTTCTTTACTTAAATTGTTGGAAATACTGGGTGAAATTGAATTCTTCAAAATCCAGGATTTCATTTTTTAACTAGGTGATGTTTTCATGTTCCGTGTACAAATTCATACACGCATTCAGTTCTAAGAACCTCTCCCCATCATTTCCCTTCAGGTCAAAACCTTGGTGTACTTCTATATATGTTAAAATCATCCTGTAGTCCTTCTCTGAATATCTTTGATTATCTACAGTATAATGCATGTACATCATAGAGAGTAACTTAAACCAAGCTTCACAACTTTCTACATAGGACAGGGATAAAGAGATAAATAAATCATGCTTGTGCATAACAGAGTTCAAAAAGCCTCAAACCCAGCAGTTCGTAGTATTTGTAGCACTGTGTGTTTGATGAAGCATTTCAACAAATACATTTTTCGTACAAGTCTGACCGTGTCTTTCCTTATGTGGGGCCAAGGTATAGAATATATGAACTGGAGGCGGGGCAGTGGTTCCTAAAACAGTATGCATAGGATGGCGAAATTCTAAATATATAAACACACTCATTAATATTATTAGCAGAATCGCTATTGTGACCACAAATGCAATATTAACGCGCTGTGTCCAACTAGAAAAGACAGGCATATATGCAGGGTAATAACGTGGTGCAAGAGGACGTTCCTCTTCGAGAACGAAACGAGCAAAAGGGTACATGCTAGCTAAAAGTCCAAAAATAAACTCGGGCAATGCAGTCCAACCTGCCAGAGGGTGCTTCTTTCCTGTGTCCATCTAGAGCCTCACGGGCAGGCTCCTATTGTTCATCACAAAGGAAAACTAAAGCAGACTCTCACGTTGGAGTTATGTTTTCACACAACCCTTGAAGATAATCACAATCTGGGCCCCTTTAAATAAGAAGTTCAGTCTTTCTTTCTGAACATAGCAAACAAATGTTCAAGGCTCTCAACGTGTTCAGTCCAGTGTCTCGCTCAATACCCCAGAAATGTTTCTGACAAACCCTAGTACTCGAGTCTTTCCCTATTTCCTACCATCTTCACCTGGGGTACCGTGTCATTTTCTGGCCCGCAGATTGTATTGAACATGGACAGGTGTTTCCTTATCAGAGAAAAAAATAGACAATGGTGAATCCGTAGCAACAGGAGTATCAGGAGCCTTTCGTTCAACTGCAGGGGCTACAGAATCAGGTGCAATCACTTGTGCAGATGACAACACCCTTTCCAAGCCCGCGGCTCCTTCTCCTGGCCCTCCTTCGACTTCTAGGGCATCAGAAAAAGGGACAAAGTGAGGGGCTCGTTTACTCTCCTGGGTCAAAATACCTTTCTGGTTTCATTGATCATAAGGAAGCGGGAGGGGCAACTTTTTGAGATGAGACACGTGTATCAAATGTCTCTTGCCATTCACTTTCACTGCCGTCCACGTGGCCAGTAGAATCTGATGAGGCTCAGATCAACGAGGGTCCAAGCTGGATTTCCGCTGATAGTTGCGGACCAGGACCCACTGTCCTGGCTCCAAACAATGTCTGGGACCCTCGGGCAGGGGCTGCAATACTGCTGACACCTGTTGATGAATGGAACGGAGATCTTTAGTCAAAGCATACAAATAATCTGTCATCATAGGATATTCAATATCATGAAACGTTCTGGGCCTCGGGACACCCCAAATATTGGCAGGACGCCCAAAGACTACCTCATAAGGGGACAAGCTAGATCGAGAATGTGGGGTAACTCTTATTGGCATCAATGCTAATGGTTAGGCATCGGGTCACCTCAACCCAGTACTTTCTTGAATCTTTGCCAGTTTTAATTTCAGTATTCCATTATACTTCTCGACCAGTCCAGCGGACTGAGGGTGTCAAGCCGCATGGAATTTTTGCCTAATTTGTAACCCATTACAAACATGACTGATAAGATCTGCATTAAAGTGCCCCCCGTTATCACTCCAGATCACCCAAGGCAATCCGTAGCGTATGAAATACTCCTTTATCAGAGCCTTTGCTGTTGCCAGAGCAGTGTTTTCTTTAGTCGGGTAGGCCTCCACCCATTTACTGAAGGCGCACACCACAACCAGGACATACTTTAGAATATTCACACGTTCCAGTTGGATATAATCCATTTGGAGCAACTCAAAAGGCTAAGATGGTGGTGCAAAATTCCCATTTAGAACAGGTTCCCTGCCTCCAGGATTATGTCATAAACAAACCATGCAGTATTGAACCAAATGAGCAGCAGTCCTTGGAATATTAGGATTATTCCACACAGGATCTAAAAGTGCACAAATGCCCTTCGCCCCAATGTGTGTTAAGCCATGCGCCATGGTCACTACGGCATTCACTAATGCATTGGGCAACAACCATCTCTGTTTTTCGATAAAATCAACCCAACTATCGTTTGCATCTAATCTCCCCACTTTCTTTTCCCAGTGAGCCAGTTCAGCCAGGGTAGCTTCTTTCTGTATCTCTCGCACACTTTTCATAGTATTGTCAAACATTTCCGTCCCCACCACCCACCTAGTAGAAGTAGTCAAGAACATCAAGGACATTTTAGGTTTGGCATTTTCTTTTTAGCTATCTGATCGGCAAAAGCATTACACTCACCTACTGCATCCACGACTGTCTTATGTGCACTGCATTTAACTACAGCCACCTTTTCTGGTAATGTCAATGCGGTCAGTAATCGTAGAATCAAAGGACCATGTCGTATTCTCTGACCATGGGAAGTAAGAAAACCCCTTTCTGCCCACAGTCGGCCAAAACTATGAGCCACGCCGAAGGCGTATTGGCTATCTGTGTAAATATTTACTCTCAATCCTTCACTTAACTCACAGGCCCGGAGGAATGCCACTCGCTCAGCTGCCTGTGCTGACTGATAGGGTACTCGAGAAGCCTCAACTACAATGTGTAGAGTCGTAATCGCATATGCAGCTGTTGTCGTGCCATCTGGTAACTTGAAACAAGAGTCATCCACACACAATTCCCCTTGAGGGTCAGATAGTGGAATGTCTATGAGATCTACCCGTCCCTTCGTTTATTCCTCTGTCCGAAATATACAATTGCGTACATCATTGTTTTTCTAATCAGAAGGGAGGGGTAGTAACATGACAAGATTTAGAGTGGCACACTGTTTAATTGTAATATGGGGAGCAAACCGACAATTCGTAACTTGCAAGACGCGCACTCGTAAGGTGCTGGGTCTTCGTTTTATTCAACAATGTATCCACAGCGTGCGGTACCATCACTGTGAGGTCAGTGTTCAAAACGAGCCCTTCTGACTGTCAAATGGCCACCACGACTGCAGCAGTTGCCCTTAAACAGCGAGGAAGCGCTCTGGCGACGTTATCCAACACCGCCGAGAAATAGGCACAAGGTCTCTGCTTACCACCAAATCCTTGTGTTAACACAGAAAGCGAGCAACCGTCCACCTCGTGTACTTAAAGCACAAAAGGTTTTTGGTAGTCAGGAGTACCCAGGACGGGTGCAGAACAAAGTGCAGATTTCAAAGAGTCAAAAGCATTTTGGCACTGATCAGTCCAAGGTAAGGTTTAATGCACATCTTTAGTGGTTAAGTACAGGAGAGGTTTAGTAAGAAGAATGAAATTAGGAATCCATTGCGACAGTAAGAGGTTATGCCGAGAAATGCACAAACATCACGCTGAGTACGAGGTACAGACATGTCAGAAATGGTAGTCACACGCTCAGGGGTTAGTCTCCTCCCCTCTTTCGACAGTAGATGAGCAAGGTAGGTCACCTCCTGTGGACAATATTGAAACTTGGAATGAGATACCTTATTACCATTAGCCGCCAAATTAGACAATAATTTGACAGTGGCTTCTTCACAACCTTCCTCAGTGTCGGAAGCCACCAACAGACCATCAACATATTGCAAGAGCACATTACCAGGGGGCAAGGTCAAATCATCCAATAATGCTTTCAGAGCCTGACTATAAATACTAGGTCTCTCGGTGTACCCATGGGGAGCGCGACAAAACCGGAAGCTGCGACCAGATAAAGAGAAGCTGAAAATATGATGGCTACCAGGGTGAATTGGAATGCTAAAGAAAGCATTCTTTAAGTCAATAACGGAAAAATACTTAGCAGTGGGAGGGATCATAGTGAGAATAGTAGTGATGTCAGTAACCACAGGGTATTGCGGCAACACAACCGTATTTATTTCTCGCAGGTCAATTACAAAACGGTAAGTGTCAACATGGTCAGGGTCACTTCCGACCGGGGCCTTTTTGAGAATCAGCAAAATAGGTCTGTTGCATACATTGGCAACCGTTTCTTCCACTACACCCTTATCGATCAAATCTTGGACAATAGAGAGCAGAGCCTTCTCACCTGCCGGTGAAATTTTGTATTGAGGTATACGTGGTAAACGAGCATTTTGTGTCAGAGTAATAATCTTTAATAATCCTACATCTGTATCTCCGGTGGCCCACAGTTTTGCTGGGATAGCAGCGAGCTCAGGAGGGAGGGGTTCATTTTTAGCAAAACATTGCAACGTATGTTTACCAGGAGATTGTATACTAAGATAAACACCGTCAGGAGAACAATAAATCTTTGCATGCAACTTCTTTAGCAAATCCAACCTTAATAGATTTATCCCCGCAATGCGAAGTCATCAAAAACGGAGAGTCCACTGTGACCGGACCAATTTTAGACAGAATAGGTTTAGAAATGGGGATCACTACCGGAATTCCAGAAAATCCCACCGAAACATTATTTTGCCTGGACAGAAATAGAACTATTCATTGCACCCGTACAACTAGAAAGTTTTCAGTTGTCCCCATCAACCGCCCTCGCACATAAGGACCTTACTGATCAACGGGTATTGACACCTGGCCCCCACTCTGTCCTTGGTTGTCCTATGTGTAAGCATACCCTTCGGTCCCATCCATCACATTGTCCTCGTTATAGTACTGCCTACCTCTTGGATTATCAAAATAATTCTTCTCAGATTCACCGTACGTTGCTTCCTCTCTCCGCATATAACTTCGATCCACACCACCTCGACCTCCTCCTCTCCCTCTTACTGCCCCATTCAGAGCCAGTAACAATGGACACTGAGCTCGCCAATGCCCTTCCTGTTTACAGTAAGCACATATGTTTATTCCCAAAGCAATAGCTCGTCCTCCGCCTCGTCCAGTTCCCGTCCCCCAGATGACATATTGTAACAACACCTGTGTCTTAAGATCCTTTGCTTTCTTTTCCATCTTATCCTTACTCTCATTTTCCCTGTGTTCGTAACACTGAGCCATGCTCAGTATAACTGAAGGTGTAGAAGTGGTCCAAGTACTCTCAGTGGCTTGTAGCCGTGTAGAGATCTCGGGTAACAGATTTGTCACAAAACGATTAACAAATAATTGTATACCACCTTCCACTGACAAATCTTGCCCACTAAAGTCAATGAATACACCCTCAAATCTAGTGAAGAAATCCGAAACACTTTTGTCCTTCTTCTGCTTACACGCTGTCAATTTATCCCAATCCACCTTATCAGGTGGAATTAGGGAATGCATATAGGTAATAATTCGACCCGGTAAGGCCAATATTTTGGGTTTCGGTTTATCACCAGGTTTTTGATCCTGTCCCAATCTTTGATCTGATCCCAAGTCCCTCCCAACTCTACGGCATGATCCTGATCATGCACCTGACGCCACACATCAACAGGGACTAGCAAACCGAAAAATAACTCTATATCAGCTAGAGTCATAACGGCCGAGGAGGCCGCCTCTGTAAGCTCTTTATAGTAGGCAGGAGGATTTTTGCGGGAGTTGGGGAGTTGCTATTTAGTTAAAGGACTTCACTCCTTTTCTAAGGGGTACAAACCCATTGCTCTTGGAAACAAGCCTCCTCGCCAGGTCTAGTAACCACATTCTGATTGTTTCTTGATTCTGGTATTACAGGATGGAAGATAGGATGAACTTCCCCCATAGGGTGCTGGGAGTTCCAGTTTGGACACTTCGAGTATATTCGTCCTCGATAATTCAATAAAACCTCAACATTCCTGTATACCTCATCTATTCCTAATTCAAATTTATGAGCCCTGTCCCGAATATCATACATCACTGTCCCGCCGGGAAACACTCCTCCCATAAAGAAATAAAACATATGGCCGTGTACTCCAGGGCATGCTGCTGCATAACGGGATCACAGTCTCGAAGTGTACTCCATATATCAGCTAAAGTCTAAATAGGATTGCACATCCACTGGGATGACTGATTCACAATCGTCTGTTTCTCATCTAGTCCTACCGCCAAACGAGTATACAACGGCCGCACACCAAGATCTCCTGGGGCACGAGTGGGAGTTGGGTCATCTAGGGTGGGGGTCGTGCTCGAAGACTGGGAAGCCGATGCTGAAGTTGGGGAAGACAAAACATCTGTGGACATAGGGGAAGATGGCAGAGTATCCGGCCATAAAGTAGCCGATCCAAATGCTGAGGAAGACAAAACAGAGGACGTTCCCAGAGGTGCAGGAGGAGAGGAAACGACAGGCGCAGAAGCCGTTGAAGCTGGAGCTGGAGTTAAAGGGTGTGAGAAGTTGGCCTGGTATATGAAGTTCACTAATCTAGTGAGCACCTTGTACCAGTCCAAACAACCCTTATGGTGATGGTTGTAAGTCAACCTTATAGACCAGCTATCCTAGTGGTAGCGTGGAAAGAACAGTCTTAGGCTAAAAGACTCTTGAGGGCGTGTAAAGCCAGCTGTTTTACCATATGTAACCCCTTGAATACCAAATGAAAGGACACCACACAGGATATATATATAAAATATATATGTATTTATTCACTAACACACTCCTCTGAACTCTTTTTGAGGTCAGAGGCAAAAGCACATAACAAGTTACTCTCAGAAATACTTTAAATAGCACAATTTACAGTTAGGCCCTAGGGGCGTGTAAAACCATATACTAAGTAAGTAGTATAAGAACCACAACTTGTGAAAGGAAGAGGCCTAGGGCCTAGGGAGTCGCTGGGGCTACACTATCTGACCCTTAGGTTAGGAGTAGGAGGCCCACAGGCGGCCCATGCAGTGTCAGTACACTCACGCGAGAGTCAATAGAAAGTCAATGGGAACTTTAAAAGGTAAGTAACGAAGATTTAGGATACTTCCGGTCTAACTAGAAATGTACAACTAACAAAACTAGACACTAGGATAGTCAATCCCTATAGGAGCACCGAAGTACTCGCGTTACCTCACCCACAGGCTGCGGTTGCATAGGTGTCAAAGTGTGTCGGATTTTCTCGTCGATTCCTATGGAGCTTTGGAAGAAGATGCTGCAGGCGACCAGGAGGAAGATTTCCGGGTGAATCCAAGGGTGGATCTAGGATGGAGAGGACCTGAAAGCAGAGGGGACAGAGTCTAGGTCACTAGCCAGTGACCGGGTGGAACCAGGGAGGAACCAGACGTCGTCGAGGAGCAATCAGGTGCAGATGTGAAGCTTGTCGTTGCAGCCATGTGGACCAGGAGGTGTCGAGGATGACCAGGTGCTGGAGAGGAGCTGTCCCACGAAGGTTCTCGCAGATGGAGGGGTCAGCTTCAAGATCGGAGCCAACAAGCCTAAGCAAAGGCAACCCACGCAGGGTACACAAGGAGCTTCTGGTGCAGACCAGGAGGGTCTGAGGTACTTCACCGTTTCGGGGAAGCAAGTGCCAGTCTGGAGCAACCAGATCAGCGATGGAGTTTGAAAGGAATTGTCGTCACAGGGCTACTAGCCAACTGGCCAGCAACCGGGACAGCGCGTCGAGCAGAACACAACAGAAGGTCCTCATGCAGATCTCATGGAGTTTGGAGGGCTGGTCTTCGGTGCAGGTGGAGCTCGGTGTCGGGGTATCTCAGTCCCCAGTGCACAGCTTCGAGGATGCCTCAGGAGCTGCGCCGGTAGCAAGTTGAAGACTTTCCAAGTTGCCTGGTTCCACGGATTCCGACGCCTTCCAAGGGGCTCAGCTATGCTGGAGTCGTGCAGTGGGGTCAGAGGAGTCCTGGAGTCGAGGTCTTGTCAAGCTCTGCGCTCGAGTTCCGGCGGGAACGGGGACAAAGCAAGCCGTTGAGTTGCTGGATGGTGCCTGGTTTCCCAGGGTGGTCACTCCTTGGCCACAAGGGAGATTCTTCAGTCTTTAAGTCGATTGAATGTCGAAGGGTCCAGAGTTTCTTTTCAAGTTTCAGTTCAGGATCAAATCTAAAGTCTCCTGGGTCAGCTCCTATCTTTATACAACTAAAGGGGGCTGGTTTACTCACTAGGTCCCTCCTATGGGTGGGACCAGGAAGGGGGGTTGTTACAGCCCCTTTCCTTTGTGCAGTTTCACGCCAGAGCTGGGGCTGGAGTGCCCCAGCAACCGGTTTGACCTGGGGTATGCATGGAGCACCTAGTGTGCCCCAGGCATGTCTCATTGTATTCAGCCCTCCCTGTCCCAATACACAAAATCCTGTCTGGAGTGGTGCTCACAACTCTCCAGGCAGAAAACCTATTGTATGTATGTATGTATGTATGTATTGCATACTTCTATAGCGCGACACTGTCACCCAAAGGGTATCCTGGCGCTTTGACTATACATAGCTAATGCACACCTACAAGGATCATACTGCTCTTGGAAAGAGATAGGCCTTCAACCCTCTCTTAAACGGCAAAGGCCTCCCTCGCTGGAAGGACTCCCAGCAGCAGGAGGTCAGACTTGTGTCTGTGACAGCAGCGTCCATTTTGTGATGCTGGGGCTCGGGTTAACTTTAACCGGGATAGTCAGAACTAACATGTCTTCTCCCTCTGGAAGGGTGGAATGCTACCCCCGTCGCCAGAATTGGCGAGGGGGTAGCATTGCAAAGCGTATGACACCTTACACGACATGTTTAGATAAAGCCAAACCAAAGTTAGCATTCAACCGCGAGGATTATAATGCATTTAAGATTATATGGTATGGCAATATCATAGAACAGCTATAAGGACATGGTTCCGTAAGCTGCAGACAGGCTCAGCTCATGCTAGAGCACCATCTCACACATAACCAAGCACTCTGCCTCCAGGATTGTTAAGGCCTGCCATAGGAGTGACTTATAGGTTACTGTGTGTCTATATATAATGGTAGATATATGAATACTATACCTAAGCAAGGGGTGATTACATGACCTTGCCCCAGCCAGGGGTGGCATAATATATTCTGCAGCCCCTGGTAGGCCTTGGGTGCCCCTATGCCCTGGGTACCTATGGTACACTATACAGGGACTCACAAAGGTGACCCAATATCCAATTTGGTATGTACCTACAGTACATGGAGTCCATTTTACAGAGAGAGCAGATAGCCTGGGGTCCTGAATAGCAGGATCCCAGGCCAACTAAGTCGAAAACCAGCTAAACACTAGGCAAAAAGTTGAGGGTAACCATAGTGAGGTATCCACCGTCCTACACAACCCCCACCCCCCCAAACGAAAGGAGATAAGGCAATCCTGGACCAGGTAAGCCTATATTGCCTAAGTGGCCATATAAGGAAGTACCTGCACTGGCATGGTTACCCCCTGTCTCATGGTCCACTAAGCAATCCTTCACCCTAAGGGTATCAGAGGGTATCCACCATAAGGAATCTCTACCTGTGGTGTGTTTTGGCAAAGTAAAAGGCTGGTGTGGGAATGGAGTATTGAAGTGAGGATCCACTAATGTTGGGCTCCGCTTCCTCCAATCACTATCCACCATAGATGCCTTTCTTTCCATGACTGAGTTCCACTGTGCTCTCAGGGTCAACCTCTGGCTACCTAAAGCTGGAGGCTGGGTCCCTTCTGCTGGCTTACTGGAGGGACAGGTCAGGTTTGGGACCCTTTGGTCCCAGGTTTGGCTGTGCCCAACAGAGTCCATCTGGGGGAGATTCCTAACTAGGTGTAAGGGATATCCCTCAGGAGTGTTTGGAATGTTCACCTGGCTAGGGTTTCTAGCTTTGGTGTCCCTAATCTGCTGATGGGGGTGTTCCTGTGGCCAGGGGGCTCTTTGGGGTCCACTGGCCTCCCTGACCTCTACAGCCCTGGGCTGACTGAGGCAGGGTAGAGAGGGGCAGGGTACCTGCTCCAGACTGGGTCCCACCTGGGAAGGGTCCACTGACATCAGAGGCTCTGTCAGGCCAGGCCTGGCTACCTCTGGGGCAGTTTCTACACAAGGGGTATGGTCAGTTCCCTGAGGAGGCTGACTCTCGCTTAATGTCTGGTGGGAGGGAGACTTTTCTTCCTCCCCAAAACTCTCTGTCTGGGTGGAGTGAGCCATAGTTTCAGGCTTCACAACACTAAAATCTGTCTGAGTTTGGGCTGTGGCCATAACAAGCAGAATAAAAATCAGCGGAGGTGGGTGCCCCGTTTAGAGTGAAAGAATGTGTGGTATTGGTTGCTCACAGTGTGATTTGCCTGAAGAAAACCAGCAGATCATATGGTTGGGACCCACGCTGTAAATGGGGTTACATTTCAAGGGCAAACTGAAAATGGCTCGTCGTATACCACTGGTTCAGAGATTGTGCATGGCCAACAATCTTAATTGTTTTTGTTTATTATTGTCTAGATGTATTACGAAATGTGTACAATGATATGATATTCGAATGTATAAACACATCTCCCTTTTTTTAAATAGATTGAAAGTGCTGGGACTTTTTAAAATTGTGATTATTGTGCCTGAAGAAGGTGGTTGGACCGCTATTGCCATCGAAACGCGCCGCTTCTTGGTCAATTTTTATCTAAATTCTGTTTTTATGTATATGTTTCTGTATAATGGAATATCTCACATATAATGTGAGAAAATGATGATTTGTCCTTGTTGCACTTTACCATCTTTTGTATTGCTGTCAGTACAGAGCATTTGCAATTAACTTGATAAGAACATTGTGAGATATTGTATTGATTTATTGTGATTTTATCAGAGCGAATAGTTCCCAGCATATTTTTAAAGTTTTATTGAAAAGAAATAAACATTTATATTTTTGATTGATTGGCCATTGTATGTTTGTGTGGTGGTATACAATTCAGTGGTAATTAGCATTGATATGTGTGGTATGATCTTTTCGCTAAGGGATTAAATTTTAAGACAACTTGCTAAAGGGCAAATGTTCTCTACTATCACAGCGATAGCATCTTCTTTCTTCTATCTCCCTATCTTTCATTTGATTCCTAACTGGCTGATTTGTCCACTTCTCTTGTAATTGCTGATGATAGTTTTTGACAGTACTTTAAATCTTACATACAGTTCCAGGTAGTTTGACTGAATCTTTGTCAGCTACCTTAACTATTGTCGCCCATCTGCCAGACATTTCCGATTTCCTCATAATTGCATCCAGTGGTGCATCTCCAGTTACCCATAAACGGTCCTGTAATGTAGAATTATTATTGTGTATGACCAATTGATCTTGTATAAGATCATCGTGTAGACCACCGAATTTGCAGTCAATAGCTAACATTTTTAAATCATCAAACCATTCATCGACCGTCTCATCTTTGGTTTGCTTCCTCTGAAAGAATCTATGTCTTATAACTCCAATGCACACCTTAGGTGCGAAATACCTGTCCATGTCTTTAAGAGTGTTATCAAACACATCCAACTCCGGATCTACAATTTTGCTCATACGTGAATGCGTTTTTAATCCGATGGGTCCTAATGAGTGAAGTAATATTCTTTTTTTCTAATCCGCTTTCATCTTTTTAGCCTCATCAATTGCCTCTATATAGTTAATAATATACTCCTTCCATTCCAACCATTTAATATTAGGTTGTGAACCAGTAGCCCAGAATGGTTCTGGAGCGCTGATTGAAAACCTCTGTTGTGCCATGACCCTTTTTTCACATATGCCACTATCACCTTCTTCCATAAAATATCACCACCTTCCATTAAAGTGCCTGTAGCTAAATGTCTCAGGGTACATAAATTCTTCTAAAAAATAGCTGTTCCCCGACTATCTCACCTGTTATTAATTTTGTAGCAATCCTCAGAGCGAAGACCGGGGGCCTCATTTATGAAAAGTGACGCATTGCTGCGTGAAAACAGCGATGCGTCACTTTTCACTGCGCCCTCCTTGCGAGACCAATGATGCGTCATATTTACAGTATGACGCATCATGGCGCAAGGAGTTACAGATACGTCAGTATTTCTGACGTATCTGTAAGCGCAAAAGTCAAGCATTGCTGGAATGTATCACAAAAGTGACGCAACTCCAGCAATGCGTCTTTTCACATGGGGAAAGCCCCATGTGAAAGGGCTTGCGTCAGTCTTATGCCTGCTGTGAGGCAGGCGCAAGATTTTGACGCAACAGGGTCCTAAAAGTGACGCAGTGAAATCTCATAGATTTCACTGCGTCACTTTTACGAGGCTTTTTGCGGGGGAACGCCCCCTCTGCATACATTATACCTGACGCAGGTATAATGTATCACAGGGGTTTACAAAGTGACGCATCTGCTTAGATGCGTCACTTTGTAAATAGTGCGCAACAGGAGGCATGTTTTACGCCGCCGATGCGTCACAAAAAGTGACGCATCGGAAGCGCAAAAACTGACGCAAGGCCTCATAAATGAGGCCCCCGATTCTTTCCTCAAAATCACTCTTAAACAAAAAACAAACAAACCATATGATTTCGTGCTCGAACTTTGGTGAGCCCCTGTTCACCAACCCTACTTACGTCAAACAGTACTTGGAAAGTTCTGGAATATATCTTGAGTTCTCTGTTAGGGCCTACGTCTTATTTGCCGATTTAAGTGAAATGTGGGCAGTGTAACGCACATTTTGACACCATTTAAAATAAAAATAAAAATCTCTGGGAGAAAACGTCTCTGAACCTACCTTGAGAAAAGTGGGGTTGCTCGCAGCAATATGGTGACAGGAAGACAGGTTGGCACCTGTGGGGATGTCGTGGGTGCGCAAGAGGAGAAAGTGGGTGGGACCAGTGTAAGGTAGCGGTGGAGTGTTTGCTAGATTTCTAAGAAAATATGTGTGCACCTGCAAAGCAAGCCATCCCTGCCCCTGTTCACTACAGCCTGTGCACATAAAATGCTTCAACTATACCTCTCTTCAGAGTCTGTAATCAAATAATGTCTCATCCCTGCCTCCCTCCACAGCTCGTACAGTATAATGTCCCATCTCTGCCTCTCCTCAGAGCCTGTACACATATAATGCCCCATCTCTACCCCTCTCCATAGCCTGTACACATATAAGGCCTAAACTCTACCCCTCTCCAGAGCCTGTTCACCTATAATGTCTCATCTCTGCGCCTCTCCAGATCCTATACACGTATATTGTTCCATCTCTGCCTCTCTTCAGATCCTGTTCATGTATAATGTTCCATTTCTGCCTCTCTCCAGAGCCTGTACACATATAATATCTCATCTCTACCTCTCGTCAGAGCCTGTACCACATAATGTCCCATCTCTGCCCCGCTCCAGAGCCTGTAACCCTTTAATAGCTCATCTCTGCCTCTCCAGAGCCTGTAACATCATAATGTCCCATCTCTGCCCCTCACCAGAGCCTGTACACATATAATGTTCCATATCTGCCTCTCTCCAGATCCTACACATGTATAATGTTCCATTTCTGCCTCTCTCTAGAGCAGGTACACATATAATGTCTCATCTCTACCTCTCGTCAGAGCCTCTACCCTTTAATGTCCCATCTCTGCACGTCTCCAGAGCATGTACACATATAATGTCTCATCTCTGCAGCTCTCCAGAGCCTGTACCACATAATGTCCCATCTCTGATGCTCTCCAGAGCCTGTAATGTCATAATGTCCCATCTCTGCCCCCTCCAGAGCCTGTAACGTCATAATGTCTCATCTCTGCCCCTCTCCAGAGCCTGTAATATCATAATGTGCCATCTCTGTCCCTCTCCAGAGCCTGTAACATCACAATGTCCCATCCCTGCCTCTCTCCACAGCCTGTACACATATAATGTCGCATCTCTGCACCTCTCCAGAGCCTGTACACAAATAATGTCTCATCTCTTCCCCTCTCCAGAGCCTGTAACCACGTAATGTCCCATCTCTGCCCCTCTCCAGAGCCTGTAACCACAAACTATCCCATCTCTGCCCCTGTCCAGAGCCTGTGCACATTTAATTTTCCATCTCTGCCTCTCTCCCGATCCCGTACATGTATAATGTTCCACTTCTGCCTCTCTCCACAGCCTGTACACATATAATGTCTCATCTCTACCTCTCGTCAGAGCCTGTACCACATTATGTCCCATCGCTGCCCCGCTCCAGAGCCTGTAACCCTTTAATGTGTCATCTCCACTTTTCTTCACAGCCCGTACATATATAATGTCACATCGCTGACCTCTCCAGAGCCTGTAACGTCATAATGTCCCATCTTTGCCTCTCTCCAGATCCTGTTTATTTATTGTATTTTATAAATTTTTATATAGCGCGGACTAGATCCCAAAGGATATCAGAGCGCTTTACAGTTATAGGGAAGGTAACAATCAGATCATGAGTCAAACATGGGTAGTAAAATAAACATAAGATCAATAGTTCACGCATAACAAATCAATTTTAGTCCAGAGAGGACAAAGGGGGCTATATGATGTAGCGTGGTGATATAAGGGTATTAAGTGAATAATCAAACATGAATAATAGTGAACACTATAGTAAAATCTAAACATGAGTTATATGGGGCTTACACTAAGCATGGAATCAAGTGGTAAGCAGCTCATGAACATTTACAATCCTGGGTGCACGAGCGCTAGGGAAGAAAAAACACTACAAGTAATCCTATACATGGGTGAATCATACTATACAATGAACAATTCCTTTCGGGCAGAAAATAAAGTACAAGAAAGGTATATATAATGTCCCTCCTATTAAGGTAAGAACTTCTTCATGAGGACTTTCTTTGCTTCCAATTTGAAAGCGGCCTTGGAAGAGATCCTCCGAATTTCGGGTGGAAGAGAGTTCCAGATTTTAGGAGCAGATACCGAGAAAGCTCAGTGGCAAGTTCTTTTTTTTGCAGAAGGTCCATGGTTTCAGGAAGAGGGAATTAGCACTCCTTGATGATCTACCTCCTCTAGATAGTTCTAGTTTTTGTGCGAGGTAGGTATGGGTTTTGAAGTGGAGGGCTTTGTGTGAAAGGCAGACAATATTCAGATGAATTCTTGCTTCATAGGGTAGCCAATTTAGTGATTTTAGAACCATAGAGATGTGTGTATTACACTTGGTGCCCATGATCAATCTGGCCGCTGCGTTCAGAGAGGCCTTTAGGGGGACCAAAGCGTATTTGGGGAGTCCACATAGCGTGGCACTGCCTAAGTCAAGTATCGGTAGGACAAGCGCTTGGACCACTTGCTTGAATTCTGCTTGCGGTAGAAAAGGTTTCAGATTCCTGAGTGTTCTGAGAAGGTGGTTAATTCTCTAGTACATGTTGCTGATGTGAGACTTCATATTCAGATGCTTGTCCAGAGTAATTCCTAGGGATTTAGCTGAATCGATGATGCGGGGGGAGCAGTTGAAGGTGGTTAGTTGGTTCATCCATAGGTCGATATTAGGAGTATATTTCGGAGAAGAAATTAGGAGGAATTCTGTTTTAGAGGTGTTTAGCAGGAGGTGGTTCTTAGTCAACCAGTTTTTGGTAGTCAGGAGGGTAGAATTGAGTGAGGTGATGTCTTCCGGACAGGAGATTTTCAAAAAGAGTTGGGTATTGTCTGCATACAGGTGGAACCTAATGTCCAAGGTATTTAGAACGTTAGCTAAAGGTTCCAGGAACAGATTGAAGAGAATGGGAGATAAAGAGGATCCTTGGGGAACCCCCATGATGACGCGGAATGGCTGGGAGAATGAGTGATTCGCTTTAACTCTTTGGGTTCTGTTTTGCAGGAAGGACCCAAACCAATGCAGCACCTGACCTGAGAAGCCCATCCTATGTACCAGAATGAATAGGAGGTTGTCATGATTAACAGTGTCAAATGCGGAAGAGAGGTCAAGTAGGATAAGGAGGCAGGATTCATTTCGATCAAGCATTGTTAATATATCAATCACGTGAGTGAGGGCCAATTCGGTGCTATGTCCACTAAGAAAGCCATACTGAGGTTGGTCCAGGAGGTGGTAATTTTCAAAGTGTGCACATAGTTGTGATTGGACTCATTTCTCCAGGAGTTTGGCAAGGGTAGGAATACTAAAGATAGGTCAGAAGTTGTTAAGATCTGCACTATCGGCTGTGGGTTTTTTAAATATAGGCGTTACCTGTGCCTCTTTGACGCATTCTGGGATCATACCTTGTGACAAGGAAGCATTGACTATCTTTTTTCAGAAGGGGGTGATTTCGTCCTTAACTAATTTGAAAATAATAGGTGGTAACGGGTCATTGAAGTGATTGGATGGGTTGATAATCCGCAGTACCTTTTTGATATCATTTTCGTTAAGGGGGGTAAAGGTGTCCCAGGAAGCGTTGTTCTTGATACCCCAGCTAGTTGGTGTTGTCTTGTCAGGAGCAGCCCATAGGAGTGTGGGTTCATTGGGTGGCAATAGTGTCTTCCTGGTTTCCAGATCAGTGATGATAAGCCTATTTTTTTCCGTACAAAAAACTGCCAATTCAACACAAGAGGAAGGTATGATGTCTGAAGCTGAGTGTTTAGGGGATGCTACCGATTGTTGTTTAACCAGTTCGAATAGTTTCTTGGGTCGATTCGCCGCTTGGTTAAGTTGGGTTCTGAAATAGTCCGCCTTGGCTGTCTTGATTTGTTTGTTATATGCACTTCTTACTGCTCTAAGGTGTTTTAGATTGTCAGCTGAAAGGGTGGTTCTCCAGGACCGTTCCAAGGCCCTTAGGTTACGCCGTTCAGAATTTAGGTTGCCATTGAACCATGGTTTTGAAATTATTGCAGGAACATTTTTTTGTTGGAGTGGGGCCATCAGAGCCACGATATTGGAAATGGAAGAGTTGTAGAATTCAGTGATAGCATATACTTCAGATGAATCCGAATGTGGAGAGAGGGCTTGATTGCAGCGGGTAGCTAGTTCAGCTGTATTGAAATCTCTGAGATCCCTTTTCCAGACCTAAATTTGTTTTTTTGTGTCTTACTCCGGTGAACCTCCGAGTTGATATGGAAGGAAATGATGTGATGGTCTGACCAATCACAAGGCATAATGGAATCCAAAGAGATGAATTGACCTTTGGAGATTATGAGATCTAAGGTTTCCCCTTTAGTGTGAGTAGGCTGGTCACAATGTTAAATCAAGTCGTGGTCGAGTAAAAATGGTTTTAGGCATGAGACTGCATGATCATTAGTGTTAGACCAGTGAAGGTTAAAATCTCCCAGGTAGATGTGAGACTGGGTTGAGTCTACATTGCCCGCAATGATTTCCAACAGTTGTTCAATGAAGGGGAGATTATCGCCTGGGGGATGGTAGAATGAGTGTAGTTTGCAGACCAGATGATTGTGAGAGGAGATACTGAGACAAAGGTATTCGCATGTTACCAGCGAAGATGACTCTGAAAGGGAGACCGCAAGCGTACTCCGGTGTATACAGGCTAGGCCGCCACCCAGCTTCTTGTCTCTGTCAAGACGAATTATGAATGCCTATACACATGTAATGTCTCATCTCTGCACCTCTCCAGAGCCTTTACACATATAATGTCTCATCTCTGCACCTCTCTAGAGCCTGTACACATATAACTTCTCATCTCTGCCCCTTTCCAGAGCCTGTAACCACAAAATATCACATCTCTGCCCCTCTCTAGAGCCTGTAACCACATAATATCTCATCTCTGCCTCTCTCCACAGTTTGTACACGTATAATGTCTCATCTCTGCTTCTGTCCAGAGTCTGTAACCACATAAAGTCTCAGCTCTGCCCCTCTCCAGAGCCTGTAACATCATAATGCCCCATTTCTACCTCACTCCACAGCATGTACACATATAATGTTCGCTCTCTACCTCTCCCCCCGTACATGTATAATGTGTCATTACTGCCTCTGTCTAGGCTTTTAACTACATAATGTCACATATCTGCCTCTCTCCACAGCCCGTACACATATAATGACCCATCTCTGCCTCTCTCTAAAATCGGTAACCACATAATGTCCAATCTCTGCCTCCCTTCACAGCTTGTGTACATATAAAGTCTCATCTCTGCCCCTCTCCAGAGCATGTAACCACATAATGTCCCATCTCTGCCTCTCTCCAGAGCCTGTAACCGCATAATGTCTCATCTCTGACCCTCTCCAGAGCCTGTAACCGCATATTGTCTCATCTCTGCCTCTCTCCACACCCTGTACACATATAATGTTTCGTCTCTGCCTCTCTCCAGAGCCTGTAACCACATATAGCATCCCATCTCTGCCTCTCTCCACAGCCTGTACATGTATAATGTACCATCTCTGCCTCTATGCAGAGCCTGTAACCACATAATGTCCCTACTCTGCCTCTCTCCACAGCCTGTACACATATAATGTCTCAACTCTGCCTCTCTCCACAGCCCGTACACATGTAACGTCTCATCTCTGACTCTGTCCACAGCCTGCACACATATAATGTCTCATCTCTGCCTCTCTCCACAGCCCGTACACATGTAACGTCTCATCTCTGCCTCTCTCCACAGCCCGTACACATGTAACGTCTCATCTCTGACTCTCTCCACAGCCTGTACACATATAATGTCTTATCTCTGCCCCTTTACAGAGGTTGTAACCACATAATGTCCCATCTCTGCCTCTCTTCACAGCTTGTTCATGTATAATGTCTCATCTCTGCCTCTCTCGATATCTGTGATCATATCATGTCTCATCTCAGCCCCTCTCCAGAGCCTGTAACCACATAGTGTCCCATCCTTGTCTCTCTCCACAGCCTGTACACTTATAATGTCCCACCTCTGCTTCTCCCCACAGCCTGTACACATATAATATCCCATCTCTGTCTCTCTGTACAGCTTGTACACATATTTTTGAAAATTAATCTATTTGATTTATCTTAAAGACACGAAAACAAAATGAATACAGTCAACTGTATGATATGACATATATACACTCTCCATACAGTCAGTGTGACATATGTCAAGAAGTACATAATATGAAAGTCTGATATAAAAAGGGCCAGCTTTAGGGTAGTGCGACTGGTGCGGTTGCACTGGGCGCTGACCTGTGGAGGCGGGCCCTGACCTCAGGGGGATGCTGTGTTTAGCAATATCTTATGATTGGAGAGTTGAGGGGCACCAAAAGTTAGTGTTGCACTTGATACCAACATCGATAAAGCCAGCTCTGTGTATACAAATACAGAGTGAATAATAATGAGTATGGTCATTATAATCACAGGCATGTATGCAGCTTCCAGACTGTCCAAACAATGGTCTGAACTTAAGAACTGGGAAAAGGGGGTGGAGGAGGGGGGGCCTGTTCCAAGGGTAGGTACAGCGAGATTCATTTTAACAATAATATCCGTGGTAGGAGAAAGGTAAGAGTGGCACAGGCGGGAACCAGTTCAGGTTTATTAAGACAAACTGTTTGGTACCAAACATTCCATAACACAGTGAAGCCTTCCTGGAGCTGGAGCTGGGGAACTCATAATTATGTGTGTCCAGCCCATGTACTCCCTTTGGCTTCCCTGTTCACTTACAATATATCCAAGAATCAAGATGGATAGTTCAAGGGCTTATCTTCTCTTGCATATTTGTCCTCACAGGAGATATAGCACACCCTGCCTTTGAACTATAAGGCCTGCTATAGGGCTGTCTTACCTGTATGTGATGGGGTGTCTGTGGGCATGGCATACAGGGATGTGTGCCATGTCGACTCTTTGGTTTCGTCTACACCAAGGCATGCAGTCTTCAATGGCAGTGGGCATGGCCTTGGTGAGAGGACCCTAGGGTGGCACAATTCATGCTGCTATCCTTGGGGACACTCTTCAGTGCCAATGATCATCAGCCTGTAACTTCCCCAGTTCAGAGGTCAGAAGCCCTGTCTGTACCGACAGATCCTGGGTAGAGGGAGGGTGGCAGGCAGAAGCAACCTGGGTTCGAGGTTTCAAGAGGACCTTGAGCGGAGCCAGACCCAGGCCCCCATATTTCAGTCGCTTGTCCACCTATAGGTTAGGGTGTTTAACACAGGTGTTGCAAGCAGACAAGCAGAGAAAAGGCTTTGGGGAAGGGTTATACAGGCTGAGAAGCAGAGAGAGCTTTAGGAGAGAGGTTATGGGCTGAGGAGCATAGACATCTGTGGCTTTCCGCAGAGCCTGTAACCCCATAATGTCCCATCTTTGCCTCTCTCCCCAGCCCGTACATATATAATGTGTCATCACAGCCTCTGTCCAGAGCCTGTAACCAAATGTCTCATCTCTACCTCTCTCCACAGCCCATAAACGTATACTGTCTCATCTCTACCTCCCTCCAGAGCTTGTAACCACATAATGTCTCACCTCTGCCTCTCTGCAAAGCCTGTACATGTATAAAGTCCTATCTCTGCTCCTCATTCTATTACTCCTCACCACTGAAGCCCTCTCTCTGCCCCTGTGCCTGTAACCACTCACCTTCGAAAACCACCTCTCTCGGCTCCTCAACCATAACTCTCACGTTTTGAAACCATCTCTTTCTGCTCCTCAGCTTGTAACTCCTCACCTTTCAAAGCCCTCTCTCTGCTCCTCAGCCTGTACCTCCTCACCTTTAAAGCCCTCTCTCTGCTCCTCAGCCTGTAACCCCTCACCTTTAAAGCCCTCTCTCTGCTCCTCAGCCTGTAACCCTTCCCCTTTTAAAGCCATCTCTCTGCTACTCAGCCTGTAACCCCTCACCTTTTAAAGCACTCTCTCTGCTCCTCAGCCTGCACCCCCTCACTTTTTAATGCCCTCTCTCTGCTCCTCAGCCTATAACCCCTCACCTTTTTCAACCCTCTCTCCCTTCTCCTTGGCCAGTAACCCCTCCCCTTTTAAAGCACTCTACCTGTTCCTTAGCTAGTAACCCCTCACCTTTTTTAAACCCACTCCCTCTGCTCCTCAGCCCATCACCTTTTAAATATCTCTCTCTGACTGTAACCCCTCACCTTCAAAAGCCCTCTCTTCGCTCATGTGTCTGTAACCACCTCCCCTTTTAAAGCCCTATCTCTGTAACTCAGCCTGTAACCCCTCACCTTTTAAAGCCTTCTCTTTGCTCCTTAGCCTGTAAGTCTTCACCTTTTAAAGCTTTCTCCCTACTTCCCGGCCTGTAACCCCTCACCTTTAAACCCTCTCTCTGCTCCTCTGCCTATGACCCATCACCTTTTAATGACCTCTTGATGCCCTCGGCCTCTAACCCATCACCTTTTAAAGTCCCTTCTCTCTGTTTCTTAGCTTGTTACCCATCACCTTTAAAAGCCCCAAAAACTATGCACCTCAGCCTGAAACACCTCACCTTTTAATGCCCTCTATAAGCCCTTGACCTGTAGCCCCTCACCTTTAAAAGCCCTCTAAACTATGCGCCTCAGCCTGAAACCCCTCACCATTAAAATCCATCTCTCTGCTCCTCAGCCTGGAACCCCTCTCCTTTTAAAGCAATCTCTCTGCTCGTCAGCCGGTAACCCATCCTCTTTTAAAGCCCTTTCTCTGATCCTCAGCCTGTAACCCCTCACCTTTAGAAGCCCTCTCTCTTTCAGCTCTTCAGCCTGTAACCCCTCACATTTTAAAGCCCTCTCTCTGCTCCTCAGCCTGTAACCCCTCGCCTTTTAAAGCCCTCTCTCTGCTCCACAGCCTGTAACCCATCACCTTTTAATGCCCCCTCTCTGATACTCAGCCTGTAACCCTCACCTTTTAAAGCCTTCTCTCTGCTCCACAGCCTATAACACCTCACCTTTTAAAGCCCTCTTACTGCTCTTCAGCCTACAACTCCTCACCTTTTAAAGCCCTCTCTCTGCTCCTCAGCCTATAACCCCTCACCTTTAAAGCCGCTCTTTGCTCCTCAGCCTGTAACACCTCATCTTTTAAAGCCCTCTCTCTGCTCCACAGCCTATAACACCTCATCTTTTAAAGCCCTCTCTCTGCTCCTCAGCCTTTAACCCCTCACCTTTTAAAGCCCTCTTACTGCTCTTCAGCCTACAACTCCTCACCTTTTAAAGCCCTCTCTCTGCTCCTCAGCCTATAACCCCTCACCTTTAAAGCCGCTCTTTGCTCCTCAGCCTGTAACACCTCATCTTTTAAAGCCCTCTCTCTGCTCCACAGCCTATAACACCTCACCTTTTAAAGCCCTCTCTCTGCTCCTCAGCCTATAACCCCTCACCTTTAAAGCCGCTCTTTGCTCCTCAGCCTGTAACACCTCATCTTTTAAAGCCCTCTCTCTGCTCCTCAGCCTATAACTCCTCACCTTTTAAAGCCCTCTCGCTGGTCCTCATCCTGTACCCCCTCAACTTTAACGCCCTCTCTCTGCTCTTCAGCCTGTAACCCCTCACCTTTTAAACCCTCTCTCTGCTCCTCAGCCTGAAACCCCTCACCTTTAAAGCCCTCTCTCTTTTTCTCAGCCTTTAACCCCTCACCTTTTAAAGCCCTCTCTCTGCTCCTCAGCCTTTAACCCCTCACCTTTTAAACGCTCTCTCTGCTCCTCAGCCTGTAACGCCTCACCCTTTAAAGCCCTCTCTCTGCTCCTCAACCTGTAAACCCTCAACTTTTAAAGCCCTCTCTCTGCTCCTCAGCCTGTAACCCCTCACCTTTTAAAGCCCTCTCTCTGTTTCTCAGCCTTTAACCCCTCACCTTTTAAACCCTCTCTCTGTTTCTCAGCCTTTAACCCCTCACCTTTTAAAGCCCTCTCTCTGCTCCTCAGCCTTTAACCCCTCACATTTTAAACCCTCTCTCTGCTCCTCAGCCTGTAACCCCTCACCTTTAAAGCCCTCTCTCCGCTCCTCAGCCTGTAACTCCTCACCTTTGAAACCCTCTCTCTGCTCCTCAGCCTGTAACCCCTCACCTTTAAAGCCCTCTGTCTGCTTCTCAGCCTGTAACCCCTCACCTTAAAAGCCCTCTCTCGGCTCCTCAGCCTGTAACCCCTCACCTGTTAAAGCCCTCTCTCTGTTCCTCAGCCTGTAACCCCTCACCTTTAAAGCCCTTCTCTGCTTCTCAGCCTGTAACCCCTCACCTTTTAAACCCTCTCTCTGCTCCTCAGCCTGTAACCCCTCACCTTTAAAGCTCTCTCTCTGCTTCTCAGCCTGTAACCCCTCACCTTTTAAACCCTCTCTCTGCTCCTCAGCCTGTAACCCCTCACCTCTAAAGCCCTCTCTCTGCTTCTCTGCCTGTAACCCCTCGCCTTTTAAACCCTCTCTCTGTTTCTCAGCATGTAACCCCTCACCTTTAACGCCCTCTCTCTGCTTCTCAGCCTGTAACCCCTCACCTTTTAAACCCTCTCTCTGTTTCTCAGCCTTTAACCCCTCACCTTTTAAAGCCCTCTCTCTGCTCCTCAGACTTTAACCCCTCACCTATTAAACGTTCTCTGCGCTCCTCAGCCTGTAACCCCTCACCCTTTAAAGCCCTCTCTCTGCTCCTCAACCTGTAACCCCTCAGCTTTTAAAGCCCTCTCTCTGCTCCTCGGCCTGTAACCCCTCACCTTTTAAAGCCCTCTCTCTGTTTCTCAGCCTTTAACCCCTCACCTTTTAAACCCTCTCTCTGTTTCTCAGCCTTTAACCCCTCACCTTTTAAAGCCTTCTCTCTGCTCCTCACCCTTTAACTCCTCACCTTTTAAACGCTCTCTGCTCCTCAGTCTGTAACCCCTCACCTTTTAAAGCCCTCTCTCTGCTCCTCAGCCTGTAACCCCTCACCTTTTAATGCTCTGTCTCTGCTCCGTAGCCTGTAACCCCTCACCTTTAAAGCCCTCTCTCTGCTCCTCAGCCTGTAACTCCTCACCTTTTAAAGCGCTCTCTCTGCTCCTCAGCCTGTAACCCCTCACCTTTAAAGCCCTTCTCTGCTTCTCAGCCTGTAACCCCTCACCTTTTAAACCCTCTCTCTGCTCCTCAGCCTGTAACCCCTCACCTTTAAAGCCCTCTCTCTGCTTCTCAGCCTGTAACCCCTCACCTTTTAAACCCTCTCTCTGCTCCTCAGCCTGTAACCCCTCACCTTTAAAGCCCTCTCTCTGCTTCTCTGCCTGTAACCCCTCGCCTTTTAAACCCTCTCTCTGTTTCTCAGCCTTCAACCTCTCACCTTTAAAGCCCTCTCTCTGCTTCTCAGCCTGTAACCCCTCACCTTTTAAACCCTCTCTCTGTTTCTCAGCCTTTAACCCCTCACCTTTTAAAGCCCTCTCTCTGCTCCTCAGACTTTAACCTCTCACCTTTTAAACGCTCTCTGTGCTCCTCAGCCTGTAACCCCTCACCTTTAAAGCCCTCTCTCTGCTTCTCAGCCTGTAACCCCCCACATCTTAAACCCTCTCTCTGCTCCTCAGCCTGTAACCCCTCACCTTTAAAGCCCTTCCTCTGCTTCTCTGCCTGTAACCCCTCGCCTTTTAAACCCTCTCTCTGTTTCTCAGCCTGTATCCCCTCACCTTCAAAGCCCTCTCTCTGCTTCTAAGCCTGTAACCCCTCACCTTTTAAACCCTCTCTCTGTTTCTCAGCCTTTAACCCCTCACCTTTTAAAGCCCTCTCTCTGCTCCTCAGACTTTAACCCCTCACCTTTTAAACGCTCTCTGCGCTCCTCAGCCTGTAACCCCTCACCCTTTAAAGCCCTCTCTCTGCTCCTCAACCTGTAACCGCTCAACTTTTAAAGCCCTCTCTCTGCTTCTCGGCCTGTAACCCCTCACCTTTTAAAGCCCTCTCTCTGTTTCTCAGCCTTTAACCCCTCACCTTTTAAACCCTCTCTCTGTTTCTCAGCCTTTAACCCCTCACCTTTTAAAGCCCTCTCTCTGCTCCTCGCCCTTTAACTCCTCACCTTTTAAACGCTCTCTGCTCCTCAGCCTGTAACCCCTCATCTTTTAAAGCCCTCTCTCTGCTCCTCAGCCTGTAACCCCTCACCTTTTAATGCCCTGTCTCTGCTCCGTAGCCTGTAACCCCTCACCTTTAAAGCCCTCTCTCTGCTTCTCAGCCTGTAACCCCTCACCTTTAAAGCCCTTCTCTGCTTCTCAGCCTGTAACCCTCACCCTTTAAAGCCCTCTCTCTGCCCTTCAACCTGTAACCGCTCAACTTTTAAAGCCCTCTCTCTGCTTCTCGGCCTGTAACCCCTCACCTTTTAAAGCCCTCTCTCTGTTTCTCAGCCTTTAACCCCTCACCTTTTAAAGCCCTCTCTCTGCTCCTCACCCTTTAACTCCTCACCTTTTAAACGCTCTCTGCTCCTCAGCCTGTAACCCCTCACCTTTTAAAGCACTCTCTCTGCTCCTCAGCCTGTAACCCTCACCTTTTAATGCCTTGTCTCTGCTCCTCTGCCTGTAACCCCTCACCTTTAAAGCCCTCTGTCTGCTTCTCAGCCTGTAACCCCTCACCTTTAAAGCCCTTCTCTGCTTCTCAGCCTGTAACCCCTCACCTTTTAAACCCTCTCTCTGCTCCTCAGCCTGTAACCCCTCACCTTTAAAGCCCGCTCTCTGCTTCTCAGCCTGTAACCCCTCACCTTTTAAACCCTCTCTCTGCTCCTCAGCCTGTAACCCCTCACCTTTAAAGCCCTCTCTTTGCTTCTCTGCCTGTATCCCCTCGCCTTTTAAACCCTCTCTCTGTTTCTCAGCCTGTAATCCTTCACCTTTAAAGACCTCTCTCTGCTTCTCAGCCTGTAACCCCTCACCTTTTAAACCCTCTCTCTGTTTCTCAGCCTTTAACCCCTCACCTTTTAAAGCCCTCTCTCTGCTCCTCAGGCTTTAACCCCTCGCCTTTTCAACGCCCTCTGTGCTCCTCAGCCTGTAACCCCTCACCCTTTAAAGCCCTCTCTCTGCTCCTCAACCTGTAACCCCTCAATTTTTAAAGCCCTCTCTCTGCTCCTCGGCCTGTAACCCCTCACCGTTTAAAGCCCTCTCTCTGTTTCTCAGCCTTTAACCCCTCACCTTTTAAACCCTCTCTCTGTTTCTCAGCCTTTAACCCCTCACCTTTTAAAGCCCTCTCTCTGCTCCTCAGCCTTTAACCCCTCACCTTTTAAACGCTCTCTCTGCTCTTTGGCCTGTTACCGCTCACCTTTTAATGCCCTCTCTGTTCCTCAGCCTTTAACCCCTCACCTTTTAATGCCCTGTTTCTGCTCCGTAGCCTGTACCCCTCACCTTTAAAGCCCTCTCTCTGCTCCTCAGCCTGTAACTCCTCACCTTTTAAAGCGCTCTCTCTGCTCCTCAACCTGTAACCCCTCAACTTTTAAAGCCCTCTCTCTGCTCCTCGGCCTGTAACCCCTCACCTTTTAAAGCCTTCTCTCTGTTTCTCAGCCTTTAACTCCTCACCTTTTAAACCCTCTCTCTGTTTCTCAGCCTTTAACCCCTCACCTTTTAAAGCCCTCTCTCTGCTCCTCAGCCTTTAACCCCTCACCTTTTAAACGCTCTCTATGCTCTTTGGCCTGTTACCGCTCACCTTTTAATGCCCTCTCTGTTCCTCAGCCTTTAACCCCTCACCTTTTAAAGCCCTCTCTCTGCTCCTCACCCTTTAACTCCTCACCTTTTAAAGCCCTCTCTCTGCTCCTCACCCTTTAACTCCTCACCTTTTAAAGCCCTCTCTCTGCTCCTCACCCTTTAACTCCTCACCTTTTAAACGCTCTCTGCTCCTCAGCCTGTAACTCCTCACCTTTTAAAGCCCTCTCTCTGCTCCTCAGCTTGTAACCCCTCACCTTTTAATGCCCTGTCTCTGCTCCGTAGCCTGTACCCCTCACCTTTAAAGCCCTCTCTCTGCTCCTCAGCCTGTAACTCCTCACCTTTTAAAGCGCTCTCTCTGCTCCTCAACCTGTAACGCCTCAATTTTTAAAGCCCTCTCTCTGCTCCTCGGCCTGTAATCCCTCACCGTTTAAAGCCCTCTCTCTGTTTCTCAGCCTTTATCCCCTCAACTTTTAAACCCTCTCTCTGTTTCTCAGCCTTTAACCGCTCACCTTTTAAAGCCCTCTCTCTGCTCCTCACCCTTTAACTCCTCACCTTTTAAACGCTCTCTGCTCCTCAGCCTGTAACCCCTCACCTTTTAAAGCCCTCTCTCTGCTCCTCAGCCTGTAACCCCTCACCTTTTAATGCCCTCTCTCTGCTCCTCAGCCTGTAACTCCTCACCTTTTAAACCCTCTCTCTGTTTCTCAGCCTTTAACCCCTCACCTTTTAAAGCCCTCTCTCTGCTCCTCAGCCTTTAACCCCTCACCTTTTAAACGCTCTCTATGCTCTTTGGCCTGTTACCGCTCACCTTTTAATGCCCTCTCTGTTCCTCAGCCTTTAACCCCTCACCTTTTACCAGTCTGAACCACCGCGGTGGTATAGGGTACGGATGATTTTGTAGCTGATATAAGAGGCGCGGAAGGGCCACCATTTTAAAGATGGCCGACCGGCCATAGATGTTCAAGGGCATGCGGGACCACGTAGTCATGTCGGATCGGATACGCTCCCACACCGGCACGATGTTACGCGCCCAGGAGACTCCTGGAATGTCTGTTAGAAATATCCCTAGGTACTTAAGTCCGCCTCTCGCTTCCTGCAGTGCCCCGGCCCAGGGCCCCAGGTCTCGGCGCTCCCCAAGCACCCACAGCTGTGATTTGCGTACGTTCAGGCGAAGGCCCGACACCTCCCCGAAGACACGCATGATGTCGAGGACTCGTGGTCCAGATCTGTTCAGGTCCGTGAGGAAGAAGAGGACATCATCGGCGTACAGTGCAAGTCTGTCGGAGGGTCCCCCAGTCCACTCAATGCCCCGCATCTGTGCATCGATTCGGACCCACGCCGCCATGGGCTCCATGGCTAGGGCAAAGAGATACGGTGAAAGGGGGCAACCCTGTCTGGTGCCTCTACCGATGGGAAATGGAGCCGATGTTGCCCCAGCCACTCTCACCGACGCCGTGAGATCAGTATACAACAAATGAATATAGGATAGGAAGCGGGGCCCTAGATTCAATCGGGACAAAAGGGCCCGGAGGTAGACCCAGCTCACGGAGTCAAAGGCCCTGTCAATGTCGGCCAGTAAAAGGGCCGCTGGTATCCCCGCTGTCCGGACTGCCTCCAGCACCACCTGCGCACGCCGGATATTGTGGCGCGTCGCCCTGTGGGGCATAAATCCGGCCTGATCCGGGTGCACGAGCGCCGTAATGTATGGGAGAAGGCGATTAGCTAACGCCTTTGCAAGAATTTTGGCTTCAGTGTTTAGTAGCGATATCGGTCGGTAGGACTCAGGTCGGTCCGGAGGCCTCCCTGGTTTGCAGAAGACCACTATTTCAGCATGCCGCCAGTCCCTCGGGAGTCGGCCACAATCCCTGGCTTCTTCCAACGCTCTACCATAGTAGGAGCCCAGTTGGAGGTGAAAGGTCTTAAAGAATTCACAGGGAAAACCGTTGGGCCCGGGGGCCCTGCCCGTGTTCAGTTCTCCGAGGGCCGTACCCAGTTCCTCCGCCGATAGGGGGAGGTCCAGGGCATCTCGCTCCTCGTCCGAGAGCGATCGTGGCGGGAGATCAGCCAGGAACTTATCCACGTCGCTTGGCGAAAGAAGTTCCCGAGGGGCGTACTGGGCCTCGTAATACCGCGCAAATGCGGCCGCCAGGGCCGATGGGGTAGTGATGGACCCACCCGACTCATCTCGCAGACAAGGCAGAGACTGCGCGTGAAAAGTGCTTTGGCATAGTCTATAGAGCATCGAGCTGGACTTGTCACCCCACTGATATATCCGACTCTGAGTCGCCAACCACAACTGGCGAGCCTCGTCTAACTGCAAGGAGGCATAGGACTGTTGCAGCAATAGAAGGCGTCTCACATCTTCTTCACTCCCGTCAGCACCGCATCTATGTTCTTGGTCCCTAACACGCTCGGCCGCCTGAACCAAGTCCTCCCTACGCTGCCTGCGGTCAGCCGCACACCAGGCAATGTCCACGCCACGTAGCGTGGGCTTCAAGGCCTCCCAGAGGGTCACGGCATCAATATCAGGGTGATCATTATCACTCCAGTAATGCGCAATTGCCTCTCTCATATGAGACCGATAGGGTTCTCGCTGCAGGTGCCATGTGGAGAGACGCCACCTGAAGGGCTGCCGCCGCCTGTCTAGGGAGAGGTCTAGCAGAACAGGCGAATGGTCTGATAGGCCCCGTGGTAAAATTTGTGTGTTATCGACCCTCCCGACCCAGGCCAGGGGAACGAACAAGTAATCGAGTCTAGAAAAGGACTTGTGCACTGGTGAGACGTAGGTGTATTCGCGGTGTTGAGCATGCTGATGGCGCCACGTATCAGCCCACCCCATGCCTCTCACCATACCATCTAGCTTAGTAGGTGTGTCCGATACCACCTCACCCCCCAACCTGTAGCGGTCCACTCGGGCATTCATCACATCATTCCAGTCCCCGCCAACAACTGCCATAACATTCGGGATTTCAGCCCACACTCCGAACAACTTTTCAATCAGAGCACTTTGCAGCGGGGGCGGAGCATACACACTCCCAAAGACGACCTGTTCCGTCCCTATCTTGCCCTGGATAAATACATATCTGCCCTGTGGGTCAGCCCATTGAGTTTCATGAGTGTAGGACAGCCTGCGGTGCACCAGTATAGCCACCCCCCGGGAACCTCTCGCAAATCCTGCATGGAACACTTGATTGTAACCATACCTCTGAAGGCTAAGGGTCTTGGAGCCCAAGAGGTGGGTCTCCTGTAAAAGCAAGACATCGGCCTTGTCCCTCTTCCCTTGGCGTAGGACTGCCCCTCTTTTGACCCTATCTAACATCCCCCGCACATTCCAGCTCACAACACGCAGTAATGCCCTCTGCAAGCTCGTTTCAGGAGTTTCATCCGCCATCTAGGGATGTGAAGTCAGGTAATTCATGCGGCAAGGGCCCCACACATCCATCTCGTAACGACAAGGTCCAGGAAAGCACTGTGCAGTTGAACGCTTCTCCCCTCCCCACCCCCCCTCGGAGCACCAACCCATCTGCCCCGCAAACCCACAAACCCCCACTAACTCCCCCCTCCCTCCCCCAACTTCTATGCAGCCCACAACTATCTCCCCACCCCCCCACCCCATACCTCAGTAACATTGAAGTACTTGTCGCGGTATAGCTAGATACTAGCCCCCAACGGGAGGCCAACGTCCCACTATGCCAATGGATCCCAACCAACTGTCCACCCACTCCCAACTAACCCTTAACCCAACTAGCTACTCTACCGTTCAGGGTGATGCCCGCCCACTCACGAGCATTCCCTAACCTGCGTCACATTCTCATAATGGCGGCATGAGTCACGATGTATGTCGCCAGTTCCCTCTATCAAGCTGTACGGTGGGCAGGATCCAGGGGGCGGTGCAGCCGCCCAGAGAGACACCCAGCAGAGCTAGGGTAGCATGCACGGTCAGGGCCCCGGTGCCGGAGCCTCGTCTGCAGTGTCACCCCCAGACACCCCATCTTTAGGCTGGCGGTTTCTCTGTGAGCGTGCCCGCCAATTGCTCCTACTGCGTGATCTCCTGGGGGTCCTCGGGGGTCTGGTCGCAGAGGAGGAGTCAGAGTCTCTTCTCGGAGGGGTATGAACCTTGACCCTCACCGTCTCATCAGTCCATTCAAATACCTCCTCCGGGGTGTTGAAGAACAGCGTCTTAGACTGAAACACCACTCGCAGGCGGGCTGGGTAAAGCAAAGCATATTGAATTTTCAGTTCTCTCAGCCGAGCCTTCGCCGCAGTGAATGATTGGCGCTGTTGCTGCACCAATTTAGTATAATCGGGGAAGACCAATATTTTGTGGTTGTCGTACATTACTGGCTCCTTGTCCCTCGCCTGCCTCAATATGACGTCGCGGTCATGATAGTTTAGGAGTTTGGCAATGACCGGACGGGGGTGAGCTCCAGTCGGAGGCTTCGGACGAAGAGCACGATGAGCCCGCTCAATGACGAAACACCTCGACACAGAGTCCGGGGGGAGCCATCCCTCCAGCCACTGGGCGAGGAAGGCCTCCATATTGCCCTTCTCGCAGTCCTCCGGAAAGCCCACGAAGCGCAGATTGTTCCTTCGCGCCCGACCTTCAGCATCTTCGACGCGGCGCGCCAGTCCCTTCTGTATCCCCTCCATAGCCGCCACTTTCTTTTTAAGGACCACCACATCGTCCTCCACATCTGTGATTCTGGCTTCAGTTTCGGTTATGCGAGCCACTGCGTTGCGCAAATCTTGCCGGAGCAGCGTGACATCAGCCCCAACTGCCCCTATTTTTGCGTCCAGTGCATCTCTTGACTGAGTGATGGCCGCCAAGATAGCCGCGTTGTCTGGGGCAGTCGCCGGTCCCGGGGGGCCACCAGACGCTCCGGCCCCACCACTCGGCCCCGTGAATTTGTCAATGGGTCCTTGCTTCGGGGCGCCACCGCTATTGCCGCCCCGCGTCATCGTGAGGAACAACCCGTGGCACAGTGTCCCAACAGCTGTATATATCTGCCCACCCACGAGGTAGAGCCTCCGGGAGGCGGTGCAGCTTCCAGGCGCGTAGCTCCTCACCGGGCCACCAGGCACAGCGGCGGGGACACCGTGCGCAGCGGCGGCAAGACTCTCCGGGTAAAACAAGTCACAACAGTGGGCCCTCCTCAACGGGGTCGACCAAGCCCACTCACTCGCACACCCTCTGGGCCGTGGCGTAGATGGACAACAGTCCTAGTGTAGCACAGCAGCAAGGAGATCTGGGCGCCAGGGGTAAAGTACACGAGCCCCTCGGGCTCACTGTCTGGTGGTTCGTGTCGCAAGCAGGCACTGATTGACCGGCAATGGAAGGAAGCTGAGCGGCGCCACTGTCAGAGGGGGGGGGGGGAAAGGCCGATCTGAGCCCAGCAGGCCCCAGGGGTCCGGGCCCCCTCGCGGTCCGAGCTGACCGCCGAGTGAGTGCCCTCCGTCGTCAAGGGAGGCCCCCCCCCTCCGCACTACCACCCAAGCCGCAGCAGCCGCTCACCTCTTTGTCCCGGCGATCCAGCAGGCAGGCCGGTCCCAGGGCCCCCGGCCGTCCTCAGTGTCCCGAGCCAGGATCAGCCGCGCCTCCAGTCGGGCTCCCACAGGACTCAAGGGCTCGGCTCCAGCAAATGGTGCAGAGCGCACCGCAACAGGGTCCGCCCCGCCGCAGCACACACCCGCCGAACCGTCACCGGATGGATTCCTCCACTGCCGAGGATGAGGCGCCGGGCCGGGGAGACTCCGCGCCCCAGGGTGCATCCGCCTCAGGCCTGGTTCCGATGACCGGTCTCGGATTCAAGGTGGCCCCCAGCGCCGTCGCACTTCCGGCCGGACCCCGCAGAACTCGAGGGCCCGGCTCCAGCGCGCGAAGAAGGCCCCACCGCTCCGGGCCGCGTCTCGCCGGCACCGTCGCTCGATGGTCGCCCAAAGCGCTACCGGAGCTCACCCCCAGACATCGGCCAAGGAGGGCTGGAGCTTGGAATCCGCAGGTTAGGGCGATGCAGGAGAAAAGTGCAGGATATTAATACGGCGGGACGGAGCTCGCTCAAGCCACGTCCGCCATGCTAGCCGCTTCGGCCACGCCCCCAACCTCTCACCTTTTAAACCCTCTCTCTGTTTCTCAGCCTTTAACTCCTCACCTTTTAAAGCCCTCTCTCTGCTCCTCACCCTTTAACTCCTCACCTTTTAAACGCTCTCTGCTCCTCAGCCTGTAACCCCTCACCTTTTAAAGCCCTCTCTCTGCTCCTCAGCTTGTAACGCCTCACCTTTTAATGCCTTGTCTCTACTCTGTAACCCCTCACCTTTAAAGCCCTCTCTCTGCTCCTCAGCCTGTAACTCCTCACCTTTTAAAGCACTCTCTCTGCTCCTCAGCCTGTAACCCCTCACCTTTTAATGCCCTCTCTCTGCTCCTCAGCTTGTAACCCCTCACCTTTAAAGCCCTCTGTCTGCTTCTCAGCCTGTAACCCCTCACCTTTAAAAAAGCCCTCTCTCTGCTTCTCAGCCTGTAACCCCTCACCTTTAAAGCCCTCTGTCTGCTTCTCAGCCTGTAACCCCTCACCTTTAAAGCCCTCTGTCTGCTTCTCAGCCTGTAACCCCTCACCTTTAAAGCCCTCTCTCTGCTTCTCAGCCTGTAACCCCTCACCTTTAAAGCCCACTCTTTGCTCCTCAGCCTGTAACCCCTAAACCTTTAAAGACCTCTCTCTGCTCCTCAGCCTGTAACTCCTCACCTTTTAAAACGCTCTCTCTGCACCTCAGCCTGTAACCCCTCACCTTTTAATGCCCTGTCTCTGCTCCTCTGCCTGTAACCCCTCACCTTTAAAGCCCTCTGTCTGCTTCTCAGCCTGTAACCCCCTCACCTTTAAAAAAGCCCTCTCTCTGCTTCTCAGCCTGTAACCCCTCACCTTTAAAGCCCTCTGTCTGCTTCTCAGCCTGTAACCCCTCACCGTTAAAGCCGCCTCTCTGCTTCTCAGCCTGTAACCCCTCATTTTTAAAGCCCTCTCTCTGCTTCTCAGCCTGTAACCCCTCACCTTTAAAGCCCGCTCTTTGCTCCTCAGCCTGTAACCCCTCGCCTTTAATGCCCTCTCTCTGCTCCTCAGCCTGTAACCCCTCACCTTTAAAGCCATCTCTCAGCTCCTTAGCCTGTAACCCCTCACCTTTAAAGCACTCTCTCTGCTCCTCAGCCTGTAACCCCTCACCTTTAAAGCCATCTCTCAGCTCCTCAGCCTGTAAACCCTCACCTTTAAAGCCATCTCTCAGCTCCTTAGCCTGTAACCCCTCACCTTTAAAGCACTCTCTCTGCTCCTCAGCCTGTAACCCCTCACCTTTAAAGCCATCTCTCAGCTCCTCAGCCTGTAACCCCTCACCTTTAAAGCCATCTCTCAGCTCCTTAGCCTGTAACCCCTCACCTTTAAAGCACTCTCTCTGCTCCTCAGCCTGTAACCCCTCACCTTTAAAGCCCTCTCTCTGTTTCTCAGCCTTTAACCCCTCACCTTTAAAGCCATCTCTCAGCTCCTTAGCCTGTAACCCCTCACCTTTAAAGCCATCTCTCAGCTCCTCAGCCTGTAACCCCTCACCTTTAAAGCCATCTCTCAGCTCCTTAGCCTGTAACCCCTCACCTTTAAAGCCATCTCTCAGCTCCTCAGCCTGTAACCCCTCACCTTTAAAGCCATCTCTCAGCTCCTTAGCCTGTAACCCCTCACCTTTAAAGCACTCTCTCTGCTCCTCAGCCTGTAACCCCTCACCTTTAAAGCCATCTCTCAGCTCCTCAGCCTGTAACCCCTCACCTTTAAAGCCATCTCTCAGCTCCTTAGCCTGTAACCCCTCACCTTTAAAGCACTCTCTCTGCTCCTCAGCCTGTAACCCCTCACCTTTAAAGCCATCTCTCAGCTCCTTAGCCTGTAACCCCTCACCTTTAAAGCCATCTCTCAGCTCCTCAGCCTGTAACCCCTCACCTTTAAAGCCATCTCTCGGCTCCTTAGCCTGTAACCCCTCACCTTTAAAGCCATCTCTCAGCTCCTCAGCCTGTAACCCCTCACATTTAAAGCCATCTCTCAGCTCCTTAGCCTGTAACCCCTCACCTTTAAAGCACTCTCTCTGCTCCTCAGCCTGTAACCCCTCACTTTTAAAGCCATCTCTCAGCTCCTCAGCCTGTAACCCCTCACCTTTAAAGCCCTCTCTCTGCTCCTCAGCCTGTAACCCCTCACCTTTAAAGCACTCTCTCTGCTCCTCAGCCTGTAACCCCTCACCTTTAAAGCCATCTCTCAGCTCCTCAGCCTGTAACCCCTCACCTTTAAAGCCATCTCTCAGCTCCTTAGCCTGTAACCCCTCACCTTTAAAGCACTCTCTCTGCTCCTCAGCCTGTAACCCCTCACCTTTAAAGCCATCTCTCAGCTCCTTAGCCTGTAACCCCTCACCTTTAAAGCCATCTCTCAGCTCCTCAGCCTGTAACCCCTCACCTTTAAAGCCATCTCTCAGCTCCTTAGCCTGTAACCCCTCACCTTTAAAGCCATCTCTCAGCTCCTCAGCCTGTAACCCCTCACCTTTAAAGCCATCTCTCAGCTCCTCAGCCTGTAACCCCTCACCTTTAAAGCCCTCTCTCTGCTCCTTAGCCTGTAACCCCTCACCTTTAAAGCACTCTCTCTGCTCCTCAGCCTGTAACCCCTCACCTTTAAAGCCATCTCTCAGCTCCCCAGCCTGTAACCCCTCACCTTTAAAGCCATCTCTCAGCTCCTTAGCCTGTAACCCCTCACCTTTAAAGCACTCTCTCTGCTCCTCAGCCTGTAACCCCTCACCTTTAAAGCCATCTCTCAGCTCCTTAGCCTGTAACCCCTCACCTTTAAAGCCATCTCTCAGCTCCTCAGCCTGTAACCCCTCACCTTTAAAGCCATCTCTCAGCTCCTTAGCCTGTAACCCCTCACCTTTAAAGCCATCTCTCAGCTCCTCAGCCTGTAACCCCTCACCTTTAAAGCCATCTCTCAGCTCCTTAGCCTGTAACCCCTCACCTTTAAAGCACTCTCTCTGCTCCTCAGCCTGTAACCCCTCACCTTTAAAGCCATCTCTCAGCTCCTCAGCCTGTAACCCCTCACCTTTAAAGCCATCTCTCAGCTCCTTAGCCTGTAACCCCTCACCTTTAAAGCCATCTCTCAGCTCCTCAGCCTGTAACCCCTCACCTTTAAAGCCATCTCTCAGCTCCTTAGCCTGTAACCCCTCACCTTTAAAGCACTCTCTCTGCTCCTCAGCCTGTAACCCCTCACCTTTAAAGCCATCTCTCAGCTCCTTAGCCTGTAACCCCTCACCTTTAAAGCCCTCTCTCTGCTCCTCAGCCTGTAACCCCTCACCTTTAAAGCCCTCTCTCTGCTCCTCAGCCTGTAACCCCTCACCTTTAAAGCCCTCTCTCTCTGCTCCTCAGCCTGTAACCCCTCCCCTTTTAAAGCAATCTCTCTGCTCCTCAGCCTGTAACCCCTCACCTTTAAAGCCCTCTCTCTGCTCCTCAGCCTGTAACCCCTCACCTTTAAACCCTCTCTCTCTGCTCCTCAGCCTGTAACCCCTCCCCTTTTAAAGCACTCTCTCTGCTCCTCAGCCTGTAACCCCTCACCTTTAAAGCCATCTCTCAGCTCCTTAGCCTGTAACCCCTCACCTTTAAAGCCCTCTCTCTGCTCCTCAGCCTGTAACCCCTCACCTTTAAAGCCCTCTCTCTGCTCCTCAGCCTGTAACCCCTCACCTTTAAAGCCCTCTCTCTCTGCTCCTCAGCCTGTAACCCCTCCCCTTTTAAAGCAATCTCTCTGCTCCTCAGCCTGTAACCCCTCACCTTTAAAGCCCTCTCTCTGCTCCTCAGCCTGTAACCCCTCACCTTTAAACCCTCTCTCTCTGCTCCTCAGCCTGTAACCCCTCCCCTTTTAAAGCAATCTCTCTGCTCCTCAACCTGTAACCCCTCACCTTTAAACCCTCTCTCTCTGCTCCTCATCCTGTAACCCCTCCCCTTTTAAAGCCCTCTCTCTGCTCCTCAGCCTGCATCCCTCTGTTTTTCCTCCGCCTGTAACCTTGCAGTGTTTAATCATGAAACCTGCACCCAATTAAATTTACTCCTGAGCCCGTAACATGATTGTCGGTGCCTGAGGGTGTAGAGTGTGATGCCCCTCCCACCTCCACAGCATGCAGCCCCCCCGTTCCGCCCCCCCCTCCACCCCGGGCTCCTCCCTTCCCCTGACTTTCTATTCACAGAAAGAGGAAGAGGAAGTGTGCTGCGCTTTCAGTGTTTGTTGCCCGCTGTCCCTTCTGCTCTCACTTCAGCTTTACTTCCCCCGGTGGGTGGGGGGTTCACGGACCCGCCCCTCTCTGATGAACTGACTACACAGGAGATGTGACTGCTCTGAGGGGTGCTGCGAGCTGAACGTCGCACTGGTGAGTGATGCTGAAATATTGGGGTACAGGTTTGCGGGAGGGCGGGGCCTATGCAGCTGTGTGCCAGGGGGCGTGGCGAAGGGGCCCTTGGGGTGGTGCGGGGAGCCGAGTCTGTCGGATTCTGTCTGCGTCTCACCAACCCGGGTTTAACTTACATGTGTCTCACCCTGGATGTATGATGGAAACGACCCGCCAGCATAACGTGTGATCTGTGGCTATTATATCATGTTATGTTACCCGTGATCAGTGCCGCCTTGGACCTTTAATTAGCTGCACTGGGATGAGAGCTGCTGGTGGGCACTGCCAGAGGAATGAGAGCTGCTGGTGGGCACTGCCAGAGGAATGAGAGTTGCTGGTGGGCACAGCCAGAGGAATGAGAGTTGCTGGTGGGCACAGCCAGAGGAATGGGAGCTGCTGGTGGGCACTGGCAGAGGAATGAGAGCTGCTGGTGGGCACAGCCAGAGGAATGAGAGTTGCTGGTGGGCACAGCCAGAGGAATGAGAGCTGCAGGTGGGCACTGGCTGAGGAATGAGATCTGCTGATGGGCACAACCAGAGGAATGAGAGCTGCTGGTGGGCACAACCAGAGGAATGAGAGCTGCAGGTGGGCACTGCCAGAGGAATGAGAGCTGCTGGTGGGCACTGGCAGAGGAGTGAGAGCTGCTGGTGGGCACTGGCAGAGGAGTGAGAGCTGCTGGTGGGCACTGGCAGAGGAGTGAGAGCTGCTGGTGGGCACTGCCAGAGGAATGAGAGCTGCTGGCGGGCACTGGCAGAGGAGTGAGAGCTGCTGGTGGGCACTGGCAGAGGTGTGAGAGCTGCAGGTGGGCACTGGCAGAGGAGTGAGAGCTGCAGGTGGGCACAACCAGAGGAATGAGAGCTGCAGGTGGGCACTGGCTGAGGAATGAGAGCTGCAGGTGGGCACTGGCTGAGGAATGAGAGCTGCTGGTGGGCACTGGCAGAGGAGTGAGAGGTGCTGGTGGGCACTGCCAGAGGAATGAGAGCTGCTGGCGGGCACTGGCAGAGGAGTGAGAGCTGCTGGCGAGCACTGCCAGAGGAATGAGAGCTGCTGGTGGGCACAACCAGAGGAATGAGAGCTGCTGGTGGGCACAACCAGAGGAATGAGAGCTGCAGGTGGGCACTGCCAGAGGAATGAGAGCTGCAGGTGGGCACTGGAAGAGGAATGAGAGCTGCAGGTGGGCACTGGCAGAGGAATGAGAGCTGCAGGTGGGCACTGCCAGAGGAATGAGAGCTGCAGGTGAGCACAGCCAGAGGAATGAGAGCTGCAGGTGGGCACTGCCAGAGGAATGAGAGCTGCAGGTGGGCACTGGCAGAGGAGTGAGAGCTGCAGGTGGGCACTGGCAGAGGAGTGAGAGCTGCTGGCGGGCACTGGCAGAGGAGTGAGAGCTGCAGGTGGGCACTGGCAGAGGAGTGAGAGGTGCTGGTGGGCACTGCCAGAGGAATGAGAGCTGCTGGCGGGCACTGGCAGAGGAGTGAGAGCTGCTGGCGGGCACTGCCAGAGGAATGAGAGCTGCTGGTGGGCACAACCAGAGGAATGAGAGCTGCTGGTGGGCACAACCAGAGGAATGAGAGCTGCAGGTGGGCACTGCCAGAGGAATGAGAGCTGCAGGTGGGCACTGGAAGAGGAATGAGAGCTGCAGGTGGGCACTGGCAGAGGAATGAGAGCTGCAGGTGAGCACAGCCAGAGGAATGAGAGCTGCAGGTGGGCACTGCCAGAGGAATGAGAGCTGCAGGTGGGCACTGGCAGAGGAATGAGAGCTGCAGGTGGGCACTGGCAGAGGAATGAGAGCTGCAGGTGGGCACTGGCAGAGGAATGAGAGCTGCTGGTGGGCACTGGAAGAGGAATGAGAGCTGCAGGTGGGCACTGGCAGAGGAATGAGAGCTGCAGGTGGGCACTGGAAGAGGAATGAGAGCTGCAGGTGGGCACTGGCAGAGGAATGAGAGCTGCAGGTGGGCACTGGCAGAGGAGTGAGAGCTGCTGGTGGGCACAGCCAGAGGAATGTGAGCTGCTGGTGGGCACTGGCAGAGGAATGAGAGCTGCAGGTGGGCACAGCCAGAGGAATGGGAGCTGCTGGTGGGCACTGGCAGAGGAATGAGAGCTGCAGGTGGGCACTGGCAGAGGAATGAGAGCTGCAGGTGGGCACTGGCAGAGGAATGAGAGCTGCTGGTGGGCACTGGCAGAGGAGTGAGAGCTGCTGGTGGGCACAGCCAGAGGAATGAGAGCTGCTGGTGGGCGCAGTCAGAGGAATGAGAGCTGCTGGCGGGTGCTGGCAGAGGAATGAGAGCTGCTGGTGGGCGCTGGCAGAGGAATGAGAGCTGCTGGTGGGTACTGGCTGAGGAATGAGAGCTGCTGGTGGGCACAGCCAGAGGAATGAGAGCTGCTGGCGGGCGCTGGCAGAGGAATGAGAGCTGCTGGTGGGCGCTGGCAGAGGAATGAGAGCTGCTGGTGGGCACTGGCTGAGGAATGAGAGCTGCTGGTGGGCACAGCCAGAGGAATGAGAGCTGCTGGCGGGCGCTGGCAGAGGAATGAGAGCTGCTGGTGGGCGCTGGCAGAGGAATGAGAGCTGCTGGTGGGCACTGGCTGAGGAATGAGAGCTGCTGGTGGGCACAGCCAGAGGAATGAGAGCTGCTGGCGGGCGCTGGCAGAGGAATGAGAGCTGCTGGTGGGCGCTGGCAGAGGAATGAGAGCTGCTGGTGGGCACAGGCTGAGGAATGAGAGCTGCTGGTGGGCACAGCCAGAGGAATGAGAGCTGCTGGCGGGCGCTGGCAGAGGAATGAGAGCTGCAGGTGGGCACTGGCTGAGGAATGAGAGCTGCTGGTGGGCGCTGGCAGAGGAGTGAGAGCTGCTGGTGGACGCTGGCAGAGGAATGAGAGCTGCTGGTGGGCACAGGCTGAGGAATGAGAGCTGCTGGTGGGCACAGCCAGAAGAATGAGAGCTGCTGGCGGGCGCAGTCAGAGGAATGAGAGCTGCTGGCGGGCGCTGGCAGAGGAGTGAGAGCTGCTGGTGGGCGCTGGCAGAGGAATGAGAGCTGCTGGTGGGCACAGGCTAAGGAATGAGAGCTGCTGGCGGGCGCTGTCAGAGGAATGAGAGCTGCTGGTGGGCACAGGCTGAGGAATGAGAGCTGCTGGTGAGCACTGGCAGAGGAATGAGAGCTGCTGGTGATCACTGGCAGAGGAATGAGAGCTGTTGGCGGGCGCTGGCAGAGGAATGAGAGCTGACGGTGGGCACTGGCAGAGGAGTGAGAGCTGCTGGTGGGCACAGCCAGAGGAATGAGAGCTGCTGGTGGGCACTGGCATAGGAATGAGAGCTGCTGTTGGGCACAGGCTGACGAATGAGAGCTGCAGGTGGGCACTGGCAGAAGAAGGAGAGCTGCTGGTGGGCACTGGCATAGGAATGAGAGCTGCTGGTGGGCACAGGCTGAGGAATGAGAGCTGCTGGTGGGCACTGGCAGAAGAATGAGAGCTGCTGGTGGGCACTGGCAGAGGAATGAGAGCTGCTGGTGGGCACAGGCAAAGGTGTGAGCGCTGCTGGTGGGCACTGGCAGAGGAGTGAGAGCTGCTGGTGGGTGCTGGCAGAGGAATGAGAGCTGCTGGTGGGCACTGGCAGAGGAATGAGAGCTGCTGGTGGGCACTGCTAGAGGAATGAGAGCTGCTGGTGGGCACTGCCTGAGGAATGAGAGCTGCTGGCGGGCACTGCCAGAGGAATGAGAGCTGCAGGTGGGCACTGGCAGAGGAATGAGAGCTGCAGGTGGGCACTGGCAGAGGAATGAGAGCTGCTGGTGGGCACTGGCAGAGGAATGAGAGCTGCTGGTGGGCACTGGCTGAGGAATGAGACCTGCTGGTGGGCGCAGTCAGAGGAATGAGAGCTGCTGGCGGGCGCTGGCAGAGGAATGAGAGCTGCTGGTGGGCGCTGGCAGAGGAATGAGAGCTGCTGGTGGGCACTGGCTGAGGAATGAGAGCTGCTGGTGGGCACAGCCAGAGGAATGAGAGCTGCTGGCGGGCGCTGGCAGAGGAATGAGAGCTGCTGGTGGGCGCTGGCAGAGGAATGAGAGCTGCTGGTGGGCACTGGCTGAGGAATGAGAGCTGCTGGTGGGCACAGCCAGAGGAATGAGAGCTGCTGGCGGGCGCTGGCAGAGGAATGAGAGCTGCTGGTGGGCGCTGGCAGAGGAATGAGAGCTGCTGGTGGGCACAGGCTGAGGAATGAGAGCTGCTGGTGGGCACAGCCAGAGGAATGAGAGCTGCTGGCGGGCGCTGGCAGAGGAATGAGAGCTGCAGGTGGGCACTGGCTGAGGAATGAGAGCTGCTGGTGGGCGCTGGCAGAGGAGTGAGAGCTGCTGGTGGACGCTGGCAGAGGAATGAGAGCTGCTGGTGGGCACAGGCTGAGGAATGAGAGCTGCTGGTGGGCACAGCCAGAAGAATGAGAGCTGCTGGCGGGTGCAGTCAGAGGAATGAGAGCTGCTGGCGGGCGCTGGCAGAGGAGTGAGAGCTGCTGGTGGGCGCTGGCAGAGGAATGAGAGCTGCTGGTGGGCACAGGCTAAGGAATGAGAGCTGCTGGCGGGCGCTGTCAGAGGAATGAGAGCTGCTGGTGTGCACAGGCTGAGGAATGAGAGCTGCTGGTGAGCACTGGCAGAGGAATGAGAGCTGCTGGTGATCACTGGCAGAGGAATGAGAGCTGTTGGCGGGCGCTGGCAGAGGAATGAGAGCTGACGGTGGGCACTGGCAGAGGAGTGAGAGCTGCTGGTGGGCACAGCCAGAGGAATGAGAGCTGCTGGTGGGCACTGGCATAGGAATGAGAGCTGCTGTTGGGCACAGGCTGACGAATGAGAGCTGCAGGTGGGCACTGGCAGAAGAATGAGAGCTGCTGGTGGGCACTGGCATAGGAATGAGAGCTGCTGGTGGGCACAGGCTGAGGAATGAGAGCTGCTGGTGGGCACTGGCAGAAGAATGAGAGCTGCTGGTGGGCACTGGCAGAGGAATGAGAGCTGCTGGTGGGTACAGGCAAAGGTGTGAGCGCTGCTGGTGGGCACTGGCAGAGGAGTGAGAGCTGCTGGTGGGCACTGGCAGAGGAGTGAGAGCTGCTGGTGGGCACAGCCAGAGGAATGAGAGCTGCTGGTGGGCGCAGTCAGAGGAATGAGAGCTGCTGGCGGGCGCTGGCAGAGGAATGAGAGCTGCTGGTGGGCGCTGGCAGAGGAGTGAGAGCTGCTGGTGGGTGCTGGCAGAGGAATGAGAGCTGCTGGTGGGCACTGGCAGAGGAATGAGAGCTGCTGGTGGGCACTGCTAGAGGAATGAGAGCTGCTGGTGGGCACTGCCTGAGGAATGAGAGCTGCTGGCGGGCACTGCCAGAGGAATGAGAGCTGCTGGTGGGCACAGCCAGAGGAAATAGAGCTGCAGGTGGGCGCTGGCTTAGGAATGAGAGCTGCAGGTGGGCAGTGGCAGAGGAATGAGAGCTGCAGGTGGGCACTGGCAGAGGAATGAGAGCTGCTGGTGGGCACTGGCTGAGGAATGAGAGCTGCTGGTGGGCACAGCCAGAGGAATGAGAGCTGCTGGTGGCCACTGGCATATGAATGAGAGCTGCAGGTGGGCACTGGCAGAGGAATGAGCGCTGCAGGTGGGCACTGCCAGAGGAATGTCAGCTGCTGGTGGGCACTGGCTGAGGAATGAGAGCTGCTGGCGGGCACTGGCTGAGGAATGAGAGCTGCAGGTGGGCACTGGCAGAGGAATGAGAGCTGCAGGTGGGCACTGCCAGAGGATTGAGAGCCGCTGGTTGGCGCTGGCACATCAATGAGAGCTACTGGTGGGCACTGGCTGAGGAATGAGAGCTGCAGGTGGGCACTGGCAGAGGAATGAGAGCTGCTGGTGTGCACTGCCAGAGGAATGAGAGCTGCTAGTGGGCGCTGGCAGAGGAATGAGAGCTGCTGGCGGGCGCTGGCAGAGGAGTGAGAGCTGCCGGTGGGCACTGGCAGAGGAATGAGAGCTGCAGGTGGGCACTGGCAGAGGAATGAGAGCTGCAGGTGGGCACTGGCAGAGGAATGATAGCTGCTGGCGGGCGCTGGCAGAGGAATGAGAGCTGCAGGTGGGCACTGGCAGAGGAATGAGAGCTGCAGGTGGGCACTGGCAGAGGAATGATAGCTGCTGGCGGGCACTGGCAGAGGAATGAGAGCTGCAGGTGGGCACTGGCAAAGGAATGAGAGCTCCAGGTGGGCACTGGCAGAGGAATGAGAGCTGCAGGCGGGCACTGCCTGAGGAATGAGAGCTGCTGGCGGGTACTGCCAGAGGAGTAAGTGGTTCCCAGGGCTGGCTGCAGGCCAGGCTTGAGGTGCACAGACAGAGCTCTGGGGCACCCCTGTTGTCTGTGAGAGTCGCTGCAGGTCAGGCTTGAGGCGCACTGGCGGAGCTCTGAGGGCTGCACTCTGTTCATCACCACCCCCCTTTTCTGAATCGTTTTTGGCCACTATAGGTGTGGCAGGGTATACTCAGACATGGGTCCCTTGCTCACTGCTCCATCAGGATTCAAGCAAGCCGGGCCGACGAGGCTGAAATGCCAGAAACCGGTCCCCGGTAGCTTGTATCCTTTCTGGTGAAGAATTGGCTTGGTAGTTTGGTCTGCCCTGTTCCCATGATGCACTGGGCCAGGGACAGACTAATTTGCATATAGCCAGGTTCTGAGCTGGGATGGGGCAGTGAGCTAAATAACGGTGATGGATCAAGCCCTGATCTTTGGACTGGGTAAGAGTGGTCTGCTTAATTCAGACACTCTGTTCATCACCACCCCCTTTTCTGAATCGTTTTTGGCCACTATAGGTGTGGCAGGGAATACTCAGACATGAGTCCCTTGCTCACTGCTCCATCAGGATTCAAGCAAGCCGGGCCGACGAGGCTGAAATGCCAGAAACCGGTCCCCGGTAGCTTGTATCCTTTCTGGTGAAGAATTGGCTTGGTAGTTTGGTCTGCCCTGTTCCCATGATGCACTGGGCCAGGGACAGACTAATTTGCATATAGCCAGGTTCTGAGCTGGGATGGGGCAGTGAGCTAAATAACGGTGATGGATCAAGCCCTGATCTTTGGACTGGGTAAGAGTGGTCTGCTTAATTCAGACACTCTGTTCATCACCACCCCCTTTTCTGAATCGTTTTTGGCCACTATAGGTGTGGCAGGGTATACTCAGACATGAGTCCCTTGCTCACTGCTCCATCAGGATTCAAGCAAGCCGGGCCGACGAGGCTGAAATGCCAGAAACCGGTCCCCGGTAGCTTGTATCCTTTCTGGTGAAGAATTGGCTTGGTAGTTTGGTCTGCCCTGTTCACATGATGCACTGGGCCAGGGACAGACTAGTTTGCATATAGCCAGGTTCTGAGCTGGGATGGGGCAGTGAGCTAAATAACGGTGATGGATCAAGCCCTGATCTTTGGACTGGGTAAGAGTGGTCTGCTTAATTCAGACACTCTGTTCATCACCACCCCCTTTTCTGAATCGTTTTTGGCCACTATAGGTGTGGCAGGGTATACTCAGACATGAGTCCCTTGCTCACTGCTCCATCAGGATTCAAGCAAGCCGGGCCGACGAGGCTGAAATGCCAGAAACCGGTCCCCGGTAGCTTGTATCCTTTCTGGTGAAGAATTGGCTTGGTAGTTTGGTCTGCCCTGTTCCCATGATGCACTGGGCCAGGGACAGACTAATTTGCATATAGCCAAGTTCCGAGCTGGGATGGTGCAGTGAGCTAAAAAACGGTGATGGATCAAGCCCTGATGTTTGGACTGGGTAAGAGTGGTCTGCTTAATTCAGGCACTCTGTTCATCACCACCCCCTTTTCTGAATCATTTTGTCCACCATAAGCGTGGAAGGGTATACTCAGATGTGAGTCCCTTGCTCATTGCACCATCAGGATTCAAGCAAGCCGGGCCGACGACGCCTGAAATGGCAGAAACCGGTCCCCGGAAGCTTGTTTCCTTCCCAGTACAAGAATTGGCTTGGTAGTTTGGTTTGCCCTGTTCCCATCATGCACTGGGACAGGAACAGACTAATTTGCATATAGCCAAGTTCCGAGCTGGGATGGTGCAGTGAGCTAAAAAACGGTGATGGATCAAGCCCTGATCTTTGGACTGGGTAAGAGTGGTCTGCTTAATTCAGGCACTCTGTTCATCACCACCCCCTTTTCTGAATCATTTTGTCCACCATAAGCGTGGAAGGGTATACTCAGATGTGAGTCCCTTGCTAATTGCACCATCAGGATTCAAGCAAGCCGGGACGACGACGCCTGAAATGGCAGAAACCGGTCCCCGGAAGCTTGTTTCCTTCCCAGTACAAGAATTGGCTTGGTAGTTTGGTTTGCCCTGTTCCCATCATGCACTGGGACAGGAACAGACTAATTTGCATATAGCCAAGTTCCGAGCTGGGATGGTGCAGTGAGCTAAAAAACGGTGATGGATCAAGCCCTGATCTTTGGACTGGGTAAGAGTGGTCTGCTTAATTCAGGCACTCTGTTCATCACCACCCCCTTTTCTGAATCATTTTGTCCACCATAAGCGTGGAAGGGTATACTCAGATGTGAGTCCCTTGCTCATTGCACCATCAGGATTCAAGCAAGCCGGGCCGACGACGCCTGAAATGGCAGAAACCGGTCCCCGGAAGCTTGTTTCCTTCCCAGTACAAGAATTGGCTTGGTAGTTTGGTTTGCCCTGTTCCCATCATGCACTGGGACAGGAACAGACTAATTTGCATATAGCCAAGTTCCGAGCTGGGATGGTGCAGTGAGCTAAAAAACGGTGATGGATCAAGCCCTGATCTTTGGACTGGGTAAGAGTGGTCTGCTTAATTCAGGCACTCTGTTCATCACCACCCCCTTTTCTGAATCATTTTGTCCACCATAAGCGTGGAAGGGTATACTCAGATGTGAGTCCCTTGCTCATTGCACCATCAGGATTCAAGCAAGCCGGGCCGACGACGACTGAAATGGCAGAAACCGGTCCCCGGAAGCTTGTTTCCTTCCCAGTACAAGAATTGGCTTAGTAGTTTGGTTTGCCCTGTTCCCATCATGCACTGGGACAGGAACAGACTAATTTGCATATAGCCAAGTTCCGAGCTGGGATGGTGCAGTGAGCTAAAAAACAGTGATGGATCAAGCCCTGATCTTTGGACTGGGTAAGAGTGGTCTGCTTAATTCAGGCACTCTGTTCATCACCACCCCCTTTTCTGAATCATTTTGTCCACCATAAGCGTGGAAGGGTATACTCAGATGTGAGTCCCTTGCTCATTTCACCATCAGGATTCAAGCAAGCCGGGCCGACGACGCCTGAAATGGCAGAAACCGGTCCCCGGAAGCTTGTTTCCTTCCCAGTACAAGAATTGGCTTGGTAGTTTGGTTTGCCCTGTTCCCATCATGCACTGGGACAGGAATAGACTAATTTGCATATAGCCAAGTTCCGAGCTGGGATGGTGCAGTGAGCTAAAAAACGGTGATGGATCAAGCCCTGATCTTTGGACTGGGTAAGAGTGGTCTGCTTAATTCAGGCACTCTGTTCATCACCACCCCCTTTTCTGAATCATTTTGTCCACCATAAGCGTGGAAGGGTATACTCAGATGTGAGTCCCTTGCTCATTGCACCATCAGGATTCAAGCAAGCCGGGCCGACGACGCCTGAAATGGCAGAAACCGGTCCCCGGAAGCTTGTTTCCTTCCCAGTACAAGAATTGGCTTGGTAGTTTGGTTTGCCCTGTTCCCATCATGCACTGGGACAGGAACAGACTAATTTGCATATAGCCAAGTTCCGAGCTGGGATGGTGCAGTGAGCTAAATAACGGTGATGGATCAAGCCCTGATCTTTGGACTGGGTAAGAGTGGTCTGCTTAATTCAGGCACTCTGTTCATCACCACCCCCTTTTCTGAATCATTTTGTCCACCATAAGCGTGGAAGGGTATACTCAGATGTGAGTCCCTTGCTCATTGCACCATCAGGATTCAAGCAAGCCGGGCCGACGACGACTGAAATGGCAGAAACCGGTCCCCGGAAGCTTGTTTCCTTCCCAGTACAAGAATTGGCTTGGTAGTTTGGTTTGCCCTGTTCCCATCATGCACTGGGACAGGAACAGACTAATTTGCATATAGCCAAGTTCCGAGCTGGGATGGTGCAGTGAGCTAAAAAACAGTGATGGATCAAGCCCTGATCTTTGGACTGGGTAAGAGTGGTCTGCTTAATTCAGGCACTCTGTTCATCACCACCCCCTTTTCTGAATCATTTTGTCCACCATAAGCGTGGAAGGGTATACTCAGATGTGAGTCCCTTGCTCATTGCACCATCAGGATTCAAGCAAGCCGGGCCGACGACGCCTGAAATGGCAGAAACCGGTCCCCGGAAGCTTGTTTCCTTCCCAGTACAAGAATTGGCTTGGTAGTTTGGTTTGCCCTGTTCCCATCATGCACTGGGACAGGAATAGACTAATTTGCATATAGCCAAGTTCCGAGCTGGGATGGTGCAGTGAGCTAAAAAACGGTGATGGATCAAGCCCTGATCTTTGGACTGGGTAAGAGTGGTCTGCTTAATTCAGGCACTCTGTTCATCACCACCCCCTTTTCTGAATCATTTTGTCCACCATAAGCGTGGAAGGGTATACTCAGATGTGAGTCCCTTGCTCATTGCACCATCAGGATTCAAGCAAGCCGGGCCGACGACGCCTGAAATGGCAGAAACCAGTCCCCGGAAGCTTGTTTCCTTCCCAGTACAAGAATTGGCTTGGTAGTTTGGTTTGCCCTGTTCCCATCATGCACTGGGACAGGAACAGACTAATTTGCATATAGCCAAGTTCCGAGCTGGGATGGTGCAGTGAGCTAAAAAACGGTGATGGATCAAGCCCTGATCTTTGGACTGGGTAAGAGTGGTCTGCTTAATTCAGGCACTCTGTTCATCACCACCCCCTTTTCTGAATCATTTTGTCCACCATAAGCGTGGAAGGGTATACTCAGATGTGAGTCCCTTGCTCATTGCACCATCAGGATTCAAGCAAGCCGGGCCGACGACGCCTGAAATGGCAGAAACCGGTCCCCGGAAGCTTGTTTCCTTCCCAGTACAAGAATTGGCTTGGTAGTTTGGTTTGCCCTGTTCCCATCATGCACTGGGACAGGAACAGACTAATTTGCATATAGCCAAGTTCCGAGCTGGGATGGTGCAGTGAGCTAAAAAACGGTGATGGATCAAGCCCTGATCTTTGGACTGGGTAAGAGTGGTCTGCTTAATTCAGGCACTCTGTTCATCACCACCCCCTTTTCTGAATCATTTTGTCCACCATAAGCGTGGAAGGGTATACTCAGATGTGAGTCCCTTGCTCATTGCACCATCAGGATTCAAGCAAGCCGGGCCGACGACGACTGAAATGGCAGAAACCGGTCCCCGGAAGCTTGTTTCCTTCCCAGTACAAGAATTGGCTTGGTAGTTTGGTTTGCCCTGTTCCCATCATGCACTGGGACAGGAACAGACTAATTTGCATATAGCCAAGTTCCGAGCTGGGATGGTGCAGTGAGCTAAAAAACAGTGATGGATCAAGCCCTGATCTTTGGACTGGGTAAGAGTGGTCTGCTTAATTCAGGCACTCTGTTCATCACCACCCCCTTTTCTGAATCATTTTGTCCACCATAAGCGTGGAAGGGTATACTCAGATGTGAGTCCCTTGCTCATTTCACCATCAGGATTCAAGCAAGCCGGGCCGACGACGCCTGAAATGGCAGAAACCGGTCCCCGGAAGCTTGTTTCCTTCCCAGTACAAGAATTGGCTTGGTAGTTTGGTTTGCCCTGTTCCCATCATGCACTGGGACAGGAATAGACTAATTTGCATATAGCCAAGTTCCGAGCTGGGATGGTGCAGTGAGCTAAAAAACGGTGATGGATCAAGCCCTGATCTTTGGACTGGGTAAGAGTGGTCTGCTTAATTCAGGCACTCTGTTCATCACCACCCCCTTTTCTGAATCATTTTGTCCACCATAAGCGTGGAAGGGTATACTCAGATGTGAGTCCCTTGCTCATTGCACCATCAGGATTCAAGCAAGCCGGGCCGACGACGCCTGAAATGGCAGAAACCGGTCCCCGGAAGCTTGTTTCCTTCCCAGTACAAGAATTGGCTTGGTAGTTTGGTTTGCCCTGTTCCCATCATGCACTGGGACAGGAACAGACTAATTTGCATATAGCCAAGTTCCGAGCTGGGATGGTGCAGTGAGCTAAATAACGGTGATGGATCAAGCCCTGATCTTTGGACTGGGTAAGAGTGGTCTGCTTAATTCAGGCACTCTGTTCATCACCACCCCCTTTTCTGAATCATTTTGTCCACCATAAGCGTGGAAGGGTATACTCAGATGTGAGTCCCTTGCTCATTGCACCATCAGGATTCAAGCAAGCCGGGCCGACGACGACTGAAATGGCAGAAACCGGTCCCCGGAAGCTTGTTTCCTTCCCAGTACAAGAATTGGCTTGGTAGTTTGGTTTGCCCTGTTCCCATCATGCACTGGGACAGGAACAGACTAATTTGCATATAGCCAAGTTCCGAGCTGGGATGGTGCAGTGAGCTAAAAAACAGTGATGGATCAAGCCCTGATCTTTGGACTGGGTAAGAGTGGTCTGCTTAATTCAGGCACTCTGTTCATCACCACCCCCTTTTCTGAATCATTTTGTCCACCATAAGCGTGGAAGGGTATACTCAGATGTGAGTCCCTTGCTCATTGCACCATCAGGATTCAAGCAAGCCGGGCCGACGACGCCTGAAATGGCAGAAACCGGTCCCCGGAAGCTTGTTTCCTTCCCAGTACAAGAATTGGCTTGGTAGTTTGGTTTGCCCTGTTCCCATCATGCACTGGGACAGGAATAGACTAATTTGCATATAGCCAAGTTCCGAGCTGGGATGGTGCAGTGAGCTAAAAAACGGTGATGGATCAAGCCCTGATCTTTGGACTGGGTAAGAGTGGTCTGCTTAATTCAGGCACTCTGTTCATCACCACCCCCTTTTCTGAATCATTTTGTCCACCATAAGCGTGGAAGGGTATACTCAGATGTGAGTCCCTTGCTCATTGCACCATCAGGATTCAAGCAAGCCGGGCCGACGACGCCTGAAATGGCAGAAACCAGTCCCCGGAAGCTTGTTTCCTTCCCAGTACAAGAATTGGCTTGGTAGTTTGGTTTGCCCTGTTCCCATCATGCACTGGGACAGGAACAGACTAATTTGCATATAGCCAAGTTCCGAGCTGGGATGGTGCAGTGAGCTAAAAAACGGTGATGGATCAAGCCCTGATCTTTGGACTGGGTAAGAGTGGTCTGCTTAATTCAGGCACTATGTTCATCACCACCCCCTTTTCTGAATCATTTTGTCCACCATAAGCGTGGAAGGGTATACTCAGACATGAGTCCCTTGCTCACTGCTCCATCAGGATTCAAGCAAGCCGGGCCGACAAGGCTGAAATGCCAGAAACCGGTCCCCGGTAGCTTGTATCCTTTCTGGTGAAGAATTGGCTTGGTAGTTTGGTCTGCCCTGTTCCCATGATGCACTGGGCCAGGGACAGACTAATTTGCATATAGCCAAGTTCCGAGCTGGGATGGTGTAGTGAGCTAAAAAACGGTGATGGATCAAGTCCTGATCTTTGGACTGGGTAAGAGTGGTCTGCTTAATTCAGGCACTCTGTTCATCACCACCCCCTTTTCTGAATCATTTTGTCCACCATAAGCGTGGAAGGGTATACTCAGACATGAGTCCCTTGCTCACTGCTCCATCAGGATTCAAGCAAGCCGGGCCGACGAGGCTGAAATGCCAGAAACCGGTCCCCGGTAGCTTGTATCCTTTCTGGTGAAGAATTGGCTTGGTAGTTTGGTCTGCCCTGTTCCCATGATGCACTGGGCCAGGGACAGACTAGTTTGCATATAGCCAGGTTCTGAGCTGGGATGGGGCAGTGAGCTAAATAACGGTGATGGATCAAGCCCTGATCTTTGGACTGGGTAAGAGTGGTCTGCTTAATTCAGACACTCTGTTCATCACCACCCCCTTTTCTGAATCGTTTTTGGCCACTATAGGTGTGGCAGGGTATACTCAGACATGAGTCCCTTGCTCACTGCTCCATCAGGATTCAAGCAAGCCGGGCCGACGAGGCTGAAATGCCAGAAACCGGTCCCCGGTAGCTTGTATCCTTTCTGGTGAAGAATTGGCTTGGTAGTTTGGTCTGCCCTGTTCCCATGATGCACTGGGCCAGGGACAGACTAATTTGCATATAGCCAAGTTCCGAGCTGGGATGGTGCAGTGAGCTAAAAAACGGTGATGGATCAAGCCCTGATCTTTGGACTGGGTAAGAGTGGTCTGCTTAATTCAGGCACTCTGTTCATCACCACCCCCTTTTCTGAATCATTTTGTCCACCATAAGCGTGGAAGGGTATACTCAGATGTGAGTCCCTTGCTCATTGCACCATCAGGATTCAAGCAAGCCGGGCCGACGACGCCTGAAATGGCAGAAACCGGTCCCCGGAAGCTTGTTTCCTTCCCAGTACAAGAATTGGCTTGGTAGTTTGGTTTGCCCTGTTCCCATCATGCACTGGGACAGGAACAGACTAATTTGCATATAGCCAAGTTCCGAGCTGGGATGGTGCAGTGAGCTAAAAAACGGTGATGGATCAAGCCCTGATCTTTGGACTGGGTAAGAGTGGTCTGCTTAATTCAGGCACTCTGTTCATCACCACCCCCTTTTCTGAATCATTTTGTCCACCATAAGCGTGGAAGGGTATACTCAGATGTGAGTCCCTTGCTCATTGCACCATCAGGATTCAAGCAAGCCGGGACGACGACGCCTGAAATGGCAGAAACCGGTCCCCGGAAGCTTGTTTCCTTCCCAGTACAAGAATTGGTTTGGTAGTTTGGTTTGCCCTGTTCCCATCATGCACTGGGACAGGAACAGACTAATTTGCATATAGCCAAGTTCCGAGCTGGGATGGTGCAGTGAGCTAAAAAACGGTGATGGATCAAGCCCTGATCTTTGGACTGGGTAAGAGTGGTCTGCTTAATTCAGGCACTCTGTTCATCACCACCCCCTTTTCTGAATCATTTTGTCCACCATAAGCGTGGAAGGGTATACTCAGATGTGAGTCCCTTGCTCATTGCACCATCAGGATTCAAGCAAGCCGGGCCGACGACGCCTGAAATGGCAGAAACCGGTCCCCGGAAGCTTGTTTCCTTCCCAGTACAAGAATTGGCTTGGTAGTTTGGTTTGCCCTGTTCCCATCATGCACTGGGACAGGAACAGACTAATTTGCATATAGCCAAGTTCCGAGCTGGGATGGTGCAGTGAGCTAAAAAACGGTGATGGATCAAGCCCTGATCTTTGGACTGGGTAAGAGTGGTCTGCTTAATTCAGGCACTCTGTTCATCACCACCCCCTTTTTTGAATCATTTTGTCCACCATAAGCGTGGAAGGGTATACTCAGATGTGAGTCCCTTGCTCATTGCACCATCAGGATTCAAGCAAGCCGGGCCGACGACGACTGAAATGGCAGAAACCGGTCCCCGGAAGCTTGTTTCCTTCCCAGTACAAGAATTGGCTTGGTAGTTTGGTTTGCCCTGTTCCCATCATGCACTGGGACAGGAACAGACTAATTTGCATATAGCCAAGTTCCGAGCTGGGATGGTGCAGTGAGCTAAAAAACAGTGATGGATCAAGCCCTGATCTTTGGACTGGGTAAGAGTGGTCTGCTTAATTCAGGCACTCTGTTCATCACCACCCCCTTTTCTGAATCATTTTGTCCACCATAAGCGTGGAAGGGTATACTCAGATGTGAGTCCCTTGCTCATTGCACCATCAGGATTCAAGCAAGCCGGGCCGACGACGCCTGAAATGGCAGAAACCGGTCCCCGGAAGCTTGTTTCCTTCCCAGTACAAGAATTGGCTTGGTAGTTTGGTTTGCCCTGTTCCCATCATGCACTGGGACAGGAACAGACTAATTTGCATATAGCCAAGTTCCGAGCTGGGATGGTGCAGTGAGCTAAAAAACGGTGATGGATCAAGCCCTGATCTTTGGACTGGGTAAGAGTGGTCTGCTTAATTCAGGCACTCTGTTCATCACCACCCCCTTTTCTGAATCATTTTGTCCACCATAAGCGTGGAAGGGTATACTCAGATGTGAGTCCCTTGCTCATTGCACCATCAGGATTCAAGCAAGCCGGGCCGACGACGCCTGAAATGGCAGAAACCAGTCCCCGGAAGCTTGTTTCCTTCCCAGTACAAGAATTGGCTTGGTAGTTTGGTTTGCCCTGTTCCCATCATGCACTGGGACAGGAACAGACTAATTTGCATATAGCCAAGTTCCGAGCTGGGATGGTGCAGTGAGCTAAAAAACGGTGATGGATCAAGCCCTGATCTTTGGACTGGGTAAAAGTGGTCTGCTTAATTCAGGCACTATGTTCATCACCACCCCCTTTTCTGAATCATTTTGTCCACCATAAGCGTGGAAGGGTATACTCAGACATGAGTCCCTTGCTCACTGCTCCATCAGGATTCAAGCAAGCCGGGCCGACAAGGCTGAAATGCCAGAAACCGGTCCCCGGTAGCTTGTATCCTTTCTGGTGAAGAATTGGCTTGGTAGTTTGGTCTGCCCTGTTCCCATGATGCACTGGGCCAGGGACAGACTAATTTGCATATAGCCAAGTTCCGAGCTGGGATGGTGCAGTGAGCTAAAAAACGGTGATGGATCAAGTCCTGATCTTTGGACTGGGTAAGAGTGGTCTGCTTAATTCAGGCACTCTGTTCATCACCACCCCCTTCTCTGAATCATTTTGTCCACCATAAGCGTGGAAGGGTATACTCAGATGTGAGTCCCTTGCTCATTGCACCATCAGGATTCAAGCAAGCCAGGCCGACGACACCTGAAATGGCAGAAACCGGTCCCCGGAAGCTTGTTTCCTTCCCAGTACAAGAATTGGCTTGGTAGTTTGGTTTGCCCTGTTCCCATCATGCACTGGGACAGGAACAGACTAATTTGCATATAGCCAAGTTCCGAGCTGGGATGGTGCAGTGAGCTAAAAAACGGTGATGGATCAAGCCCTGATCTTTGGACTGGGTAAGAGTGGTCTGCTTAATTCAGGCATGCTGTTCATCACCACCCCCTTTTCTGAATCATTTTGTCCACCATAAGCGTGGAAGGGTATACTCAGATGTGAGTCCCTTGCTCATTGCACCATCAGGATTCAAGCAATCCGGGCCGACGACGCCTGAAATGGCAGAAACCGGTCCCCGGAAGCTTGTTTTACTTCCCAGTACAAGAATTGGCTTGGTAGTTTGGTTTGCCCTGTTCCCATCATGCACTGGGACAGGAACAGACTAATTTGCATATAGCCAAGTTCCGAGCTGGGATGGTGCAGTGAGCTAAAAAACGGTGATGGATCAAGCCCTGATCTTTGGACTGGGTAAGAGTGGTCTGCTTAATTCAGGCACTCTGTTCATCACCACCCCCTTTTCTGAATCATTTTGTCCACCATAAGCGTGGAAGGGTATACTCAGATGTGAGTCCCTTGCTCATTGCACCATCAGGATTCAAGCAAGCCGGGCCGACGACGCCTGAAATGGCAGAAACCGGTCCCCGGAAGCTTGTTTCCTTCCCAGTACAAGAATTGGCTTGGTAGTTTGGTTTGCCCTGTTCCCATCATGCACTGGGACAGGAACAGACTAATTTGCATATAGCCAAGTTCCGAGCTGGGATGGTGCAGTGAGCTAAAAAACGGTGATGGATCAAGCCCTGATCTTTGGACTGGGTAAGAGTGGTCTGCTTAATTCAGGCACTCTGTTCATCACCACCCCCTTTTCTGAATCATTTTGTCCACCATAAGCGATGAAGCGTATACTCAGATGTGAGTCCCTTGCTCATTGCACCATCAGGATTCAAGCAAGCCGGGCCGACGACGCCTGAAATGGCAGAAACCGGTCCCCGGAAGCTTGTTTCCTTCCCAGTACAAGAATTGGCTTGGTAGTTTGGTTTGCCCTGTTCCCATCATGCACTGGGACAGGAACAGACTAATTTGCATATAGCCAAGTTCCGAGCTGGGATGGTGCAGTGAGCTAAAAAACGGTGATGGATCAAGCCCTGATCTTTGGACTGGGTAAGAGTGGTCTGCTTAATTCAGGCACTCTGTTCATCACCACCCCCTTTTCTGGGTCAATCTGGAGGTGCATTGGCAGAGCTCTGAGGGCCCCACTGCTGTCTGTGGGAGGCGCACTCCATGTTAGAATTTCTATTACTGACTCCAACAAAACCTGTTAAAAGTGCTCCTCTCCCCTCTATCTGGCGACGACAATGGCACAAAGTGACTGCCAATAAAGTACAGGAAGTTTGGACATGTCCTGATATTCTGGCAACAGACACAGCAGATATGGCATTAGCTAAGCTTAATGTCTCCATTAAGCAAGCCATTGACATTTTAGCTCCTTTAAAGCGGCATAAGCAGTATCCTGCGTCTAAGCAAGAAAGTTGGTATACCCATGAATTGAGAGCAGGAAAACAAAAATGCAGACGAGCTGAGAAGGCATGGAGGAAAAGGAAAACTGAGGATAGCCGTGTAGCTTTCCTAGACGCCCAATCAGAGTACTATAAAAATATAAAGCTAGCTAGGAAACAACACCTAACGCAACAGATAGCAGAAGCGGGTAATTGCTCTAAGGAGCCCTTCAAAATTTTGCAGAATTTTATAAAACCAACTGCATGTGAGAGCTCCGACGATTTCTCGCAGGCCCTATGCGATGAAGTCTCACTATTCTTTGAGGACAAAATAAATACTATTTACGAAAGAATAGTAGTAGCTAATAATATCACAAATAAGACCAACAAATGCCCTCCTCAGACCCCGCCAATATACAATAAACTTCCTCTGACATCCTTCCCTCCAATTGACAATACAGAGCTCCTCTCCCTCTGCAGTCATATTAAATCAGGATCTCCCAACGACCTCATTCCTGCCAAAATGGTTGGCCCTCTGATTTCTCTCCTGGGATCCCCCATACTGGAAGTGATTAACACCTCCCTTATGAAAGGCCAGGTCCCAGCAGACTGGAAAAAGGCGGTGGTGAACCCGATAAGAAAAAAAGCGGCATCTCCATGGACAGACCTCTCTAACTTACGACCTATCTCTCTCCTACCCTACATCGGCAAGGTTGCAGAGAGGCACGTGAACACCCATCTTTCCCAGCATCTTGAAGCGACGGATGGCCTGGACTCCTCACAATCTGGGTTCAGGCCAAACCACAGCACAGAATCAGCCCTTCAAACAGTGACCAATAACATCAAAATGGCACTGGATGACGGCAGCTCTATGATTCTGGTGCTGTTGGATCTTTCCGCCGCTTTTGATACGGTGTCTCACGTGGTGCTTCTCAACCGCCTAAGGGAGGTAGGCGTGGAGGGAGGGGCTCTGGCATGGATGGAGAGCTTTTTATCTGGCCGATCCCAAGAAGTTAGGCTGGGCTCCCATAAATCCATCCACAGGGAGCTCAACAAGGGAGTGCCACAAGGCTCTTGTTTAAGCCCTACACTTTTCAACGTGTATGTGGCCCCCCTAGCCAACTTAGCAAGATCTTTCGGGTTCACCCCGGTGTCGTACGCTGACGACACCCAACTCCTTTTTCCCTTCAAAAACCTTACACCTGCAATAAAAAGATCTTTTGCAGATGGCATGAGAGCCATTGCAGAATGGATGTCATCAAACTGTCTGCAGTGTAACATAGGGAAAACTGAGGTTATGTTGTTCGGGCAAGCGGCAACACACTGGTCATCTGACTGGTGGCCCTTAGAGTTAGGCCCTGTCCCCATCCCCAAGAGTACGGTTAGGAACTTGGGAGTGTTACTTGATCAGCAACTCACATTTAAAGATCATGTAAATCAAGTTGCCGGTACCTGCTTTCGGGCTATTGGGATGTTAAGATGAGTCTTCCCCTACTTACCGGATCATCACAGGAAAACGCTAGTGCAGGCTCTTGTCATCAGCAGGGTGGATTACTGTAACGGTTTGCTCCTTGGAGCAAACGAGGGACAATTTAACAAACTACAGGTAATCCAAAATACAGCAGAAAGGATTGTCCTGAATGTTCCTCCGAGGACTCCCTCCTGTCCCCTGCTGATCAGACTCCACTGGCTCCCAGTGAGGAAACGTGTCCAGTTTAAAACCTTATGCACCATCCACAAGAGTATGATAGGGGAAGGCCCTAAATATTTGACGGAAATTTTCCAGTCCTATATCCCTGGGGGCTCTCTACGCTCCAGTAACCAGCAGTTACTGCAGGTACCCAGAGTAAAGAAGACCAGACAAGGTGGCCGTGCGCTGGCCTATGCTGGACCAGTACTCTGGAATTCTTTGCCTCCCGAACTAAGATCACTTACCAGTCACCTGATCTTTCGGAAAACCTTAAAAACATACTTATATCCCAGTAATTAATGCCTCTCTTGCTTGTGTACCATCATCATAACATACCGATCCAGAACACTCCTTTTGCAGCAACAGCGCGGAGATACCCCTTCGGGGGTCTATTCAGGCGCTTTACAAGAACATAAAATAAATAATAAATAAAATAAATCTGGAGGAGCATTGGCAGAGCTCTCAGGGCCCCACTGCTGTCTGTGGGAGGCGCTGCAGATCAGGCTTGAGGCGCACTGGCAGAGCTCTGAGGGCTGCACTGCTGTCTGTGAGAGGCGCTGCAGGTCAGGCTTGAGGCGCACTGGCAGAGCTCTGAGGGCTGCACTGCTGTCTGTGAGAGGCGCTGCAGATCAGGCTTGAGGCGCACTGGCAGAGCTCTGAGGGCCCCACTGCTGTCTGTGGGAGGCGCTGCAGGTCAGGCTTGAGGCGCACTGGCGGAGCTCTGAGGGCTGCACTGCTGTCTGTGAGAGTCGCTGCAGGTCAGGCTTGAGGCGCACTGGCAGAGCTCTGAGGGCTGCACTGCTGTCTGTGAAAGGAGCTGCAGGTCAATCTGGAGGTGCATTGGCAGAGCTCTGAGGGCCCCACTGCTGTCTGCGGGAGGCGCTGCAGATCAGGCTTGAGGCGCACTGGCAGAGCTCTGAGGGCTGCACAGCTGTCTGTGAGAGGTGCTGCAGGTCAGGCTTGAGGCGCACTGGCAGAGCTCTGAGGGCCCCACTGCTGTCTGTGAGAGGCGCTGCAGGTCAGGCTTGAGGCGCACAGGCAGAGCTCTGAGGGCCCCACTGCTGTCTGTGAGAGGCGCTGCAGGTCAGGCTTGAGGCGCACTGGCAGAGTTCTGAGGGCTGCACTGCTGTCTGTGGGAGGCGCTGCAGATCAGGCTTGAGGCGCACTGGCAGAGCTCTGAGGGCTGCACTGCTGTCTGTGGGAGGCGCTGCAGATCAGGCTTGAGGCGCACTGGCAGAGCTCTGAGGGCTGCACTGCTGTCTGTGGGAGGCGCTGCAGATCAGGCTTGAGGCGCACTGGCAGAGCTCTGAGGGCTGCACTGCTGTCTGTGGGAGGCGCTGCAGATCAGGCTTGAGGCGCACTGGCAGAGCTCTGAGGGCCCCACTGCTGTCTGTGGGAGGCGCTGCAGGTCAATCTGGAGGTGCATTGGCAGAGCTCTGAGGGCCCCACTGCTGTCTGTGGGAGGCACTGCAGGTCAGGCTTGAGGCACACTGGCGGAGCTCTGAGGGCTGCACTGCTGTCTGTGGGAGGCGCTGCAGGTCAGGCTTGAGGCGCACTGGCAGAGCTCTGAGGGCCCCACTGCTGCCTGTGGGAGGCGCTGCAGGTCAGGCTTGAGGCGCACTGGCAGAGCTCTGAGGGCCCCACTGCTGTCTGTGGGAGGCGCTGCAGGTCAGGCTTGAGGCGCACTGGCGGAGCTCTGAGGGCTGCACTGCTGTCTGTGAGAGGCGCTGCAGGTCAGGCTTGAGGCGCACTGGCAGAGCTCTGAGGGCTGCACTGCTGTCTGTGAGAGGCGCTGCAGGTCAGGCTTGAGGCGCACTGGCAGAGCTCTGAGGGCCCCACTGCTGTCTGTGGGAGGCGCTGCAGGTCAGGCTTGAGGCGCACTGGCAGAGCTCTGAGGGCCCCACTTCTGTCTGTGAGAGGCGCTGCAGGTCAGGCTTGAGGAGCCCTGGCGGAGCACTGAGGGGCCCACTGCTGTCTGTGAGAGGAGCTGCAGGTCAGACTTGAGGAGCACTGGCAGAGCTCTGAGTGCCCCATCGGCAGTCCGTGAAAGGCGCTGCAGGTCAAGCTTGACACGCACTGGTAGAGCACTCAAGTGCCCATTGCTTACTGTGAGAGGTGCTGCAGTTCTGGCTTGAGGTGCACTGGTAGAGCTCTGAGGGGCCCACTGCTGTGTGTGAGTGGTGCTGCAGGTCCTGAGAGGCGACGCAGGCCAGGCCTGAGGCGCACTGGCAGAGCTCTGCAGGTCCAAGTGCTGGCCGCAGGAGGCCAGTACATATCCCAAAACATGTTAAAGTCTCTTCAAAATTCAAAAAAAGGATATTTCTTTAACAATGAGAACCTTCGACATTAATATCCCATATTATGCACTGCACTGAGAAGTTCTAATTAAAGGCCATCATTTTTAGGTCGAGCATAGAGCAGTGCGCATGCGCTACTTGTGAGACTTTTAGTAAGGGGTTTCAGAAAGCTCACCATGCTCACCACATGCTTGTGCATGTTTTTGTTTTTCTCACAGGCTATTGGGCTTTGCATGCGTCTTTCTAAGCAAAGGCGGGTGCATGTCCCACTTTTGCTCCGCCCACGGCCTATTGCTTGCGGTACCCGCTTGGGCAACATCTGTTTTGAATTCTCGTGCCCAGACGCGTGCGTGATAATTCAAAGCAGATGTCTTCCTGTGGCGCGTGCGTGTACCACTTGCGTGCTTGTCTTCATTCGAAAGAAAAACTTCTGGAATTCCTGGGGGTGACTGCTGTAGTCATTTTCTATGTGCAGCAGACCTTTGCCTAAGTGCAGCAGACTCCCCCCTTCCCCACAGCCGGTCCAGAATTATGCAATGCACCATCAGATACCACTGAAGGCTTGTCTCGGCCGTCCTGCCTATGGAGTGAGAAGAGAAAGCCAACAAAGTATGTCCCGGGCACAAACATAATTCAACCCCCCCCACCAACCCCTGTGTCCTCAGCGCTGCATGCATCGGGAAACAAGCTTAAATTAACAGCGGGCCTACTCTATTAGGCTCCTAGGCAACTGTTTGCACGTTTTGGGAGCTACCCTGGTGTGTGGGATTGTGGAAAGTGTTGCAGCAGACTTGTGGGATCTGCAAACATGCCCGTCAGGAAGCAAGGTAAGTAGAAGACCAGTTTACCCTCTGGTCTTGTGCATGCTCCGTGGGTATCTCTGATTGCAGCATGTGCGCGATTGCAGCGGCTCCATAACTTCTGGTATAGTTTGTTGTTTCGAGCTCACAACCATCCCTGTCTTGGCCCCTTGACAGCTGCTTAGAGGCTTTGCAGTCCTACATCAGCATTAGCCATCTCTCCCCCAAAAAGAAAGTTGAAAGCCTAAGTGTACTCGTGGCTGCTTAACAGACCCTTAGTATGTGGGATACTGCGACAATGTGCGCCCGTACTTTCCTGTGGGCTGTGGAACCTGCTTCTGGATTGGGAGCGCCTATTTGGGATCCCTGGGCATTAATCCACACGAAGCCTCCAGCATGCTTAACCCCCCCCCCGTTTAATGCTTCCAAAATGTTTAATTTGAAGCCAATTCCTGTTGTTTTACTCTCCACTCTGCTACTCTTAGTTTCTCTTTTCCACTGTGCAGGCGGAGCTACAAGTACCACAATAACAAGCTTAGATAACATTAAAATAGGAGTTCCCAATTCTACTTAGTCTACGTGCGTAGGTTTTTCAGCCCATGTTTTACTTTTGCCTTCTGGGTTTTGTACATTTGATGTCGTATCGGCTCTGATTGTCTTTGCAAAGGTGCTGGCTGTTGAGGTGGCCCTTGTCTGTTGCGGGAACATTTACACTTACTCTTCTCTGGATGGGTGGCTTTAAAAAGGACTAGAGAAAGAGTTCTTTCCTCACATTGAGGAGCAACTCCATTTTCTCACAATGTGTTATTTATGCTGGAAGTTCAAAAATCTTCCTTGGTCTGTGAAATCGAATTGAATTCAACATCAGTCTTATAGACAAATCTCAGTTTTTAACCTCACTCAATTTTTGAAACACTAAATGGAAACTTAAATAATAATGAGAAGGCGTTGTGGGATTAAGCTACATGTAAATCTTGCCACTTGTAGTTGGCACAGAAAAGACGTACATAAAAGAAGACTTCTAATGGAGTGTTGTACAATTGTGCTGTCAAACATTCCAGGTTTGAAAATGTAACTATGCAAAACCAGGCTTGAGGACGACTATTAGCTATCCTGTTGATTTTCTTTTTCTTAATTCATCCCAATGGTTTTTAATTTACTATTTTACCTGGGGCACACAGAGCACTATTTGGCATTTTTATTGTTTTAGCTATAATTCTTTTTATGTTTGGTGTCTCACCTTTTAGTTAGCCAGTTGTGTTGTCAGCCCTGGGCCGGACAGAGCTCAGCCAGAGTACCGCAAGCGAGACCCAATGCATGGTGTAAGGGCATTGGCCGCACACTGTCTCATGCCGCAGGGCAGAAGTCCCTGCATGGTGTAAGGCAGTGGCCGAAGTGGGTGGGATCGGCAGGGCACGACGTGCACCAACTTTTTAAATGTAATAGATTCCATTCCCCTACTTTTTTATTTTAAAAATGCATCCCAGGGCAGCAGAAATAGTCAAGGCTTATAGATAAGGCTCAGCCCTTAGGCAACAGGCGCGGAGGGCAGGGAAGGAGAAGGACTCTGTCTCTTCCTTCTTGCCAAGAGAAGACAAGGACAGTGTCCACTTCTGGTCTTCCCTGGGAGCTGCCCTCCCTCTCTCTTTCTTCCTCTTATTCCCTCTCTTTCGGTCCCTAGCTCACTCCTCCTCACTTGCTGAATGAAAATCGTGACTTCAAGAAACGGCTCCTGACCTCTCTTTCCTCTCCTTTCCTTCTTCCGTTCTCCTGTGTAATGGATCCAAAAAAGAAAGAAACACTTTTTCTGGAAATGCCTTATTTTTCTGACATTTTTCTGTTCCAAAGTGCAGCCTCGGGACAAAGAGAAAGAAAAGGTTCAAAATACAAAAGTAGCTAAATAAAGTAAGACAAAGTGGTTGCAAAGTGACCAGATTGGTTTCACACCCAAACACATTAGCGCCACTTTACAGAGTTTGCCAGTGAAACACTACTTTTGTTTTCTTGTCCTTCTTTGAACAACATTGGTTTCCCCGGGTGGGGAAGTGCCCTATTGCTGGAGGTTCTACAATTCCTGGTTGATGCTTGGAGTGGGAAACGTTTAATGGGATTCTTATCAGCCGTTTTCCTCATTTTAGTTTATAAAATGCGTACTGCATCTCTTTGTTGATGGATGCAGTCTTTTAAAACCGTACTACTCACATTTTATAAGGATGTAAGCAATACACATTGAAACAGGTCTTTTCCGGGCCATTGAGTCATGTCCTTCACTTTTCATGCAAAAACACTCATTGATTTCTGAATAATGAGTGTACAAGTTAAGGTAACCATGTTGTTCATGTTTACATTTCACATGCTTTACTTAATCTTGCATTCTCTATGGGTGTTTGCTTTTTCAAGGACGGTGTTCCTTTTATTTTAGGCAGCATATTACTCTTGTCAAGTGCGTAAATTGAATTGAGTCGCACCCAGGTGTTTATAGTGGGGCACAGTTAGTTTTAGCTGAAGGCCGTGCAAGTTTCTTCCAGTGGGGCAGTATGGTTATGAGTGTAAAAGAAGATGTAGCATTATGGCCAGAGCTGCGAATTTGGAGTGGGGACCCTGGCTTAGTCATCATGACCAGTTTGCCAGACCACTCTCCTGAGGGAGCACATTCCCATGCTAGACCTTAGAAGGCCCCGATAGATCCTAGAAGCCCTGGTGTCTTAGCACCCGCAGGTGGACCCTAGCGGTGGCAAGTGTGGGTTAACCTTGAAGGCCTGCCCACCACAATCCATACTGAAGTTCACCTCCAGTCTTGCGGGCAGGCCTACGAAGCAGCACACCCTAGCAACAGTGACTCTGTCAATGAGGTCACAGGACCCTTGAGGACAGTACGCCTCACCTATTGGTACTTACATTGGCCTTATTTCAGCAGTAGTAGCTGCAACTCACCAGAGATCAGTAATGCAGGATTTGCAGACACACCAAACTAAGTTCTCAAACTTCACGGTCTCTCAGCGTCATGCACAAGCACTTTTAACATGTGCTGCTTTGGAGCTACTGGAATTATGCAGCAAAGGAGAACAAAATTATGTCGCAGTGTTGACTAAATTATGCAGCAAATAAAGGCTGTAGCGTAATTTGGTACATTTTCTGATAATTTATTATTTTGACCCTTTTACACATACTAACAGTCTCTGCAAAGGTTTTGTCTCATTATGACCAGTGTAACCTACAAATGCAGCAGCGAGAAAGGTGACCAGTCAACCTTTGCAAAGGGCCCTCAACTTTGCAGCAACACATGTCATATTTTTTTTAACTTTTGATCCGTTTTAAGTACAAACATTTTTTTTGTTAAAATCATCAGATTATGCAGCAGATGATGTGTTATGTGGCAAAAATGGCAGCACCATAATTATAAGGAAAACATTTGCAAACTAGGATATTTTGCCATTCAGGTTTGACCCGCTCTTATGGAAAAAGGGAGGAGAAATACTGATGACAGAAACTGCATGCCACGGCGACAAATAATTTGTAAGTCCACTTTTAAACGCATTTGGGACATTCTGTGATTGGAAACAAATCCCACTTTTTTAATGTATTTTAATGTCAGTAACTTATATTGAACCTTAAATAAACGTGTGTATCCAGTGGTTGAAATAAATACAGTGCTTAATTTGCAAAATATTAAGTCCAGGCGCTCAATATTTTAGTAGGAGGCCACACCCATGTCCCCAGACCCACCCACTTCCTCCACTGGCTCACTCACTTACTCGATTGGCTCCACCCACGTCCTCAACTGGCACTGCTGAAAGCCAATTGTAATACTTGATCAAAATTTCAGTAAGGGAGCCTTCTTCAAGTAAGATTTTGATAAGAGGTTCCCCCCACCCGTGGACATTTAAAAAAGAAAGAAATCCAAAATGCATTTAAAGCTCAGTTTTGGAATAAATTTGCTAAAATGACTAATGCATAAAAAGGGAACACGGTCAAACATGTATACCAGGGTGTACCTCTTAACCCCATATAATACCTGGCCATATCATTACCTTTCCCACTAACCATTTAAAACCTTGGTGCGTAGCTCTTATGATTGAGCGAGCATACCTGCAAACATGAAGAATAAAATTAAAATCTCTAGTGCATCCAAAACCTGCTGAATATTTGTTGGAAGCAGATATTAGAAACACTTCAATACAATTCAGTTTTAAAAAAGTTGCAGTAGCTTGAAACGTGTAGAAAGTGGTAACATGCAGAAAGAGATTCTAGCTTTTCTCTATCTAAGGAGTGCAAAAAACAAACGTATTCTCTCTGCTGGTTTTTGTAAACTATTAAAATAGAGCAGAAAAAAGAAATGCAAAAGCTGTAATCTGCTGCCCTGGGTGGAGTCGTTACAGCTCAGCAACAATAGGTTCAGGTTGCACCTTCGTCTTGGCCTGGGAGAGCTGTAAAGATGTATGAAGGGAACACACATCTGAGACTATCGCAGGAAAACTGATGTCTGAAGCTTTAGCTCTCTCCTTGTTCACACCAATGAATAAAAGGGAGAGTCAATGAAAGAGAATATCAGCCCAGGATCACACAAATTGGCTAAGCGGGTAAGCCGGCGCTGATCCCAGGTTTTTGATTTTCAATGTAATTTAGCCATAACTGGGCATGTTTTTCTGATACTGAAGGGTAACGTTTTGTCCTGCAAGATGAGATTATAGCAACATGAGAGGCAGAACTCAGGGGCATATTGTCAACGGCCAGCGATAATTATCGCTGGCCCTGCTTAGCGATAATTTTGTTATCGCAGGCTATCTCTGGAATTTATCGCCCTGGTAGCGCGTTATTAACAACGCCTTTCTCCAGGGCGATACAAATTCCAGAGATATCGAGGTTATGTTCGTTTTGCAGGGAACATCGCTGGTTTTCCAGCGATGTTCCCTGCAAAACGGCGATAACCTTTCCTGATATGACCCACAGGGTCGTATCAGCGTAATCCTCCCCAATGTTAGGGATAGATAAGTCTGCATTTTAGCAGACATTAGATTTTGGACAAAACAGCGGTTTTCTCCAAAAACTAACGTGTGCTAAAATGCTGGGGCAGCCTTGTAAATATCGCGATGTGAACATCAGCGATATTTGCAAGGTAGTCCTTCCGGGGTACGCCCAGTGACGCCCACTTTGCGTCTCATTAGAGATGCAAAGGGAGGCGTTTGAAAAAAGGATGCTAACATGCGATTATGCATGTTAGCACCCTCTTGTAAATAGGGCAATAGTTTTATCTCTGCTTTTTTTACTTTTTAAGCCAAAAAAGCTGAGACAAAGCCCTTGTAAATATGCCCCTCATTTTCTTTTTGACGGGCATACAAGCTCTTCACGAAAGAGAGACTGAACTCACCGTTGCCGACTTGCAGCATAATGCTGCACCCGTGAAGAAGACGGCTTTGTGCATTCTCTTATGGCTGGCCTGACTGAAATTAAAATGAACAGAGGGGCGTGATAATCAAGTGTATGTCTGAACTCTCGACCGCCCTGCAGAGGTGATATATTTATGCATGCTCACTGTGGGAGTATGAAGCGCGCCCCTTCTATGCGGCTTGATTTTTGTCATACGAGCCTGCGATCTCAGTAGCTCTCTCCAGATGGCCTCGGTAATCAGACATCATTTGGAGTTCCCACGTGATTCTGCAAGCAGTCTCCCTGCTATGAAAATTAGTTTTGGGGACCTTTTGTTTTAGTATAGTAAATGCAGTAGCGATTTCAATGTGGTAAATGCTTTTTTTTGTGAACGTGGTGGGCAGTTTCCGGCTGCCATCACTGTGCGTGCAATGAAACAACCACATCCGAGCAGGTGGCAAAGGCCAACAGGGGTTTAAATCAGCAACCCACTGAAAGCCGTCTCACAAGAAGGCCCACTGCATGAAAATAAATCGAGCACACGGCACCCTTCAAACCAGGCTGCAGTCGCTGCGAGAGTACCCCGCTACAAATTAAGGTGGGGGCGCTGGGGCTCGTACATGAACACTGCAGTCGTCCCATTGTGTGATCTTCGGCCTCGTGGCCTGTGCCCTCCCAGCAGCTTTGGGACAAATGATGCACTGGATTTGCTGGTGTACACAGGTCAGGTTTCGTGCAAAACGCTTGGGTCTGCCAGGAGATTATTTACAACCCTGCCGACAGTGCAGCCGAGAGTGCCAGATGCACACACTTCATATCTTTTTCCCCTGCTCTGGGCTGAGTGAGGCTGGTTGACAGTAAGTTACAACACAGAATCTGACATCACTGAACCCAGGCAGGCATGGATTTACTGTGCAAAGTCAGCTCTTCATCGAGCAGACCGTGTAATCTCAGTGAGCTGATATTGCGTGTAGACCCGCCCCTCAGAGATAAGGAATGTGTTTTGGATGAAATACTGCAATAAAAAAAAAAAAAATATATATATATATATATAGATATAGATATATAGATGTAGTGAGCAAGGTAGACTCGGCCGCCGAAACGCGTCTGGCTGTAGCGCATGCAATAAATACTTTTCTTTGATTCATATCCCACGGAGTCAGTGGCTGTTTCTTTGATCTCGGAAGCAGGATTGAAGGAGGTGACTGGCAAGGAAAATAAAGCCGCTGTAAAGCTTTTTGAAATATACACTCGAGTGAGTGCGTCCTTATTTCAGTTCTTAACTGACTGAGTTTTGTGCATATATATATATAAATATATATATATATATATATATATATATTTATATATATATATATATATATATATATATATCCAGCCATAGCAGATCCCATTAAAAGAGCTGGCGCCTGGAAGTAAGTAAATCACGCTGTCTGTTGGCAGCCTGCTGGCAGCGTTCTGGGTGCTTGCATGCTTCAAAGTTCTTGCCAAACGCGTTTCGAGAGCGGACTGCTCTCTTCTTCAGTGGCATCTGATTTCTGCACTGAAGCACTAATAAGCATCACCTGCTTGTTGGGCGTGGCCTGACAGCTTGGCCTTATGGTATGGCTGTATATATATATATATATATATATATATATATATATATATATATATATATATATATATATATTTATTTATTTATTTTTTTCAGGGGAGAAAACAAAGGTTACAGCGAAGTTATGGTTAGGCTGACATTTCCCTCATACAAAACCAGGGAAGTTCAGCTGTTATATTTAGCTGAGCCAACTATAACTCTCGCCCCCGCATTGCACTGCTTATGACCTCACATATTACATCACTCATTACATGGTCAGTGACATCAGTGATGACATCTCAAATAACATCAGTGATGACATCATCCATTCCAGGGGAGGCTTTAAAGTGGCACAACAAGGAGAAATACTTATATTTCTCCTTGTTTTTGCTCTTTCTGTGTGCTGCATTCTGCAACACACATAGAAGGAGCAAAACACCATTAATGATTGTTTTTGTGCAGAAAGGTGTTGTTATGAACCCCAATGTACTCCAATTTAGATTTAGGTAGTTACACAACCTTTCACCTACATCTGTCCTACCATTGTTCTACCTAACGGGTCTTGCGCTGGCCTTTTACCTAGTTAGGTGCTACATGACTGTCATGTGGTTTTCTCCCAAAACTGGCCTCATGTATTATGCATGAGGATTCTCAGTATCACAGCAGGATTACCATCTTCTGCATAATAACTCTGTAAAGGGTCACCTCTATCGTCATCCTTGGCCGACATGCCCACTGTACACTTCTAGGTAGAACCCCTGAGGGTACCTTTCGGGTATATAAGCACTACATCTTCGCTGGGCAAGCCAGAGGAGAAAGACTTCCACGCTGAAACGCTGACATGAGATGCTGAGGTCCCTGCACACAGCCACTCAACACGAAGTGGTCTGACATCCCTTACTGGGTGTCCATCTCCAGACCAAGACGGGGTCCTTCATTCTCTCACATCAGGCAATGGGGTTGGCTCTATCCTACGGGGATTCTTGGCTGTACACCTACATACATGCTAGGTACACTTTGGTACATTTAGTTAGAGTTTGCATCGTACACATTATTACTGTCATGTATTCATATGCCTGCATGTATTCAGTGTTTTAACACTGTGGTAGAATTCTTCTTTTTTTTTACTCTGCTGGTGCTCATAATCGAATACATCTGTTTCTGTCTGTTGTTGCAGCACACGTATTTTAAACTAGAATGACACTGGTTCGATAAATACGTATTGAAAACGTTCCCACCGTTTATTCTGTGTATTTATCTGAGTCAAAGTGAGCACAAGGGACTGAGCGAAAAGTACTGTACTGTCTCCACGATCCCTGAGGGGTCAGGGTTGTCATGTTCAATAGTTGCCAGAAGCTATTCGCTCCTTGGAAAGGTTGTGGAGCTTATGGTGGCACTGTGAGCTAGCAGGTCTACAGATTAACATATCTTTTTGGGGTGTCTGGAATCAGTCTGGGCACTAATCACTTAGTTTATGTTGTCTAACTGCGCAGATCCTATATAGATATGTAGGATCTACACGACAGTGTCCCTTCCTGCAGAAACACATTTATCTCTGCAACGCAGGCACTCTTGCACAATGGTGCAAGGGTGTCTGCATTGGCGCATGGCTGCTGTTCGTGCGCTGGCACAGGGGAGAGCTGTATTCTTGTAAACATGGAGCACTCCTGCATTCTTTAACCTCATCGCTGCGGCGGCTATTCTGCCGCAGCGCGCCCATGCTGGTGACGGAACCGCTCCGTCACCAGCCGCGGTTGAGCTGTGCTCATGACGGAGCGGTTCCGTCATGGCCCGCCCGCTTAATAGAACGCGCCGCGCAGGCGCAAAATCAGCACCGCGCAGGTCCGACGGGCGGGCCATGACGGTACCGCTCCGTCATCAGCACAGCGCCACCGCGGCTGATGACGGAGCGGTTCCGTCATCAGCACGGAAAGGGTTAAATGCTGCAGCTCGGTGCAGCAAAATTGCTTGCAGCGCTTCACTGCGCTATTCCATTGTAAATATGCAGCTGTGTATTCTTCTTTTCTGCTTACTGCAGCACTGTTGGTTGTATACAAACCTATTTACTGTGGTAATTAGAAAGGGCAATGACATTAGAATGACATTTCTGTGCTTCCATGCAAGACAAACTCATTGCTTGTTGTTAAATGCCATTTTGAATAATCCCTGCTGAATGTGTAAGTTTTTCTTTCTCTCAACCCCTTTTTAGGTCTCGTCTTAGAGACGCCCGAAGCGCGTTCTCGGCAGAGAACTATAGCAATCGTTTTAGGCGACAAACTGAGACAAGAGCTGGGCACGCGCCCAGCATTCTGAATGGGAGAGGGAGCGACAAGAGCTGGCCACGCGCGAATTTGGTCGCGCGCACGCTCACGGCGGCGGCGTCTCCGCCGTGCACCGATGACTGCTCTCTTCCTCAGCAGCCTTTGCCTGGCTACATCTCTCGCACCTGATGTGCCGCACCGCCCTTTGTGCCCCCTGAAGTCCTGAAGTGTGCGCTGTGCGAGTCTCACCCCCATCACGACTCGCACAGCCCCTCTGCCTCGCCTGCGCCCTGGGTCACTGAGCGGATGCCAGGCGGCACGGGCACTGTAAGCGCACCACCCTACAAGTCGCACCTGCCTGGTACGACTCGTACACTCACTTCGAATCGTACTATCTCCCAAGTACGCTCCCGAGTTCGCGTCTCACGCGGGATGCGTGAGACTCGGTAGGTTCGTCCCCGGATCGGCGTACGAGGCGCACAGAGGTGTTCAGGCCTCACGGACAGCGCGTCCCCGCCTTAGGTCTTGCCTGCAAGCTAGGGAGGGCGTGTTTGGAGCCTCTTGTTTAGCAACAGAGTCCACATGTAGGACAGATGGAATGAAGATCAATTCTGGAAACGAGTAAAAACGTTATTTTTTATATAGACCTAGTTTCCATAAATAGAATTGTTTAGGAAATCATTTTAAAATGTTACGGTTCTGAAGACCAGCGTATGCCACAACAAGCGCCTACACATCTCAGAAACTCTGAGTTTCATTAATTCTCATTGACAATGTTGACTATTGGAGACAAACCAAGGATCAGAGGTCTACCATTGAGCCACCTTTAATAGCAGCAGCCTTAACCGCCTTTCACCCCGCAAAAACGGAAGCGCGCCCACTGCTTTGTTGATACCTTAGGTCAGTGTTTACAATCCTGTGCCTTGTTTCCTCTGTGTTAGCTTGTTTTGCTATGCCCGTCCGATCGCAATGAAGGACAGTTATTTCTCTAATAAAATGGTTCAGTAGCTGTCACGATCATCATGAATGCTATGTGTACAATGGATCCGATGCACGTGCACCCTACCTTCCAGAGTGTGCCCATCTGCACGTCCTGCAACCTTTGGCCATTTCAAAAAGGAGATTTCGCCTCAAGCGGTAGAAACTGGTGCATCCATTGGATTTATGGACGTGGCCAAGAAATAGGCAAAGAGAAGTTATCTACATTGTATTGCAGGATCCGGTGACTGGTCACTTGGAAAACCACCACATGCAACTATCTGCCATGAGCAGTGCGCAGGCACGAAGGCGCAGTATCACACTTCTTGTGCAAATACACATTCACGCGTGCACTAAGAGGACTATTCTGGTGGACGTACTTACATTCTGTAATGTTGATTACCATTGCAGGGAAGCCTACACTTGCTCGCCCTGGTTGCTGCATTTGTTGCGGAGGGGGCTCTTACGCCACTGGTTCCTCCACCTCTTTACAAGGAAGGAGATATGATGAATGACTTCCTAATAAGAGCACGGCATTGCAGTTGGAGCGTTAGAACAACCTCACCCCCTGTTCCTCGTTCTGCTCGTTTTTCGTCCCCCCACCCCCCTGTTGCCCTTGTCCTGCTCGCTTGTCTGCTCCCCACCCCCCTGTCCCTCGTCCCGCTCTCTTGTCGGCCCCCCCACCTCCCTGTTCCTCGTTGTGCTTGTTTTTAGTCCCCCCCACCCCCGTCTCTCGTCCCGCTCGCTTTTCTGCCCCCCCAACCCCCTGTTCATCGTTCTGCCCGCTTGTCTGCCCCCCCACCCCCCTGTTCCTCGTTGTGGGGACAAACCACCTGGTGCACAGGAGAGAATTACGAGACATTTAATAGAGGAGGAATAGAGTACATATTTAAACTGTTTTACCTTTGAAACTCCTATGAATATTGACGTTGAGTGGATATAGTTGGTGTAGTCTAGAACATTTTTGCATTACTAAGCAACATTAATATATGTCATTTTCACCTTCTTTTCCGCATAGTTCTTACTCCACTGCCCCAAATTTGACCTTTTACCTCACACCACCATGAAAAAGCGTGCACGTAGTTTTCCCGGCATTTGTTGGAGAGCCTTCGTTTAGGACATAACTTCGGCATGTTTCTAGACCTTCCCTTCCACTGCCCCGTTGATTGCTGGGTGCTGCTTGTACAGATTTGTAGCGAGTGAAGACGTAGTACTAGCACTACAATTTCCGAGAAAATGCTTCAAGGTGGAGAATTGGGTCGTTTGAAAAGAAGGCTCTGCTTTTTCTTTAGTTTGGGGCTTAATGTGCTTCGATGCCTCGAGAGGTGTATAAAGCGCTTTATAGATCCAACGGCATTATAGTTTATCACAGTTACGCCTCGTGGGGAGGAACAGGTCTCATGTTTCAAACTTTATGGGTGTTTGGGTAGACTAGTTAACTATTGTCGCTTGGAGCCGTCCCTAGCGGGGTTACAGCCAAGCCCCCTCATAGAGGTGGGCGAGCAACTGAAGGCTTGAGCAGAAGCCCAGCTGTGGCTCGGACCTCGTCCTCGTGGACCCTCGAGTCTAAAACGAGCCGAGCCTTCGTCTGCCTTCCGCGCCCCTTTCGTGCCCCTTTCGTGCACTATGACCTCTTTCTCCTGTGAGTAGCAGCGGAAGCGGGCGTTGAAGTGACCGGCTCCATCCGGCCTCAGGCACAGTAAGTAAAACCGACATTGAAACGGGTTTCAGGCCCTATTTCATGTAATTTGACTTTACTGGCAAAAAACACTGACAGATTTCTGAACAATTTGTGTAAAAACGTTAAGGGAATACATGTCCGTGATACCGGTCGAGGGGCACTATGGGCCCTGCCAAGTGTTACGCATCAGGCGTGACACTGGCGCATTTCAGTGTGGTGGTCCGCACCACCGCACTGAAATGCATTGTCACGCATTATAGCGCCTCTTCAACTGCCACGTGGAGTGCTGCTAAAATGCGCATGATCGACTAAGCAAGCTGTGAGCATGGTGGCACTTCTCCCAGCATGCAGAGGCTTAGAGGTGCTCGCAGCTCTGCGAGTACTGCAGTGCTACATTGAATGCAAGTGTTGTAGAGACACACCGCTCCCGGTGCCCAACGGTAAAGTAGACAGACAGTGAGATTCAACCTAGAGCGCCATTCAGTGCGGCGCAGCCGAAAGGTATGTAAATGCATGTTGATGGGTTCCTTAGCTTGAGGCGTGTGTTTTGTATTTCGAAGTCCGTTAGAGTGAGGTTTATCGAACCTGTGCATCAATGGAAATTAATGCGTCACTGCGCTTTTTTGAAAAACTTGTCTGTCTTCTTCCTGGTTTTTAAATCATGACAGCTGAATTTGTGATTTGGAGATCTGTTTACAAAGGTTGGTGTTAATTGTAGTGCATATTTTGGCTATGATGAAGCAGCTGTTCTCTTCCCGCATGATAGCGTGTTTCATAATATAATTTTTTTCCCGCTTTCCTTAATAAGATGTTGATGTTTTGCGAGCATGTCTTTATAAAAAAAAAATATGTTTATAAGCCATTCTGCTCACGGAGCCAAACAGTGTTGTACAAATTACCATAAATAAGTGGTAACAACTTTAAAATATTTATGTTTGAATGCATTAAAGAATATAATACAAACTTTAGTTGTACACACTACCAAACAGACATCATTTGCTGTTAAACTTGAACGGCACTCTGGGCCTTGACGAAAGTGCATTATACCAGGATATCCGCCACCCTCAGCTTGTGTCCGAGTCTGGGCCCCCAATTATTGTTGTTGTCGCCTGACAACACTAGAGCTCTCCTTCCACACGTGCTCTGAGTCCGGGAGAGGCTGAGCAGGTGGTGTTTAGGGCAGGCCCACGGCCCGCCTCTCACATTAGCAGAGCAGTACCACTGTGACCCGTTCTGCATTGAGAACTCCTCATCTCCAGCGTCGTGACAGGGGACAGACAGACTGACTTGGCTACTGTACAGCAGCTGAGTGTATGCAGCCGGCTGAGCCAGTGAGTGTAACAGACACAGAGACACTTCTGAAGGACATCGGCAGCTGCATTATTTTTTTCCCACCTAGTCGCATCAGTGTAGTGTTGTGACTTTACTAGACACGAGGTATTATTAAATTAGGGCTACCGCAATAACGTCACACTGAGGAAGGGTTAAATATCCCTGTTAAAAGTACTTAATTGTACCAATGATGCAACGCATATTCCCAAAACTACCATTCATTTACAAGGGTACTAGGTTAGTTCTCTTGGATTTCTTGTGATATGCAGCAGGTTTAAGGATTTCTTAGAGTTTCATGTTGCTCAAATGGGTGTCATTTCTGATATTTATATTTTTCCTTTGTCTTCATTGCTTGATTTCATTGCTTGATTTTGCTCGCGAAAAAGTGTCACTCACAGTGGTTGAAATGTCACTCATGATTACACCGATTTTAAGAATGTGTCACACATAGCAATCTCAAACCTTGGCAGCTATGCACTATTAGATACAATTCAATGCAATACACTATTAGGATCACAAAATGTCAGCTTCCGTGTTTGAGCCACGCCTCTTTCAGACCCCCGCCTTTCTATACTTACACAATAAACATTCAAACCCCTCCGATGATGTGAGAGTGGCCAGTGGAGGAGAGCAGGGTCGGACTGGCCAATAGAGTCATCAGGCAGGGCCCGATTGGCAGGTCTAACAGGTCAGTGCGATTAAGCTATTGGCAATGTAAATGACAATGCCATTTATTTATGATTTAAAAAAAGAAAAAGAAATAAAAAAAATCATGAGCAATGCCAATAGCTCTACCTTTAATGCTGCCGAGACCATTGCATTGTAAATGCTTGTTTGTCTACAGTATTCGGATCATTGTGTATGTGTTGACTTTTCACAATATTGATATAACACCACAAAATGTGGCGAATGAGTTGCCTTTCCTTGATACATACTGCAGCCACCATTGCCACATACATATTTTGGTTCTCCTATGCCACATAATGGCCCTGAGTAAGTTGTTACTCAGTCATTCATGGTTAGGGGCAGATTGTAGGTTTTTGATGTGGTTCGTGTTGGTAGCCATAGGTGGGAATTAAGGTACATTGGTAGCCGTAGATCAGAATTAAGGTGCATTGGTAGTCGTAGATTAGAATTAAGGTGCATTGGTAGCCATAGATCAGAATTAAGGTGCATTCGTAGTCGTAGATCAGAATTAAGGTGCATTGGTAGCCATAGATCAGAATTATGGTGCATTGATAGTCGTAGATCAGAATTAAGGTGCATTGGTAGTCGTAGATCAGAATTAAGGTGCATTGGTAGACATAGATCAGAATTAAGGTGCATTGGTAGTCGTAGATTAGAATTAAGGTGCATTGGTAGCCATAGATCAGAATTAAGGTGCATTGGTAGTCGTAGATTAGAATTAAGGTGCATTGGTAGTCGTAGATCAGAATTAAGGTGCATTGGTAGTCATAGATCAGAATTAAGGTGCATTGGTAGCCATAGATCAGAATTAAAGTGCATTGGTAGCCATAGATCAGAATTAAGGTGCATTGGAAGCCGTAGATCAGAATTAAGGTACATTGGTAGCCGTAGATCAGAATTAAAGTGCAATGGTAGCCATAGATCAGAATTAAGGTGCATTGGTAGCCATAGATCAGAATTAAGGTACATTGGTAGCCGTAGATCAGAATTAATTTGCATTGGTAGTCGTAGATTAGAATTAAGGTGCATTGGTAGCCATAGATCAGAATTAAGGTGCATTGGTAGTCGTAGATCAGAATTAAGGTGCATTGGTAGCCATAGATCAGAATTAAGGTGTATTGGTAGTCGTAGAACAGAATTAAGGTGCATTGGTAATCGTAGATCAGAATTAAGGTGCATTGGTAGCCATTGATCAGAATTAAGGTGCATTGGTAGCCATAGATCAGAATTAAGGTGCATTGGTAGTCGTAGATTAGAATTAAGGTGCATTGGTAGCCATAGATCAGAATTAAGGTGCATTGGTAGCCATAGATCAGAATTAAGGTGCATTGGTAGTCGTAGATCAGAATTAAGGTGCATTGGTAGCCATAGATCAGAATTAAGGTGCATTGGTAGACATAGATCAGAATTAAGGTGCATTGGTAGTCGTAGATCAGAATTAAGGTGCATTGGTAGCCGTAGATCAGAATTAAGGTGCATTGGTAGCCATAGATCAGAATTAAGGTGCATTGGTAGTCGTAGATTAGAATTAAGGTGCATTGGTAGTCATAGATCAGAATTAAGGTGCATTGGTAGCCATAGATCAGAATTAGGGTGCATTGGTAGTCGTAGATCAGAATTAAGGTGCATTGGTAGTCGTAGATCAGAATTAAGGTGCATTGGTAGCCATAGATCAGAATTAATTTGCATTGGTAGTCGTAGATCAGAATTAAGGTGCATTGGTAGCCATAGATCAGAATTAAGGTGCATTGGTAGCCATAGATTAGAATTAAGGTGCATTGGTAGTCGTAGATCAGAATTAAGGTGCATTGGTAGTCGTAGATCAGAATTAAGGTGCATTGGTAGCCATAGATCAGAATTAAGGTGCATTGGTAGCCATAGATCAGAATTAAGGTGCATTGGTAGTCGTAGATCAGAATTAAGGTGCAGTGGTAGCCGTAGATCAGAATTAAAGTGCATTGGTAGCCATAGATCAGAATTAAGGTGCATTGGTAGCCATAGATCAGAATTAAGGTACATTGGTAGCCGTAGATCAGAATTAAGGTGCATTGGTAGCCATAGATTAGAATTAAGGTGCATTGGTAGTCGTAGATCAGAATTAAGGTGCATTGGTAGTCGTAGATCAGAATTAAGGTGCATTGGTAGCCATATATCAGAATTAAGGTGCATTGGTAGCCATAGATCAGAATTAAGGTGCATTGGTAGTCGTAGATCAGAATTAAGGTGCAGTGGTAAGCCTTAGGTAAAAATGAGGGTGAATTGGTAGACTGTAGGCGAGAATTAAGGTGGAGTGGTAAGCCTTAGGTAAAAATGAGGGTGAATTGGTAGACTGTAGGCGAGAATTAAGGTGGAGTGGTAAGCCTTAGGTAAAAATGAGGGTGAATTGGTAGACTGTAGGCGAGAATTAAGGTGGAGTGGTAAGCCTTGGGTGGGAATTAAGGAGCAATGGTAGGCAATACATGGGAACTGAGGTGCACTGGAAGGCCCTAGGTGAGAATAAGGTGAATCAGTAGAGATTGATGGGGTACACAGTACTGGAATAGCAGAATGCTGTAGACCAGGTGTTAGGTGAAACGGCTGACGCTGGGTGGATCTCAGGCAGGGCTTAATTTGTACTGATGTTTGCTGGTGCTCGTCACCGGCACCTATTTGTAAACACCATCACATATATATGATAATCCACCACATGGGGGCATCATGTGTGTGTTTTTTTATCAGACTTTATTTGTGAAGCATTTAATGATTAAATATATCTTAAAAACATGATAAAAGCAGGCCTTAGACCTACAGTTTAATGTGACGCATCAGTAGGTCCAGCTGTGGTTGACAAGTGTGAAATATATAAGGGCCCAGCATTTAATATTTGCAAATGAAGCACTGATTGTAGTGCCGAAAGAGCAGAGGGTGCTGCGACCACTGATGGAGCTGTGAGTCTGAGAGACAGAGTGCTACAGACTGAAGGACTGGACTATTTAAGGCCCAGCGGTGCCAGGGAACAACACCTAAAACCTTCGTGGGATACCTGTTCTGGCGCACTAAAGACAGAGACACGGGAGACTTCCTTCGGCGTCATAGATCAGCGTTTATTACTGCAGGGAGGCAAAAGTCACGAGAAGTACAACAGCGTGTAGGTTCTGAGAGTCTGCTTCGATTTGTATATGTGGGTCACTCTCTTTTATACAAGATTTTGCCATTGCACAACATATGAAAAAAAGGTTACAACTCAGTTCCCACAGTAAAAAACAAAGGGTCGCTTTCATGTTTTCAGAACCCCGGAACATAATTACAGTAACATCGCCGGTTCCCAACTGTAAAAGCACATTATCCTGCTGCTAGGCGCATCCCACTCTAGTTGTAAAAAGACGAGAGTAAGAGACAAGAACAGCTGCAAGGAAGTCAGACAGCAGTAGAGAAAAGAGTGTGAGGGTAATATCGGAAGCATGATCACAGGATCAAAAGGATTCGAGCCGAGCGCATGCAAGGCTGAAACAATAGACCGGCTCGGCAAGATTACCCTCGAGCGGAGCCATCTGCCTTTGCAGTGTCATTCCCCCGGTCATAAAAGACGCATGAAAGGAATATGCATCTTCCGTAAGGCTTAGGAACTAAAAGGTCACGATGCGGACAGTTGCCTGTTCGCTGGCTACGTGAGGGCAAGAAACAAAATGGATGCCGTATCTAAAATGGAACCCAAGGGTTCAGATGTAGAAACACGTAAATAAGGCGAACCATGCCAGGTAGTGTAGCGAAAACGCGTACACTTACTGAACTCGTCATTTACGGTTCATAGATACCTTACTTGCCCATATTCGTTCATGCCCAGAACACCGTAACGATTCTCACGGAACCTCAGACGCTCCTTTTGCCCTCATGTAGGCAAGAACTAGTCGAAGTCAGAGTCAATCTCGATATTCATCAGATCATTCAGATGTTGCTGGAACATTATTCTATCCATTAATGCCTCTTTGGCAACAGATGGCCTTCTTATACACGTTGTAGCACATAGGCCACATAAGGCAGGACCACACTGCACACAAAGACAACATGTGAATAGAAACGTCACAACAACCCACTATAATCTTCAGAATCTTCCAACCCCAAGTCGATATCAGACCCCAAAACCATCCTAGAAGCGTCCAATCTCCCTCGTCCACGTGTATGGACTCTGAGATTTTATGCAACTTGGAGATGGCTTGATAAACCAAACTGTTGGAGCGTTATCAGGTATGAAAATGCAGCAGCTCGAATGGATGACCTTACACACACCACCTCTATCTGCTAGTACAATGTCTAGAACCATACGGTTCTGTAACGTCATAAGCCTATCCGCTTGAAGCTCTGCTGTCAGGTTACCAAGGGCACTCGCAGTTATGTTAGCAGTTGCTTCTACCACACGAGTTAACTGTCTCAGATTCCTGCTATTGACCATAGGGCCCCAAAACGGTAGGAAACCCTTAAAGAAGTCTCCTGCTTCTTGACCGGCAGTATCTTCTTTACTAATGACACCTCTCACAACTCTGGTTTTGTGGTAGTCTGAGGCAACAGTGAAAGTCGGAGGCAAGAGATTTGCGATATAGCAGGTACCCGAGAAGTCATGAGGTAACCATGTATATGCTCGATCATAACATACAAAATAGGTACCCTTGGCAGTTAGGAAGACAGGGGAAGAGAGCATTGGTAGAACGTAAGTATCAACACAAGCACTCCTCCCGAGCTGGGCTCTCGGATTTCGGCCACAACCTTGCAGGCAAAAGTGGCCTAGGTGAGGTACGATCCAAATTGGAGATGAGCTTTTGAGCTGCCTATCACCCACTGATACACTATACTCAGCCTCACTAAGGTATTTATAGGCTTGCACCTCCTCCTCTGGGATAAGCGATGCGTCAAAAATATCTCTATCTAAATCAGCAATAGCTATCGCCAGAGACTTGTGGTACGGGCCAAGACCAAAGCTTGCTGAGCGTGGCTCTCGATGGGGGTAGGAATCTAGTGCACTATGGAACATAGTTTGGAATGCTCGAGCTGACCCTTGGGGGCTGTACGGAAGAACCAAATATGGAATACCCCTATCCATGGTATGTGGCATTAGCCCGCACACCCAACAATTGGTAATATTTACCACCAACTGATGCTGATGGAGAAGTTGAACGAAGGAATTGTTTCTAAATTCCGCACGTCTGACTTGTTCATGTTGGGGTAGTAGGTGAAAAGAATGTGGAGAAGCAGTAGTGATGAAATTTAGATCATGAGAAGGAGGAGTAGGTAAAGTAGAAGGCAATAATGATTGGAAACCAAAATACACTCCACCCACTAGCAGCATAGATACAGTTAGGAACAACATGAAAACCTGTAACAAAAAACATTTTGTACGAAACACCTTATGTAATGCAGATCTTTGCGCTGACATCTTTTCCATATTCGACAGCTTAGAGAACTCCATCCTCTAACGACCGTCCGCAACGTTCTTGACGCACTTCGTTCTGAGTAGCGATTGTCAATTCCCAGGAGTTCCCAGAAATCGACAAAAGAAATCGACCTAGTGTCAATAACTGCTAAACAGAAAGAAGTACCCGCGCGGCCCTACGGCTAACCCAGATGATAGGTTTTAATCAGTTGAACAACCAATTTCATTTACGTCTCCTAGCTGTACTGGAAAAAGATACATATATAATAAAAAGGTCCACAATATTCAAGGCAAATGTGAGGGGGGTAATGTGTAATCAAAAAATAATAAAAATAATTTATTAGTCTTTGTTGCGTGGACGAAGAAAGTATCGGCTTCTTCCAGGGCGAGTCTGCTCTTCAAACAGTGGATTGGATGGCAAAAGAGTGTTCGATTGTTCAGGCAATTGTTCAAAACTTGAATTCTCCAATGCTGATGGTAATGATATTGTTTGAGAGGAATCAACAGGTGTGTCGGAAAAAACTGAAGTGTTCCCTATGGGCTGAGCTTCACTAAACAGTGCGAAGCGCTGAGGGACGTCGGTTTCAGACGAGGCAAGTCCTTTCCTCATCCATGTATCTGCTGGCAAAGGAAGCGGAACCTTCTTGGTGTGGGTGGCATGCACCCAGTGTTTCCTTCCTTCCAGCCGAACCGCCGTCCTCGTTGCCAGCAACACCTGGAAGGGTCCCACGAATCTCGGCTCAAGATTCCGTTTTCGTCCGAAATTTCTGGTGAGGACCCAGTCTCCTGGTTGGAGCCGATGACCAGGACCCTCTGTTTGTGACGGTAGAGCCTCAAAGACCTGTTGATGAATCAAACTCAATTTAGCGGTCAGATCATAAAGATAGTCGATCAACATTGGATATTCAATTCTGTCAAATTCTTTAGGCCTTGGAACTCCCCAAATGTTCGCAGGACGGCCGAACACAATCTCATATGGGCTAAGCCCTACTCGAGAGTGTACAGTCGCCCTGGTCGATAAGAGAGCTAGAGGCAAAGCGTCAGGCCATGATAAACCAGTTGTTGCCTGAATTTTAGCGAGTTTTAGTTTCAGGGTGCCATTGTATCCTTCCACCAAACCCGCTGACTGAGGATCATTAGCGCTATGAAATTTTTGGACTATGCCTAGGCCACGACACACACTCTTCATCACACTTCCCACAAACTCACTTCCGTTGTCTGACCATACAATCCGAGGCATGCCGTACCTGGAGAAATACTCTTTGAGCAGAATTTTAGCTGTGGATAGGGCAGTATTATCTTTAAGAGGGTAGGCCTCAATCCATCTGGAGAACGCACAAACCACAACCAAAACATACTTTAAATTATTGCATCTCTCCATGTGGATGAAGTCCAATTGGATAACTTCGAAAGGACATGTAGGAGGGGCAAAATGACCAGGTGGAGTGGGGGTGCCCTTACCAGGATTGTACATCAAACACACCATACAATTCTTAACCACTCTTTCCGCACACTTAGTAATCCCATCATTCTTCCATACAGGAGACAACAACTTGCATATGCCCTTCGAGCTAATATGTGCTGTGCCATGGGCCATTGTAACAACAGCAAGCACATATGCATCCGGTAACATCCATCTCTGTTTTTCTGACAAATCAACCCAACATCCATCCTCGTCTAACTTTCCCGTGCTTTCTTTCCACTTAGTCTTTTCCATCTCAGTGGCCTCGTTCTGTATCTCCTTCACACTCTCAACTGTGTCCTCACTAATACTAGTTTCTGCAGGCCATCTCACTGAACTCGTAGCATACATTCGATTTGTCAGATCTTTAGCTGTCTCCTTAGCAGTCTCGTCTGCAAACGCATTACCACGACCAACATCATCTGTCACTTTCCGATGCGCACTACATTTAATTATGGCCACCTGTTTAGGCAATGTAAGTGCATCTAAAAGGTCATTCACAAGCTGTCCATGCTGAATCTTGGTGCCATGCGACGTCAAGAATCCTCTTTCTCTCCACAATCGCCCAAAACTATGTGCCACACCAAAAGCATACTGGCTGTCTGTAAACACATTCACCCGTTTTCCTCTGGACAACACACACGCTCTCGTCAAGGCGATCAATTCAGCTGCCTGGGCCGAATTCTGATTTAATCTCGTAGATTCCACAACCGTTCTTAACGTCACTACAGCATACGCAGTCGTCACATCACCATTTGGTAACTTAAAACAGGAACCGTCAACATACAAAGTACCATCGGGATCTACCAATGGAGTATCTTTTAGGTCAATACGACCCTTCGTCTCTTCTTCGGTTCCTAGATAGCAGTCATGTGGTGCTACATCACTTGACTCTGTGTTGATCGGCAACAATGTTGCTGGATTCAACACATTACACCGTTTTATCCGTATGTGACTTGCCAGTAACGTCAACTCATACCCAGACAACCTTGCGCTCGTCAAATGTTGAGTTTTCGTTCGGTTCAAGAGAGTGTCGACTGCATGCGGAACCATCACCGTGAGCATATTATCCATGACCAGACCTGCGGACTGTCGAATAGATGCCGCAGCTGCCGCTGTTGCTCTTAAACAACTCGGCAAAGCTCTAGCTACTGGGTCTAAGGTCGAAGAAAAATATGCGCATGGACGCTGTTTGTCGCCAAATTGTTGTGCCAGAACACTCAACGCACAACCATACCTCTCGTGAACGTATAGTGTAAACGGCTTACTGTAATCAGGAGTACCTAACACAGGAGCCGAACACAACGCATCACGTAATTCAGAGAAACTTTTCTGACACTCTTCAGTCCATGGCAAAGGAGTCGGAACATCCTTGCACGTGAGAGCTAACAATGGTTTTGCCAATAATGAAAAATTCGGAATCCATTGCCTGCAGTATGACGTAATACCTAAAAAGGCACGTACATCTCCCTGAGTTTTTGGCACAGTCATTCGGGTAATTGCTGCAATTCTCTCTGGGGTCAACCTTCTCCCTTCTTTTGACAATAAGTGACCTAAGTAGGTTACTTCTTGACAACAATATTGCAGCTTAGAAGGTGACACCTTGTGATGCAAGTCACATAAATGCCGCAACAACGATACTGTAGCAGTTCTACAAATATCTTCGGTATCAGCAGCTACCAACAGGTCGTCAACATACTGAATCAAAGCTGCGCCTGCCGGTAATACAAATGAATCAAGTTGACTTTTAAGGGCTTGACTGTAGATCGACGGACTCTCACAATAGCCCTGTGGTGCGCGTTTCAGTCTAAAACTGCGACCACCTAATGAGAATCCGAATAGGTCTCTGCTTTCCTCAGCGATCGGGATACTAAAGAAAGCATTCTTTAGATCGATCACCGTGAACCAGGAGGCAGAAGCTGGAATCAGAGTTAACAAGGCCGTGATATCAGGGACCACGGGAAACTGTGGGATCACGATTTTATTCACTTCTCTCAAATCGATTATGAAACGGTACACAGGAGGTTTAGATGGATCAGTTCGTTTTAAAATTGGTAGCACAGGACTATTACACATATTTCCTCGAGTTTCTTCAATGACATCCTTGTTGATCAGGTAGTGAACGATCGCTAATAGCGCCCGTTCACCCTCAATGGAGATACGATACTGTGGTATACGTGGGAATCGCACATTTGGTTTCAGCTTGATCACATAAGGTGGGATGTCTAATAGACCCACATCATTGGGACCTATGGCCCACAGAGATGCAGGAAGGGAGCTCAATTCCGGTGGGAATTTATCGATCGACAAGTACATAGGAGAGATTACTCTCCGACCTAATGTAAGCTCCACTCCTTCAGGAGAGCAATACAAAGTCGCATATAACCGTTTTAACAAATCCAAGCCCAAAAGATTCTCACCACAACCAGTAGATAGAATCAATGGAGCCTCTAGCTCACGAGGGCCAATCGTAAGGGGCAAAGGGCTAGAGACAGGATTGTTAACAGGGGCACCAGAGAATCCAACGGAAATGTTCGTCAAGCCAGACAAAGGTGCGCCAGGGAGTTTCGAATGCATGATGGAACTTTTCGTCGCACCAGTGTCTAACAGAAAAGGCTCAACTACGCCAGATGTAGCAACTGCGACGTAAGGCCCACTCTGATCAACCGGAACTGATACTACTCCCTCTCTTTGTCTGTGGCTGTCCTAGTAACGGTCGTTTGCAACAGTCTCATGTTCAACGTAATAGTCGTCCGTATAATACTGTGCTGATTTATCGGACCTCACATTTCGCTGGTCAAAACAATTATTCGCATCTGATGAAACATGAGAGCGCTCATTCTGGTTTTGAGGGATGCCCCGACCTCTACCGCGTGATGCTTGTTGAGGCCCACCACGACCCCCTCGTGCCGATACACCATTAAGACGATCACGTAAAGCCGGACAATCATATTTTATATGTCCTTCTCTTCTACAATATGCACATTGATTATACCCAAGCATAGATCTAAAGTCAGAGGAGTCAGAACGTGACTGCATTCTAGAGGATTGCGATTGTGGTCTATATTGCTGTTGCGAATCATTATTGTGATTTGGACGCGGAGGATACGCTTGCTGCAACAAAACCTTCGTTTTGAGCTCCTTCGTTTTCTTATCTGCACGATCACTTTCTTCCTTTTCCCTATTCTCATAATATTGAGCCGTCGCTAATATCTGTGCAGTGGTTGAAACAGCCCATGTACTTTCTGAATTTTTTAATTTGTTGCATAGTTCAGGCAATAAATTCAATACAAATTTATCAACAAACAACCGTTGGCCTCCCTCAGTGCCCATATTCTGACCACTATGGTCGACAAATGCCTCTTCGAATCTAGTAAAGAAATCGGAGACATTCTCGTTTTGCTTGCAAGCTGCTAATTTATCCCAGTTTACCCTCATCGCCGGCATAAGCGTTTTCATGAGCGTAATTATTTTCTGTGGCAGATCCGTAATTAACTGCTCAGGCTTAGCCCCACCAACTTGTCGACCATCAGCCGCTATTAATGCAGCCCAGTCACCGCCTAACTCATTCGCATGATTTTCTTGGCGAATTTTCGCCCAAACTGGTTGTGGTACAACATTATCGAACAGCATGTCGATGTCGGCAAGGTTCATAATAGTAGCATCCACCAATTGGGACAACTCCTTATAGTAACCCGCCGGATTCTTGCGCGGATCAGGCAACGATTGTTTGACCTGAAAAACTTCTGATCGCTTCCATGGGAGGTGTATCCAAACTTTTTGGAAATGTGGAAGAACCGGAGGATTGGCAGCAGGAGCACCTGGCATCCATACTGGCGGAACCTCTCATAGGATACTGACCAGGAGTCGCTTTCCAAGTTTCTAAGTCGTCATCAAACGACACTCGAGAAGGCACTGTGGATCTATGGGCTAACAATCGCTCTAAGGCACGTCGTACATCTCCACCTACGATCATACCGTTCGAAAATTGACTCTGAAGTTCAATCATATCGGGCGGCACGTTATCTAAGTCGTCATTATACCATTGTTCCCTCAGAAAGTTACACATTTCTTCGAACACGAATCTCTGTGTAGGCTCATTAAACTGAGAAAACGTGTCGAAAACCATGCATGGAGGGTAGTTAGCAGGATGTCTTATCCACCTACGAGCCATATTCGCTAATGTTGCACTCTCCCTTCCACCAGGGATTTGACTTCGTCTCTGGGAAGTTTCAGAAACGCTGGATGGTAGTATTGATCCGGATAGTGGGGAATAGAGTGTAGCAACAGTATTAGGGATACGGGTACGAACAGGAGGAGAAGAAGGAAAAAGAACAGGAGCGACAATATTAGAAGTGAACGTAGGAACAGCAGAAGCAGGCAAGACAGTCGGGGTAACAGAGACTAGAGCTTGAGGAGGCACAGGCAAAGGAACAGTAGGAATAGAAACAGGTGGTGCGACAAACGTAGGACCAACAATGGGCTGACCAGCAGCCGCCGGAACAACAGGAGGGACAACAGGAGGAACTACAGGCGGAACTACAGGAGGTACTACAGGGGCCGTAGCACCCTGTGCATAAGGAGGTGGCGATTTCATCAAATACGCTAACAGGGGATCCTCCTTAGAATCCTCTTCTTTTTTATCAAGGCTAGTTGGTAAAACCGGATAACATTTGTCTATCCTCATATGATGTAGTCTAGTGGAAACTTCTATTTCTTTTTCTTCTTTATCTCGCTGACATTGTTGTACAACTTGCATTATCGGAACAAACCCTTCTCTTCGATCCTTTTTAAGCTGTTTGATTTCTTTCTGCTTGGCCTCTTTACGCCACAACCGAAAGGAATCAAACATAGCTGGCCTAGCTTTCTTTTTAAATAATTTAGCTTCAAGATTATCTAAAATCGTAAGTTCAAAACTTCCATGCGTTGCCAACTAAGGACACCATCTTTTTTCGCGTAACGGACCCAATATTTATTATAAATAATAGGACCCACACCATGTCGACTATAGAGCTCATATATCGGAGTTCCAACTGGAGGTATCGGACACGAGTCCTCCAACCGGGAATCCTTGTTGCAACATTTAAAGAAACCAAGAAAACCACTATGGCTAGGCATCGTGCACACTAACCTAGTATCAAACTTCAAGGGTTACCGAAGTGCTAAATCTTCGTGAAAGACAAAACCCTCGGTTTTTGGCAATTGCAACTGTCAAATAACAACCAAGAACCAACAACTAAGAACCACAAATACAATGGAACCATGCAATACAACAAAGCTTCAACAAGCTGCAACAACCACTAAGGACAGGGAGCGACCCACAAATACTTAACTGAGAGCACAATGGCGTCACCAGGAAGGCCCGTCTATCGTCTCGCTTGTACGAAAGGTCTACGCCAGGCGCCGAAGACAGGTCGACAGTCAGGGCATCAGTCCGTCGCAGCCGTCAGGAGGCGGGAATCTTCGCGGGAAAAATCTTCGGACCACTTATTTCGACAACAGGATCGATGAAGCGGGGTGCACCTTTCCTCGGAGATTTCACACGAAGTTCCTCACAATCGTCAGGCTTTGGACCGGTACCGCTGATGTCGCCCTACGTTGGGCGCCAACTGAAGGACTGGACTATTTAAGGCCCAGCGGTGCCAGGGAACAACACCTAAAACCTTCGTGGGATACCTGTTCTGGCGCACTAAAGACAGAGACACGGGAGACTTCCTTCGGCGTCATAGATCAGCGTTTATTACTGCAGGGAGGCAAAAGTCACGAGAAGTACAACAGAGTGTAGGTTCTGAGAGTCTGCTTCGATTTGTATATGTGGGTCACTCTCTTTTATACAAGATTTTGCCATTGCACAACATATGAAAAAAAGGTTACAACTCAGTTCCCACAGTAAAAAACAAAGGGTCGCTCTCATGTTTTCAGAACCCCGGAACATAATTACAGTAACATCGCCGGTTCCCAACTGTAAAAGCACATTATCCTGCTGCTAGGCGCATCCCACTCTAGTTGTAAAAAGACGAGAGTAAGAGACAAGAACAGCTGCAAGGAAGTCAGACAGCAGTAGAGAAAAGAGTGTGAGGGTAATATCGGAAGCATGATCACAGGATCAAAAGGATTCGAGCCGAGCGCATGCAAGGCTGAAACAATAGACCGGCTCGGCAAGATTACCCTCGAGCGAAGCCATCTGCCTTTGCAGTGTCATTCCCCCGGTCATAAAAGACGCATGAAAGGAATATGCATCTTCCGTAAGGCTTAGGAACTAAAAGGTCACGATGCGGACAGTTGCCTGTTCGCTGGCTACGTGAGGGCAAGAAACAAAATGGATGCCGTATCTAAAATGGAACCCAAGGGTTCAGATGTAGAAACACGTAAATAAGGCGAACCATGCCAGGTAGTGTAGCGAAAACGCGTACACGTACTGAGCTCGTCATTTACGGTTCATAGATACCTTACTTGCCCATATTCGTTCATGCCCAGAACACCGTAACGATTCTCACGGAACCTCAAGACCCAGAATGAGGTGCATTGGCGGAGCTGTGTGAGGTTTTAGCACTCACATGGCAGATGGTTCTCTGCGCCAGTATCAGAGCTCTGTGTGGTCCTCAGCAGTGCAGAGGGGTGCAGGCCGGGGTTGAGGTGCATTGGCAGAGCTCTGTTGTTCTCAGCAGTGCAGAGGGGTGCAGGCCGGGGTTGAGGTGCATTGGCAGAGCTCTGTGTGGTTCTCAGCAGTGCAGAGGGTTGCAGGCCGGGGTTGAGGTGCATTGGCAGAGCTCTGTGTGGTTCTCAGCAGTGCAGAGGGTTGCAGGCCGGGGTTGAGGTGCATTGGCAGAGCTCTGTGTGGTTCTCAGCAGTGCAGAGGTTTGCAGGCAGGGGTTGAGATGCATTGGAAGAGCTCTGTGTGGTTCTCAGCAGTGCAGAGGGTTGCAGGCCGGGGTTGAGGTGCATTGGCAGAGCTCTGTGTAGTTCTCAGCAGTGCAGAGGGTTGCAGGCCGGGGTTGACGTGCATTGGCAGAGCTCTGTGTGGTTCTCAGCAGTGCAGAGGGTTGCAGGCAGGGGTTGAGATGCATTGGAAGAGCTCTGTGTGGTTCTCAGCAGTGCAGAGGGTTGCAGGCCGGGGTTGAGGAGCACTGGCAGAGCTCTGTGTGGTTCTCAGCAGTGCAGAGGATTGCAGGCCGGGGTTGAGATGCATTGGAACAGCTCTCTGTTGTTCTCAGCAGTGCAGCGGCAGTGGATGCAGGCCGGAGTTGAGGTGCATTGGCAGAGCTCAGTTGTTCTCAGCAGTGCAGAGGGGTGAAGGCCAGGGTTGAGGTGCATTGGCAGAGCTCTGTTGTTCTCAGCAGTGCAGCGGAGGTGGGTGCAGGCCGGGATTGAGGTGCGTTGGCAGAGCTCTGTTGTTCTCAGCAGTGCAGCGGCAGTGGGTCTAGGCCGGGGTTGAGGTGCATTGGCAGAGCTCTGTGTGGTTTTCAGCAGAGCAGCGGCAGTAGGTGCAGGCCGGGATTGAGGTGCATTGCCAGAACTCTGTTGTTCTCAGCAGTGCAGAGGGGTGCAGGCCGGGATTGAGGTGCATTGGCAGAGCTCTGTTGTTCTCAGCAGTGCAGAGGGGTGCAGGCCGGGGTTGAGGTGCATTGGCAGAGCTCTGTGTGGTCCTCAGCAGTGCAGCTGCAGAGGGTTACAGATAAACAACAGAGAATGCTGGTGCTAGTCAATTCAACACAACAATTTAAATCCACAAACATTGGACTAAAACCAAATGTTTTTGATTTCTATTTTATTTTTAATTCATTCGATTTAATCAGTATTTCTTTTAACACATCTTATTATTTTACATTTCACCTATTTTTTACGAACATATTTTTGACCTTATGTACAAAACCTAAACACTAATTTTCAAAAAACAAAACAATTTCTAACAAAATCATTCAAGCTCTCAACCATACTCCACTCATACTATTACAGATAAAATACAGCTGGAAATACAATGTTCACAGCAAAGCCATATGACAAATATAGAAATTCAAATTTATTATATAGTCTTTTGGTCTGTTCAGTCTTTTCAATGGCTATCAACAGTCTACGCGTTTTGAACCCAAATTTATTTATAGAGTTCTCATCAGGACGGTAGTCTCTATTCAATCAGAGCCTGGGAAGGTTGACCATTTCCCGACGTAAAATCACGTGTAAAGCAACTTGTGCTCAAATGATGGGGGTTTAGGTCTTACTACTCTCTACAGCCTGAAACTGGGTCTTAGCTGCTTGCTTCTAATGTCCTGGGTCCAGTGCTCCCGCCTCAATCGGTCGGGGCACCGAGCATTCGCCTCGTTCTTCCCTCGGTCTAGACGCCGCGTTCAGTGTAGCGTTCACCTCCGGGTTTCCCAGGATTCCCGGAAGTGAACGCTACACTGAACGCGGCGTCTAGACCGAGGGAAGAACGAGGCGAATGCTCGGTGCCCCGACCGATTGAGGCGGGAGCACTGGACCCCGGACATTAGAAGCAAGCAGCTAAGACCCAGTTTCAGGCTGTAGAGAGTAGTAAGACCTAAACCCCCATCATTTGAGCACAAGTTGCTTTACAAGTGATTTTACGTCGGGAAATGGTCAACCTTCCCAGGCTCTGATTGAAAAGAGACTACCGTCCTGATGAGAACTCTATAAATAAATTTGGGTTCGAAACGCGTAGACTGTTGATAGCCATTGAAAAGACTGAACAGACCAAAAGACTATATAATAAATTTGAATTTCTATATTTGTCATGTGGCTTTGCTGTGAACATTGTATTTCCAGCTGTATTTTATCTGTAATAGTATGAGTGGAGTATGGTTGAGAGCTTGAATGATTTTGTTAGAAATTGTTTTGTTTTTTGAAAATTAGTGTTTAGGTTTTGTACATAAGGTCAAAAATATGTTCCTAAAAAATAGGTGAAATATAAAATAATAAGATGTGTTAAAAGAAATACTGATTAAATCGAAGGAATTAAAAAGAAAATAAAAATCAAAAACATTTGGTTTTAGTCCAATGTTTGTGGATTTAAATTGTTGTGTTGAATTGACTAGCACCAGCATTCTCTGATGTTTATCAGTAGCTTGTGGCTAAGCTGTGCTATTGGGAGCCCAGACCCAGTGGTGGTATTTTGGCAGAGGGTTACAGGCCAGGGTTGAGGTGCATTGGCAGAGCTCTGTTGTTCTCAGCAGTGCAGCGGAAGTGGGTGCAGGCCGGGATTGAGGTGCATTGGCAGAGCTCAGTTGTTCTCAGCAGTGCAGAGGGGTGCAGGCCGGGATTGAGGTGCGTTGGCAGAGCTCTGATGTTCTCAGCAGTGCAGATGAGTGCAGGGCGGGGTTGAGGTGCATTGGCAGAGCTCTGTGTGGGTCTCAGCAGTGCAGAGGGTTGCAGGCCGGGGTTGAGGTGCATTGGCAGAGCTCTGTGTGGTTCTCAGCAGTGCAGAGGGTTGCAGGCCGGGGTTGAAGTGCATTGGTAGAGCTCTGTGTGGTTCTCAGCAGTGCAGCGGCAGTGGGTGCAGGCCGAAGTTGAGGTGCATTGGCAGAGCTCTGTTGTTCTCAGCAGTGCAGCTGCAGTGGGTGCAGGCCGGGGCTGAGGTGCATTGGCAGAGCTCTGTTGTTCTCAGCAGTGCAGCTGCAGTGGGTGCAGGCCAGGGTTGAGGTGCATTGGCAGAGCTCTGTTGTTCTCAGCGGCACACTGGCAGTGGGTGCAGGCCGGGGTTGTGGTGCATTGGCAGAGCTCTGTGTGGTTCTCAGCAGTGCAGCGGCAGTGGGTGCAGGCCGGGATTGAGATGCATTGGCAGAGCTCTATGTGGTCCTCAGCAGTGCAGAGGGGTGCAGGCTGGGGTTGAGGTGCATTGGCAGAGCTCTGTTGTTCTCAGCAGTACAGAGGGGTGCAGGCCGGCGTTGAGGTGCATTGGCAGAGCTCTATGTGGTCCTCAGCAGTGCAGAGGGGTGCAGGCTGGGGTTGAGGTGCATTGGCAGAGCTCTGTTGTTCTCAGCAGTGCAGCGGCAGTGGGTGCAGGCCGGGATTGAGGTGCGTTGGCAGAGCTCTGTTGTTCTCAGCAGTGCAGCTGCAGTGGGTGCAGGCCGGGGTTGAGGTGCATTGGCAGAGCTCTGTTGTTCTCTGCAGTGCAGAGGCAGTGGGTGCAGGCTGGGGTTGAGGTGCATTGGCAGAGCTCTGTTGTTCTCAGCAGTGCAGCGGCAGTGGGTGCAGGCCGGGATTGAGGTGCGTTGGCAGAGCTCTGTTGTTCTCAGCAGTGCAGCTGCAGTGGGTGCAGGCCGGGGTTGTGGTGCATTGGCAGAGCTCTGTGTGGTTCTCAGCAGTGCAGCGGCAGTGGGTGCAGGACGGAGTTGAGGTGCATTGGCAGAGCTCTGTGTGGTCTTCAGCAGTGCAGAGGGTTGCAGGCCGAGGTTGAGATGCATCGGCAGATTTGCGCGTGTTGCTTGCACTCTCTGCTCTAGAACCTGTTCATGGATTCTCCCACCTTCTTTCTTTGCAGCTGCTGCAATGGCCAACAATCTGAACCAGTACGAGGAGGCGTGCATCAACGGGGGCGATGGCCTGGGGATCCAGAACGAACCCCCCGTTCCGGATGGAGCGGAGGCTCAGGTATGGAGACCCCCACCTCCCCATGCCCCTTACGTGCACTCTCTGCCCCCATCATTGCACCGTGCTCCTGTTTGCGGAGTAAGCTCCTGTATGGAGACCTAGCGCCTGCCTAGGTAATGGTAAGGTTTTGGGGGTTTCCCTGAAACAGTGGCGGATGCTACCTGGAATCAGCAGTGGGGTGGGGTGGGGTGGGGGAAAGAGGCGAGGGTGGATGGCAGCCGTCTGGCCAGCCGACGTCTCTCCTACGTCCTCTTCCTGGCTTCTTGGGGGAGGGAGACAGGAAGCAGGAATGAAGCGTTGTGATTGGTCTGAGTGCGTGACACAGCGCTCAGCTACGGGCTGGAGGGGTGGGCATGTTCTCTACACAGGCTGTAATGCAGCCTGCATGGAAAAAGGGGTATGTGCGCATGACTGCTTTGGGCGGCCGAGAGGGCCAGCCAAGCACTCATGCTCACATAGGGAGTGCAAACCACTCCTGCCAAGCTCTGAGAGCAGCCCCGCCCCACAAAGACCCCGCAACGGGGAAAACTAAAATGATATTAACCTTGGGTTATTTTCATTTCACTTTTTCCTTTTTTTACACTGCAAGAAGCAGTGGGGCGCCGCTCCTCCACCTGAGCGGAGCAGCTGCCCCTGAGTCCTGAGATTGTAAGCTCATCAGTGGGACTCAATCCGTGTCTGGGATTGTGATCCTGTCTGAGGGTTTACTTTAGGTCAGGGGGAAACCCCTCCCATGCCTGGGTATTCAGTCCCTTTTTGGACGCTTAGGGCCCGATTCACAGAACTAACTTAAGACAAAATCCTAAACGTACTACTTTTGGTATTCACAGAAGGCATTTAGTAGTAGTAAAGTTAGGATTTTGTCTTAAATTTGTCTTAAGTCTGTCTTAAGTCTGTCTTAAGTTTGTCTAAGACAAACCTAAGACAGACTTAAGACAGAGTTAAGACAAAATACTAACTGTACTACTACTAAATGCCTTCGGTGAATACCAAAAGTCGTAAGTTTAGGATTCTGTCTTGTTAGTTCTGTGAATTGGGCCCTTAGTGTCTATTGACAGTATAGCGCCTTTCTGAGGGCGTAGCTCTTGAAGCACTTCAGCTTTCTGGTCACTGGTCATGTGTCCTGGAATGAGCACCTGTCTGTGTGGTGGTAAACGCTATAGCTTAGGACTGAATGCCCGACTGACATCTAAAGCTTGTCTGAGGGTCTTGCAGTTCATTCCTTTAGATCTTGACTATTGACAGTAATCCAGTGAGAAGGGAGAGAAGCAGCAACACTGCTGGGCTGGCTAGTCGGAGGGTTTGGCGCAGCTATATGGACTAGCGTGCGAGGGCTGTTATTTGTCCCCTGTGGGCCCTGACGGCCTATACAGGGGCCCTTTCAAGCTGGCCTTCCTAGCAATGCCAGAGTGCCAGACTGTCTGACAGGCTTGTCCACACTGAGCAGGGACATTGACTCCATCCACGGTGCACATGTTTTTTCCAGACCCAAACACTAGTACCCCGATTCACAGAACTAACTTAAGACAAAATCCTAAACTTACTACCATTTTGGTATTCACAGAAGGCACTTACTCATTTCGGTATTCACAGAAGTTAGGACTCCTAAAGTCATTCTGTGAATACCAAAAGTCTTAAAGTTAGGATTTTTCTCAGTTTAGGAGTAGGAGTAGGATGATCAAACAATGTATTCAGATTTTTCTTTTTTTTTTTGGTAGAGTTTTATAAACTGTGAACTAGACCGGAAGATTTCGGGTTTCAGAGCCCTTTACATGAGCACCAGTTCCGTTACACACGGATACATTCATTTTTTTGTTAAGCACAGGGAGATTACGCGATTTGCCCAGAATCACAGGATGTTGAGCGTCGTTGCCGAGACTCGAACCTGGTTTCCCAGCTTCAAGGTAGACCTCTCTAGTCGTAAAGCTACATCCTCTCCCCTCAGATGAAACTAGATAGTATTGAGATTCGTCTCTGGACCCAGCGTTGCCTCAGGACCGGCCCAGAATACAGCCATGGCCTCAGTGAGCAGAAGAGAGCTCCAGAAAAGTCAGGCTTTGCAGCCAGTGTTAGAAGGGAGAGAGTGAGACACTCGGGTCTGCAGCAAGAGGTCTTTAGGCATTGTCTGAACCTGGTATAACAGGGGGTCTACCTGATTTCCAAATACCAGGGGCAGGAACAGAGAAGGTGCAGCCTCCCCATCTTTTCTTCTTGAATGGGGGCGTGGTGAGGTGGCTCAGGTGAGTGGATCTCAGGTTGCGGGAGGGAGTGTACTTTTGAAAGTGAGCTGAGATGAAAGATGGGCTGCTGCCAAACAGAGATTTAAAAATGATGCATCCAGTCTTGAAAACCGTTTGCTGTTTCCCCAGCAGCCGGTGTGCTTGCCTTATCAGAGGGGTGATGTTGCAGCTCCTGGGCTGACGGAAAGTGAGCCTGGCTGCATGATTCTGAGCCAATTGCAATCTACAATTGAGTCCTTTAGGTATACCTAGGTAGAGAAAATTTGCATAGTCGATCCTCAAGATGACTAATTTGATGGCAACCTGGATAAGAGCTTCCAGAGTAAGACATTTGCTAATCTTTCTGATTTTGCGAAGCTGTAGGTAGCAGGACGAGATCACAGCCCCTACTTGAGGTTTCACAGACAAGTTCTTCTCAATATGGACTCCAAGGCTCGTAACTGAGCTTTTCGGGTGGGGGGACGTGCCCATGGTCGCTGGCCAGTACGTGGGGATCCACAGGTCAGGCCGGCTACTAGATATTACGATATCAGTCTTATCATAGTTTAATTTGAGTTGATTGCTATTCATCCAATCACGAATGCATTATGTTTTGAAAAGTAGCTTTAGATTCAGGTGAATTATCGATAGCAAAAAGTAATTGCATATTGCTTGCATCATTGTAAATTTTACTCTTCATCTTTTTCAAGGAGTACACAAGGGGGCGCATGTACAAACTGAAGAGGTGTACAAAGGTATCTCTGAAGATTCAATCGATGGCTTTGTTTTTCACCTTCATATGCTTTATGGGTTTGTTTGGATTGGTCCTTGCGCTGTGCTTGATTACCGTGGAGTGTTTTCTGCTTCTGGTCGGAGTTTCCAAGATAGTTGTAAAGCTGTGAATACTTTTTGTTCTGACATAAGCTTCCAGTTAGATACACCGAGGCTCTTCCCCACTGTGAGGTCTGCCTGCAGCTGTAATCTACATCCTCACCTGTCTTCTGAATACACTTTAACCCCTGTGAGTTTTTATGTGTCCCATAGCGTGGGTGGCTTGGCTTTAGAGGACTGGGTTTTGACTGGTCTTGGTAAGTTTTGATCTGAAAGTTGTGTTGGTGATTTGAAAGACAGATTTGACATTTATTAGCAAGGTTGGATGTTTTCCTTTGCTATTAAGTTGCCGGTAATCTGTGACGTGTCGTTTATTGAACAACTAGAACTGTTAGTTGCATGCTGTTGCTTTTCCTTGGTCGTAGGTCTGAAGGTTGATGGGTGGGGGGAGGGGGGTTGCTTAGTCAGTCTGGTCTTGGAGGTGTGGACTGTGGCAGGTGAAGTTGTTGATGGCTGTGCATGTGGGTCCAGGACTTAGCTTTTTGTGTGTGTTTGCTGTTGCGGTTTCATGTGTCCTGCTTGTGGTGTTCCTTGGACACTTGAAGTTGTTGAAGAAGGTGTTTTTGGCATTTAGAGGTTGTTGGAGGAGCTGGTTGAGGATGAGGTGATGAGGTTGGAGGTCATGGAGTAGTGGCTGGTTTGAGAGAGCTAGGCCCAGAGAGAGCAGGCTCTGCAGTTCATTTCAGAGGGGTGATCCCTAGAAGGTTTGGACTCTGCAGCTCCGCAGAAGTCAAATGGGTCCAAAAAGGGTGTTTCCCTGGATTCAAAGGAGGCTTCTTCAGTAGGGGGGTCCCTGTACCCCGTTGAGATGCAGTGGGGGTGCTGTTAAGAATGACCATTACGTAGGCACTGGTTGTAGAGTTCTGATTGGGCTAAGATCATGTGTCAATGACGCAGACAAATCGTGCCCTCAAAAGGGAAACAGAGGGTGTAGTGGTGGATGTGAGTGTTGTCACCTGACCAGTGTTTTGCCACCATGGCCGACCTTTTCATGTTATCAACCATGAAAAAAAGACTGTAAAACCAAGTATTTTTCACCCCTTGAAACAAAATCTTAAAACAGCAACTACAAAAAGAAATGACTTCAAATGTATTTTATATCTGCCTTAACTATTCCTTAATGATTATAAGCCCAACCCAAGGCAGGATCACAGTGTTAAAAACCAATTGAGATTTTGCGTAAGCTCTCTAATGATAATCCTTCCAGAATGAGAAAACAGGAACCAGTGGTAGTATTGTTTCTCTGAGACAGGCGACAACACCAACCGGGATGGTGGGTCCACGGCTGCTAATTCACTCCCTGCTCTAATTCTACTCACCTTGGACTTCATTTACTGTCGGTGTACAATGTGGGTGAATATCTAACAGTTTAGGGCCTTGCGCATGAATGGTGCGGGTGTCTATTTTACAGGTATCATTTCCACATTATCACTGTTCCCTTTTTAGGTCAAGCATAGGCAGTGCGCATGCGCTGTCTGCAAGACCTGCTGTAGTCAGTGTTGAGAGTGTAATCCCACCTGCTCTTTATAATTGATTCTTTCTCGCTGTCTGTCTTCTTTGGTGGCTCCTCATTGGCTGGTGCTCCTGATACATCACTTCCTTTTTTCAATCACGAGCACCGGCTGAGAACAGTTTCCTTATACTGTACCTGTTGATTTGTTAATTTGGGGACTACTTCAACAAAACAAACGTGTTCATGTTGAAGATTGCGATTATAACGTGAGTAAATCACAAACACACTTCAGACCTCTTGTTTTCCTTTTGGAATGGCTTTATCTTTAACAATGGCGGCCACGCAATGCACTGCTCTCCCAACTTAACTTTTAAAACAATCTATTTTTTTTTTGTTGCAGTTGCAAGCTTTAGCTATGGCGGCTGCACTTATCTTTTTTAATGAAGTGCTAGGAGCGTCAGACATGGCCGAGGAGCAAGGCATCAAGGCAACTGACTGAGGGTGGATTGTAGGGCAGCTGCGTCAACAGCAGCGTCTGCGGTAACTGGGCCTTGAAGGGGGGCTTGCGGAAGGGACTGCTAAGGTTTGAGTAGAAGCAGCTGCCAATAAAGGTGATTTTTGCCACGTCTTGGGCACTTCTTGTTTTTTTTTTACCATTTCAAGGGATAGTAAGCATCTCACTATAATCTAAGCTAGAGCGCCCCACAGACATGGAGTTGCAGCTGAAAGAAGCGCTGGGGACATCTGTGCTGAAAGCCACTTCCTATGAAGGTGGCGGCTGCATCAGCCAGGGTCGGAGGTATGTCTCGGGCGGGCCTTCGTCGCCCTCCAGAGCTGTGATTGACAGCAGCTGTTCCTCCCCGTAAATTGTGCAATGTGTTAGTTTTCAAGGCCACTGCTGGACGCTTTGTAGCGCGGTGAAGGCAAACCTGGTTCTGATCTGTTACTAGCTGCCATGCCCAGCAATGGCCAGTGAGTGCCAGTTGACTGACAGGCAAACTGTTGCCACGTACTGTAGAAAGAGGCTGTTTTTTCCACCAGACTACTGCAATGAGTGGCGCTTGCGCTAAACGGAGAAGATTTGATTAGTGCATGACACTTGTTCCAGAATCAGCGCACCTTCATATCCGCACCGCAGTGCAGGCAAATCTGTCCCTCCAGATCTGCTCCTCCACTATAGAGGCGGAATGCCACATGTCAAGCGTGATGTCTCCTCCTAGGTTTAGTTTTCGGTCTCTGGCACTTGCCAGGATGGGATTTTTCAGCCCCTGCATGTAATGATAACACATTAAAACAAAACAGCAGGTACCAGAATTCCCCTGTTGGTAAAAAAGCCAGGGCTCTCTGAGTGTGTCACACAGCGACAAGAAGGGCTGACGTTAGTGCTGGGGTTGTCGGTGCAACAATAGTTTTTGGTGCCTCTACTCCCCCCTCCAACCCCAAACTAGTGGCCTCCTTCACAGATTCGCTCACTGCCACCTTCCAATAGTGCCCGTCATCGTTCCATGGCCCCTCTCTTACATACACTTTATTTCTTTTAAATCGCTGGTTGGGGTTGGCTTTACTAATAAGAATTTAGAGGTATCCAAATTAACCCTTTTTATCAACATTAGGAATTGATGATGAAACATGGTGAAGAAACCATAACGTCCTACCCTGTATTATGCAGTTTGCATGCAGCACTTTGATACCAGTTCATAAGTAACTGTTCTATATTAGGATTATAATTTATAAACGGTTGTGATCTAAGGATCTCTCTGACAAAAGCAGTAATATACTGAGCAATTAACATAAAATACTGTTCTGAGATCTGCATACATTCTTCGCAGCAGGCATATTAGCCCTCTGCGCTTCTGTATGATGAGTCAAACTGCCACGAGACAAAGCACCAGCTCTCTCCAACAGGAACATTAATTTTGCTGCCTGAAAACTGCTGGATGCACAAGGCACTCTGCAGCAGGTGCTTTTAAAACCATAAGTCATTTCTAAACACAGGGCGCCCGAGGTCAGCGACAGGTGCAGCTGCACCGCCCTAACGCTGCCCCTGAACATGAACTCACAATAAGTGAGTAGACAGATGGCTAACCTAATTGTGTACTCCGTCGCAGCGCCTGGTATCTGTGTGTGAGAGAGAGCAAGGGAGTACTCGCCAATTTAATTATAGCAATTTTCTGCCGAAATTCTCAACAAATGAAGTGCAGTGCAGCTATGTGGTGCAAATATTGCCCCTTTTTTTTTCAAGAAAAAATCATACATTGCATGTGTCCTAAAGTGCACAGCGCACCTCTAGTGCATGGAACCCTTCTGAGGGGTGTATAGACATAGGAATTTAAAATGGATGGTTGTGCTTCCAGTACAAATCCTATGCTAGACAGCCCGCACGCGCCCATTTCTGCGCTGTTCATCCCTAAAAGCACCCTTATTAAGGTGCCAGTACAGGAGATGACAGCCGCAGTAGGCAAACCGTGGTTGCTGCAACGCTTTGCAAGAACATTTAGTAACTCTGTCATTATTTGTGTGCTTACAGTCCTTTCAAAAGTTACATATTTAGTATTATGCCATCAGACTTTGCCTAGCGCAAACCTTTCTTATAGGTTTCCATTTAAAGGACACACTCTAGAACAGATAATGGCCTTAGAGTATCCTTCAAAACCAAGAACTCTTTGTCGCCACATTGCATGAAATGATTCTACACTGAAGGCCTGCACTGGCTCCCAGTTAGATGTGCTGATTATCCTGTCGCACACACTTGCATTTCTTTCAGGTGCAGCCACAACCTGCGGAGAGGCTTGTTTTCTTCGTTAGCTGTCTGTTCCTTCTCTCCCTTCACAGAGTTGAGGTGAAGCATGTTTCCTTTTCAGACTGAGGCAGCCCCTCGTGGGCATTAAAAGTGCAGGAACGGGTGTTTTTTGAATAAATACAGAGTTTCCCCAAGGTGCCCCGGGGGGGTCGGGTATCTATAAAGGGGACCCTTATAAAAAGAGATTTATATGCCCTGGGTTAAGTGAAAGTAAACATTGCACTCCACACATTGTAATATAGTGCTTCCCAAAATCGACTTTTGTTGTAGGAGCACTGTGAAGTGAGGATCTGCAATATTTTGATATAATCAGAACCCCTAACGTCTTTTCTAGGTGTTCCAGGGATGGGGGCCCTGTAGGGATAAGCAGGGTTCTTATAAAACATGTTCTATAGGCCCTGGTATTGGAGAAATTACCCAGTTCATTTTTCCTTTGCAGATCCCCAGCCCATAGGTTAACATTGCAAGAGGTTATTAATTAATAACAGGAGAAAGCAAAGCCATAAAACTAGGATTAAAGGACTCAGAAGGATGGTAATGGTAAATGCAACAATTTCACCCAAACATTGTTTGCAGCTCAAACAGATCAAAAATTACTATAAAAATGTGACTTATGTTGCTGCGAAGTGGAGGGCCCTTTGAAAAGGTTGACTAGTCACCTTTCTCACTGCTGCATGTGTATGTTACACAAGTACTAATGAGGCAAAATCTTTGCAGAGGTTGTTAGTACGTATAAAAATGTCAAAATAAAGTATCATAAAATGTACCGCATTACTCTGTAGCCTTTCTTTACTGCATAATGCCATAATTTTGCCCTCCATTGCTGCATAACTCCAGTGGCCCAAAAGAAGGCAGCACATGTTAAAAGTGTTTGTGCATGAATCAGAGACCATGAAGTTTGCAAAATTAGTTTGGTGTGCATGCAAATCCTACATTGACAATCCTTGGTAAGTTGCACTACTACTGCTGAAAAAGGCCAATGGAGGTACCAAAGGGTGAGGTAGACTGGCCTCAAGGGTCTTGTGACCTCAATGACAGAGTTATTGTCGCTCTAGGGTGTGCTTCTTCGTTTGCCTGCCCGCAAGACTGGAGGTGAACTTCAGTATGGATTGTGGTGGACAGGCCTTCAAGGTTAAGCCATACTTGCCACCGCAAGTTTCCCCTGCTGGTGCTAAGACACCAGAGCTTCTAAGGTTTATCGGGACCTTCTAAGGTGTATCATGGGAATGTCCTCTGTCAAGAGAGTGGGCTGGTGGACTGGCCATGAAGGCTGACCCTGGTTCTCCAAATTCGGCAGCTCTAGCTAGAGTGCCACATCCTCTCCCCCACCGATCACCATACTGCCCCACTGAGAGAAACTAGCACTGCCTTCAGCTGCAACCCAATTGTGCTGCAACTCAATTCAAATTATGTACTAGACAAGAGTAATATGCTGCCTGAAAAAAAAGTAATAACATCCTGGAAAAAGCAAACACTCAGGGAATACAAGGATAAGTAAAGCATAAGAAATGTAAGCAGGACCAACATGGTTACCTTAACGCTTTTACACTCACTATTCAGAAATTATTGAGTGATTGTGCCTGAAAAGTTCAGGACATGACTACAGGACCCAGAAGAGACCCGTTTCAAAGTCCATTGCTTATATTCTTACAAAACATAAGCAGTTTGCTTTAAAAAGACCACATCCCTGAACACAGAGCAGCAATACACTGTTTATAATCTAAAAGAATTAAAACAGTTGAAAGGTATTACATTAAACGTTTGCCACTCCACCCATCAACCAGGTATAGCAGCCCCTCTAGGAATGGTGCCGTCTCCCACCCTGGGAAAATGACACTTCTATGTGCAGGAAGGAAAAGAGACAGGGCTTTTTTCCCTTCCCTGCTTGTCCCAGTACGGCCAAGCCTTAATGCAGCATAACAAAGGGGAGACGGCGGGTGGCCTCTGTGACTGGAGGCAGTTCACAGGTAACATGCAGGGCCATTAAAGGTAGCGCTTTCATGCGCTAATGGCCCTAAGAATCACAGAAGGGAGAGGGGAAATTATTGTGTCTCCTCATCCCCCCCCTTGTCCCCTGTGTCCCCCACACTCCAAAATCTGGGGGGATATATCCCCCGCGTCCCCCACACTTCCTACGCGCATGGTGAGGGAGGGAGAGGAGGAACTGAGAAAATAACGTCTAGAGACCCTCCCAACCCTGGTATGATTTCCGCTTTGTGAGGCTTTGTGGCCTTGGTGGGGGCGGGGCCTTTACAGGGGGTGGGGCTTGGAGCATGATGGTGTCAGAGGCATGGTCTTGGTAGGGCTGAGGCCCTGAGAAGGGGCGGGGCTTTGGAGCATGATGGGGTCAGAGGTGTGGCCTTGATGAGGTCCTGGGAAGGAGTGTGGCTTTGAAGCCTGAGCAGCTGGTGCTCAGGGTGCACGGTTTTCCCCACTCACCCCTTTATTCAATGCAAGCCTGTTTATTCGCTCGGAACACAGGCCCACATTGAAGTTAATGGGAGTACGACAGAAATCCCTCCTACTGTTTTCAGCCCACTAGAAGCCCAGAGACAGCGGATCGCTTTTGACACGCAATGGAATTATGTAAGTCGGCGGCCATTCTTACAGAACACATTACTAGGGTGACCAACCATCCGTAATTTTCACAGACTGTCCGTAAATGTAAGCAATAGATGTCTTAAGAGATGGCATTTGTCCATAATTTTAGCCTCTCAACTAAAAGACAAAAGTTAATTCCCACAATTGTGATTCCCCAGCTGAAGTGAAAGAGGGTGGGTCTCCTGTGCTGCGTTCCCGGAGCGAGGGGCAGAGATCAAAAATGAAAGAAGCCTTCTTGCCAGAGTGTCTGCTTCCCCAAAGAAATGCAAATGTGTGCGATCAACAAATGTAAAGGCTTCTCTTGAGCTGGTATAGACGAGAATTGATGGAGTCTCTTGAAGATTCCTGATATCAAGATTTTTTTTGTAAGGTACTTGCCATGCTGAGCTGAGTGGTGCATGCATTTAGTGCACAGTTATAAACAATATTTGCACTACGTATAATCTGTACATTTCTGAAATCTTTAATTTAGGAACACTTTCTATCTTTAACCTAAATTCATATGCGCATTTAGTGGCAGTCTATATTATCCTGCGTGTAATGCTCGTTTCAAATAATGACTTAAACATTCATAGTGCTTTCAGGGATCTCCTAGCACTGAAAATACACAAGTCGCTTTTACCTGCTGCACCAAACAGGATTAGATTCCGTGGATCTCTGGTTGCACAAATATACATCTGTAGGGCCCGATTCACAGAATAAACTTAAGACTTAATCCTAAACTTAGTACTATTTTGGTATTCACAGAATGCACTTACTACTTTTGGCATTCACAGAATTAACTTACTACTTTTGGTATTCACAGAAGTTAGGATTTTGTCTTAAGTCTGTCTTAAGTCTGTCTTAAGTTTGTCTTAAGTTTGTCTTAAGACAAAATCCTAACTTCTGTGAATACCAAAAGTAGTAAGTTCATTCTGTGAATGCCAAAAGTAGTAAGTGCATTCTGTGAATACCAAAATAGTAGTAAGTTTAGGATTGAGTTTTAAGTTAATTCTGTGAATCGGGCCCCTTGTGATCACATTAACCAAGTTTCATAACAAACAATAGTGCATGTTACACTGATTAATTAAACTTTTATTTATTTTTCAGTTAAGGTGTGCATTATTTTATGTGTAGTTAACTGACAGTGAGAGATCAACAAAATAGTTACACAATATTGTGCTCTTTTTAGCCACGCCTTAGATTCCACCTCCAAGCTCACTGACCCCGTCCTCATGGCAGTATCCATACTTTTTTTAATGCACTTGAACTGCTGTATTGAATGGCTTTGAGGTGGGCGAGCCAACAAATTCACAAGGTGAGACAAGTCAAAAGTCTGGCTCTGATCTTTGAGCCCATGCACGAGACAAGCCCTGATATGTTTGCTATGTACATCATATAAGAAACATCATCTAAAATATGATAAGATCGAAGAGAAGTGTATGGGCCCGATTCACAGAATGAACTTAAGACTCAATCCTAAACGTACTACTATTTTGCTATTCACCGAATGCACTTACTACTTTTGGCATTCACAGAATGAACTTACTTCTTTTGGTATTTAAAGAAGTTAGGATTTTGTCTTAAGTCTGTCTTAAGTCTGTCTTAAGTCTGTCTTAAGACAAACTTAAGACAAAATCCTAACTTCTGTGAATACCAAAAGTAGTAAGTTCATTCTGTAAATGCCAAAAGTAGTAAGTGCATTTTTTGAATACCAAAATAGTACTAAGTTTAGGATTGAGTCTTAAGTTTATTCTGTGAATCGGGCCCATAGTCTTTAACATATGAAGCATTGGCATTAATATATCACATTAAAACATATTAAATCAAATACAGTAGGTTTTTCTACAACTGGTATTCAGAGCTCATGTATTTAAAAGTACTTTCATACGCATTAATGGAAAAAGAAAATTATGAAGTAAAATATTTGCCCATGATCACACAATTTAAGTGGAGACGCCACAATTTATCCTGGTTTTCTAATTTAACTTGGTAAAAATCAGCTAGGAAATGGGTATTTGTCTTTTGTTATGTTAAGGCTTTGTTTTTACTTCTTTTTGCATGTTTCTGCAGTTTTTAATATAGCATGAATCCGACCCAAAGGTATTGGAGCACTTTGCATGAGCACCACTTACATTACACAAGGCCACATTCATTGTTTATAGGCACGGGGAGATTGTGGTTTGCCTAGAATCACAGGATGTTGAGCCAATGCCGAGACTCAAACCGGATTCCCCAGTTCCAAAGTTGGCATCCTTGTCCCAAATGCCATATCCTTGGTAGAAGGAAGGAGGCATGAAGAAGCCGCATGAAAGCTCGGTTTGTTATGGGCTTGCGGTTCTAACAGGACCTTGGGCTGTGTCAGAGCCAGGCTTCAGGCTCAAGCCTGGTCAACGTTTCTGTGGTTCGCCTTGTCGGAAATAGCTCTATAATATCTCAAAAGTCAGTGATTTTAGCATATGGTTTCCTGCCTGCCCTTACTTTTATTATGGACTTTTTTTTATTTTTTAGATATTGGGTCACATTAACCTCTGATCTGTCTTTAATTAACATATTGTTCTATTAATTTTACAGAATTGTACAAAACACTGTCTTCTGGTTTCCATGACAAAAATAAATTGATCTAGTCAGTGGCTTAGGTGCACTATGCATTATTGGGAACCTGGGTTCAAACCCCAGATTTCTTGTATGGCTAAGTTGTGGGATCTTTGTCAAATCAATTTACTTCACATGTCTAATGTACTTGATAGTCACATTTGAGAACCCTTTCAAGTAATTCAGTTTAAGATGGATTGTGTACAAAAACTGACTTGTATGTTTCATTAGCCTGGAATGTGCCACCATCCATAACAATAATATTGGCCATGATTTTTGGGACGCCAGATAATTGGTTCACTTTGTTCACTAGTGTAGTCAAGAGGGAAGATTATTTAAAGTTAATGTTTTTTTCAGATAAATGGCAATGCAATGTTGTGATCTAATGCACTAAACTGAAACACTACCATATGTTTTTTTAAGATGTTAATTGTGTATGCCAACAGAGTTACATAGCATGATGGTAGCCATGTATGTAGCAATAGTTTCCATAATACAATTACAGAAGAACAGTGCTGGGCTATTTATGAAGAGAAAACACACTATTTTTACATTTTCCTTTGTAACAAACTGACCCATAATAAACTTTCCATCCCCACCCACTGCCCAGTTGCTGCTGCTTTAACTATCAGCCTTGGGAACCAGAGCAATGAGCCCTGTGGTGCTTAGAAGAAAGTGTTCTAGAGGGGAAATTATGACCGCGTGTCGGAGATAGGCCCCCTGAAACCACTGCCACGAATAGTTGCCTATATGTGGCAAGAACTACTACTATATACAAACGGTGAGTGCATGTGTTGTGGTGGATTATTGAGGAAGGTATCATCCTTGGTACAGTCTTAAAAGCCCTCCACCAAAATATCCCACGCCTGTGTACTAAAATATATTATCAGACCGGCTCATTCCTCCCTGTGTAACCGGCGCTCTCAGATCGAAACCATGAGAACGAGGCCTTGGTCCAACTTACGATAACCGGAGGAAGTGAATCCTTCCAGTGCCTTTTGCTAGCAGAAGAGCCAGGTTGGAGAACTTGGTCGAGGGTTTCTTGAACTTAAGGTGGGGGAATGCGCTCAATAAGCCTGCTTCTGTGGTATTCGTTAGTACACGGCCCAATACGGTCGACAGCAGCTCCAGAAATCTCTGCTAATATGAAAGGCATGTGGGTTAGGACCAAAGAATATAAAGCAAACTGGCATCAAATTGCAGACAGAGAGGACATTGAGCTATAGCTCCTTGGTATATTTTGTTAATTCAGGCAGGTGTAAATTAGGCAAAGTTCAGATTATTAAATTAAATGTACTTAACACAGGAGCTGTGGGATACTTTGTGGGGCTGCCTCAATATTTTAGCCCAGTCCGCATCGTGCAGAGGTTTGGCCATGTCCGTTTCTCAGTTCGTACGGACAGCAGGCCTGTAGCGATCCCCGTGCTGCAGGAAAGCTCTGTATTCCATTGCATCAGTTTACCACCAGTTCCTATGGTGTAGAACATCTGGTATACTTCATACGAGGGTAAGCTAGGGGGCAGATATGATACAGGACATTTAATGATTATTTAAGGTGCTCATAAGAAAGAATTTGATCTGGGTGAAGATTCTAGTCTGCCATAAGGGTTTGGAAATCTAGTAGCTTGCTGTCAACAAACAAATGCCCCATTTTTAGAGGCCTGCAGCATGCCACTGATGGAGTTGCTCTGATGAAGCCTACCTGTGTGAGTACAGAGGCCTAGCAAAAGTATTTGAGGAGCAAAGGGTTTCTTTGTGTTAGTGAGTTTACGGGTTCTAGTAAGGCAAGAGAAAGCTGTGCGGGATAACCTTGGATGGCGTAGGATTTAATGGCCAGTAGGAAACAATGAGTAGTGCAGTAAGCCCTCCTTAAAGTCTTTACGGGTAAACCCTGTCTTGTGCAGGGGCAGCCAGACAGCCAGCGAGCCACTCATTGGGGCTGTGCAGCGAAATATTAGCATTCTAAATGCACAAGAGCTAATCCACCAGCAATCACAGGTAGCTTTGGAGTGGTAAGAGCTACCCTGCAGCTCCCTGGTCCCCAAATCAGACGTGGGACAGGTTGAAGTGTCTGAAGAAGGAACGAGGGATGAGCAGAGGAAGGTTTTCAAAATAATACAATAACTGGGGTAGCACCAACATCTTCACTAGTGCCACGCGTCTCATACTGGTAGTGGAAGAGAAGATCAAAAAGCAAACTGGGCAACGTATTGAAATGCAACTCATTCCCCATTTAATCTGGGGTTTAGTTGTATGGAAAGGGGAAAACATTACCATATGTTATTGAAGCACTTCTTACAATAGAAAATCTTTATCATGTTTTTAAATGTTGCTTGTTAATTTACACCCCAAATATTTTGAAGATTCTGCATGTACGTTGGCACTTAAGAATGAGTCATATCACTGGCTCTGCCTTGACTCGACTGCAGACCCATTTTAAAACATGAACAGAGTGGGCAATTACCCAGCACATCCTTTCAAGGGGTCTGGCCCCTGCAAACCCTTCACAAGCACAACCAGCAGCTCATTACACCAGTGGAGGGGGGGTGGCGGCTGCTTGTTCAGTCACTTGACGGTGCCACTTCTGTTTCTCTTCTCTCTGCTAAGACAAATCCCCAGGTACACAGCACTTTCTGATACTGATGGTGGGCCCCTCTTGTCTGAATTAAGCCCTTCCATGCTCATGACGAGCTCAGCTCATCATGGCATATACCTCTCAGGTGCTCATGACGAGCTGAGCTCGTCATGACCACACCCATTTTCATTGCTGTCCAGCACAGCAGGGGAAACTCTTAAGCAGCGATGTGGTTAAGGAACTGTCCCATCTTGTTCTTCTCTTCCTTATGCCTCCAGTTCTTAGCAACAATCCTTTAAATCAGTTTCTGTGGCTCGCCCATCTAATCTCGATTTCATCTTTCTCTTTAGTTCTATTTGTCTGGTATTCTGGACTCCCAGTTCTTGAGCTTAATGTAGAATTGTGGACGGACACTCTAGAGCTGTGAGGCTACAGACAAGTTGTGGGCACCTCACATCCTGCCATTATATGTGAGACTGTCGCCCACACCATCTGCTCTGCCACATTATTTTTTTTTAGGTTTAAAGTTGGCTGGTGGTAGCGGTGAGGCAGATGCTTTTGTTCAACTTGTCTAAACTAGCAGATAGTCACTTACATTAAAGTTTCCCAAACTGTTGGCCATAGGTTTTAAAATGTTTAGAAACAGAATCAAAATGTTGCTGTTGCTTTCTCTCCAAGAAAGTTTGGGTAAATCTAGATCAGGGTGATGTATTTAACACCGTTCTCAAGGGCATTAATTTACTATTGAACACGGACATATATTGTACCAACTGAATGTAGCATAAGCTAGAGTCAATCACATAAAGACGATAATGAATATATTGTGCTATGTAGAAAATGGTAAATAAATGCACTGATAAAATCATGGGGTATGGCCTCTCCTAGGATGTGTCAGTAAAATTGACCTTTTGTCCTGAAATTTTGTCCTGAAGTCTGACCCTTTGTCTGGAATTTTTTACAGTCTTGTCCAAAATTTGCTCCATGTCAGTTGGTCACCCTACCCATTACCCATCACACGACTGCTGTCCCAGCACCGCCTTCTTGAGCAAAAGAAGGCCGAGAGCTGGGAAATGATTGAAGAGGAAGGAACTGTTCTTTGTGCACTGCTTTTCAAAGACATGCCTCAAGCGTTGAAGTTACGGACAGGTGAATACAGGCTCATCTTCCGCCATCACTTCCGATGTGCAGAAGCCTGAAATGTTGTGATGCAACTACAAGTCTGAAGGCCTGCCCACCCTTGCACCGCTAGCACCCTCTGTGAGACATGTCCCTGGGGACCAGGGAAGAGTGGTCCTCTAAACATTATATATACGTATATATCATCCATCCACTGGCGGTAGCCAGTAGGTAGTTTTAGTTAGGATCAAAGTTTTCATAGGAAAAGCATGTTTTGTTTTGCCAATAACTTTGGCACCGCTTGACAAATCTTCACAACATTTTCAAAATATTTCTCCTTTTTGGTTCAGCTGCTGTGTTAAAAGTTTTGGGGAGATCCGTCAAGCTGGCGGCGAGAAAAAAGTGGGGTCCCAAAACACATTATGTCTATGGGGAGTTTTCATTTTTGGAACACGACTACAGCCCGAACCGCTCAACAGAGTTACACCAAATTTGGCGGGAAACTACTCAATGGATTTTTGTGATTTGGTGTAAATCCATTCAGTAGTTTCAGAGATATTTAAGTTTAAAAAATATAGATATCTGGTGACGCGAGTCCTTGCAGTGGACTTGCAGATCCTACTGAAATTTGATTGGCTGCCAACACTTCAACCAGGAAAAATTGGCAAGCGTTTTGAGACTGCTTGAAGACGAGTCCCACAAAAAAAATAAAAAAACAGAAAAGTCGCCAGGGTAGGGACACCATGAGCCCCTAGCCGTGGTGCAGGCGTCTCCTAGAGACCCCTCCATGGCTAAAACTCATTTTGTAAAAAACAATCTTGGAAAAATCTGCGGGTGGATCTGCAAATTAATATAAGATTTAAAAAACAAAAACACAGTCTCCCGTGTTTTCAGTTTATTTTGCCTCAGGGTGGGCAATGTCCCAAGGGCATTGGGGGCTGGAAAAGGAGGGGGGCATACAGGCCCCCCCTCCTAGGGTTTATAGTAGCCCTGGGGACTGCCACCTCCCAGGGGCGTTAATGTAAATGAATGTGGAGGCCTGCGCAGACCTCCTGCAGCCCCGAGGATTTCCACATCCCTAGGACAAGCAATAGTAACTATCGGGGGGCCCACCTGTCCCCCCCTACACCCCCAGTGACCGCCACCTCCCTGGGTGAACTATATTAATGATGTGGGAGCCGTCTGGCCCCCCCACAGCCCTGGGAACCGCTACCTTCTAAATCAAACAAAGGAGGGGGGCTGCATGGCCCCGATCCTGCAGTAAAACATTGTCCTGGGGACTGCCAACCCCCCCAGGATCTGTTCCTGCTGTGTCCTGGGGTGCGCTCCCCTTAGACATAGCTGTTTGCTATGGCTTGACGGAAGGTTTAGCACTCCTGCCAAGCCATTGCAAACTGTGCTCACTTTCAGCAAGCGAGACCATTGAAAATGGGATTGGATCCCCGGGGCTGAAATTTGCCCGGAAGGGGAGTCGCTCAACCCCATCCCTTTTACTAAATTGGCCCAGGGAATGGGGCCATGAGGCTCCCCTCCTCTCCCCGAAAAAAATAATATTGAAAAAGACCGGCAAGTCGCCCGAGGCTCCACCCTCTTTCTTCATGAACTGCAAACTAGCCTTCTGGTGCACTGCTGTTTGGAGGAGGAAGTCCCCTAAGTTCCAGAGGGTCTTTGGGGGCCACACAGTGGGATAGCTGAGAAGTCTTCGGAGGCCACGACCCCTCTCACCACCATTCTGCAATCGTGCCTCCTGGCGCACTAGTGGTTGGGGGATGAAGTCCCCTTGAATGCTGAAGATCCTTGGGGGCCAACAAGTCCTCCTGTTACTTCCAGTAAGTCCCACATAGCTTGATTGCTGAGAGGACTTCGGAAGCCACACACCCTTTCTCCACTACTCTGCAAACTCGCCTCCTGGTGCACTGCTGTTTGGGGGAGGAAGTCCCATTGACTCCAGAGGGTCCTTGGGGGCCAACAAGCCCTCCTTTTACCTCCAGTAAGTCCCACACTAAGGGATTGCTTAGAGCTCTTCAGAGGCCACGCCCCTTTTCTCTACCACCCTGTAAATGCACCTCATGGCTCACTGCTGGTGGGGGGGTGAAGTCCCCTTTACTTCTGAGAGTCCTTGTCGGCCAAGTCCCCTTGTCACCTCCAGTAAGTCCTGCACAGCTAAATTGCGGAAAGAGGTTTTCGGAGGCCATGCCCTCTTTCTGCACCACTCTTCAAATGTTCCTCCTGGCACACTAGTGGTTGGGGGATGAAGCACCCTTGGCCCCAGAGAGCCCTTGATGGTCAACTACCCCTCCTGTTACCTCCAGTAAGTTCCACACAGCTCGATTGGTGTGAGGACTTTGTAAGCCACTCCCCATTTTTCCACGACTCTGCAAACGCACCTCCTGGCGCAATACTTGAGGGATGAAGTACTCTTGGATGTTGAGGGACCTTGGGGACCAAGAAGCCTTCTGCTGTTACCTTCAGTAAGTCACTTACAGCGGAAATCCATCGAGCTGGTCAGAGGCCCGCCCCCTTTCTCCACCCCTCTACGTTATGTTATGTTAAAAAAATTGTAAAGCGCCCGTACACTGGGCTGGTACCATGGCGCTACTCTGAGAGGTACCTGACCCTAAGCGTTATTCATAAGCTTGTCTGAATAACCAGGTCTTAAGTAGCCTCTTGAAGCTTAGGAGGTTGTTACATGACCGGATTTCCGAGGGGAGAGAGTTTTCCAGAGTCGGGGAGCTAGAACGGCAAACCTAGCACCGGCCATGCGCTTTAATTTGAAGTCGGGGGTTGACAGAAGGTGCTTGTGGGCAGAGCGCAAATTGCACGTGGGTATGTGTCTCTGAATAAGGCTGTCCAAGAATTTTGGGCTCCTTCTATTAAGGGATTTAAAAATGAAACAGCCTACCTTGAAGGCGCAACGCTGTGAGTTGGGGAGCCAGTGCAGCTTCCTCATGAGGGGGGTGACATGATGGTGCCTAGGCTGCTGAAAAATCAGTCTTGCTGCTTGGTTCTGTACCAGTTGCAAGAGTTTGGTTGGGTAGAGTGGAATACCAAAATATAGCGAGTTGGCGAAGTCAACATGGGACATAACCATGGCGGGGACCACCTGGGTCAGAGCATCCTGGGTGAGAAATCTGTGGATCTTTCATATTTTGCTCATCTGGAAAAAATATGTGGATATCACTGACCCAGTCTGGGACTTCATGATGAGGTTGTTGTTTATTGTTACCTCAAGACTTTTGGCAGAGGCAGATGGGGAGGCAGGTTGGCCCAGTTCTTTTGGCCAAAAGTGTGAGCCCCATGGGTTGTGAATTCCCCCTGTTAGTAGTAGTTCAGTTTTAGATAGTTTCTATTCGTCCACCTGCTAATATATAGCATGGTGGACTGAAAGTCGCGGACCGAGTCTGGGGAGTTGCTGATGGAGAATATAAGTTGAAAGTCATTAGCGTAATTGAAAGTGCAGACTTTCTTCTCTCTGAAGGCACGGATCAGTGGGAGGAGTTAGCGGTTGAACAGGAGGGGGGAAAGTGAGGAGCCCTGAGGGACACCACATGTGGTCCTCATTTTGGGGGCTGTATACTGGGCAATATGAACCGACAGGGAGCGGTTTTCCAAGAAGGAGCGGATCCAGCCCAGAGCAGAGCCCTGAATCCTCGCGTCTCTGACACGATCGACCAGTATACCATGGTCAACCATGTCGAAAGCGGCAGAGAGATCAAGCAAGACAAGGGCCTGCAGGGAGCCCTTATCAGCATCCCTGCGAAGAGTGTCCAATACTGTCAGTATAACTGCCTCTGTGGAGTGTGCTGGGCGAAACCCTGCCTGACAAGAATTGAGGTATTCAGACTCTTCTAGGAATCCCAAGATATATCTAGCAGTGTAGGCTTCTAGGACTTTAGCCAGGTATGGGAGAAGAGAAATTGGACAGTAATTTGTCAGGATTTGAGGGTCAGCCCGTGTTTTTTCAGGAGTGGGACAACAATTGCCTCCTTGGAGGTTTCTACAATTGCGACTACCAGTTAAAAAACAATAGAAATTCACTTAAAAAACCAAAGGTTACTGGGACGTTATAGTTAGGAAATAGATTTAGAAAAACTTTAGACATTCACTGAAAAAAACAAATGTTACATGGATGCTATAATTAGGAAATAAAATATTAAAAAATCTTATAAATTCACAGCAAAAAAGAAAAGTTACAGGGTTGTTATAGTTAGGCTCAGAATACCCTTGTACACAACCAGTGAAATTCAGAAGTTATAGTTACGTTAGCTAACTATAACTTACACCCCCTCTATTCACTCCTTAAGACCTCTCATATTACATCACTCATGATTTAGTCAGTCACAACACTGATGACATCTCAAATTACATCACTGATTACATCATTCACAGAACTACTCACACACCCACTCACTCCCCTATACAAACATTTGTACGCCCACTCACACACCCATACTAGTACTCACATAAACACTCACTCCTCCACAGAGGCTCTCACATACCCATTCACTCGTACAGCCACTCACAACCATTCACTTACCCATATAGCCACTCACATAGCCACACACTGCCCCATACAGGTACTCACACATCCACTTGTTTACTTACAGAATCACTCACTCACACATACAACCCAGTCACTCACTCACCCATACAAGCACTCACACACGCACACACCCACACAACCACTTACATACCCATTCACACATCCATATAATTATTATTATTCTGAGTTTTGTATAGCGCCTGGTTACCTATTAGGCATCCCAGCGCTTACCAGAACATAACACTACTTAAAGAATGAAGGGATTAAACAGAAAACAGAAAAGTTTTTAAAAGTTTTCGAAACCGAAGCAGGCTAGCTTCCGAGCGCAGTTGTAGGGGCAGCGAGTTCCACAAAGAGGCCACATTTATTGAAAACCTTCTGCCACCCGTTCTTGCCTTCTTCACCCTGCCAACCTGAAGGAGATGTTGGTCGTCAGAGCGAAGAGGACGGGGGGCCTTGTAGGGCTGGACCATCTTCCCCAGAATAGGTGGACCTACCCTGTGCAGAACTTTGTGGGCGATACAAAGTGACTTAAACTTCACTCTGTCTCTCACAGGGAGCCAGTGCAGTGCCCTCAACGCCGGGCGAGCAGATTGACGCCTGGGGAGACCCATCAGAAGTCTAGCTGCCGCGTTCTGCACTTGCTGCAGTTTATTCAGGGTAGATTCAGGTGCACCCAGGAATAACGCATTGCTGAAGTCCAGCCGCGAGATGATAAGTCCCTGGATGAGAAGTCTTCGGGTGGGCGCTGGGAGCAGAGGCAAAATCTTCTGGGCTGCGCGGAGCAGGCCAAAGCACACGCCAGCAGTCTTTTTGGCATGAGTTTTGAACGATAGGTCCTGCTCCAGCCATACCCCCAAACTCTTGATCTCCCGTTTAGGGGGGGGGACCGGTCCCAGACAGTCTGGCCAGCTGCTGGGGGACAAAGATGGAGAGGAGTTCCCCAGCAGCATCAGTTCCGTCTTGGAGCCATTTAACTTTAGGGCTGAGCTGCACATCCACGTATAGATCTTCTCAAGACATGTGTGCAGCCGGTCGGGATGGTATGCCGACTGGGAAAGGCCAACCACCAGCTGAGTATCATCAGCATAGCTGATGATTTTAATACCCAGCGGCAGTACCACACTCTCCAGGGGGGCCATGTAAACGTTGAATAAGGTAGGGCTCAATGAAGAGCCCTGTGGCACACCACACTGGAGAGGGGTCGAAGATGATTTTTCATGGCCTTCCCACACCTCAAATGAACGATCTTCCAAAAAGGAAGCGAACCATTTGAGGGCCAGACCCGTGACCCCCACCCCTGACAGCCGTTGGAGAAGCACCTGATGGTCCACGGTATCAAAAGCAGCGCTGAGGTCCAGGAGGATCACTGCCACTGATCCCCCCGCATCCAGCATGCTCCTAGCATTCTCCACGACCGCCAACAGGGCAGTGTCAGTCCCCTGACCGGGACGAAAACCCGTTTGGGAGTCGCCCAGGAGGGAATTGGCTTCCAAGAAGTCCGAGAGGCGTCTGTTCACCAGCTTCTCAGCCACCTTACTGATACCCGGCAGCAAGGAGATAGGCCGAAAGTTGGCGAGGTCGGCGGGATCGAGGTTAGGCTTTTTCAAAAGGGCCTTAACCACCGCTCCTTTCCAACTGGGGGGGACTACCCCGTGGGCAAAGGACAGGTTTATCAGGTCTGTCACAGGGCCACCAATCACAGAGGACACCTGTTTAAGATATTTAATAGGTGCTGGGTCTTTCGGAGAGCCGCTCTTCATTGTGCCCAGAACCGCCAGAACTTCCTCCATCGTAACCGAACCCAGGGAGGCCATCTCCACCGATTGCATCTTAGATTGAGAGCTGGAATTGTCCACCAAGGCGGGGACCTCACCTGGCCGGGGGAGGGAGGCCAATATGTTATCAATTTTTCTTTTGAAAAACGAGGCCAGTTCGGTGCATTTTTTGCGAGGGTCCTCATGTAAAACCCGGGGTTCAGGGACATTAAGTAGCTCCTTAATAACCCTAAATGACTCTTTGGGAGAGTTGGCCGCAGAATCTATACGCTCTTCAAAGAATCTTGATTTTGCCGCCCGTATAGCGGATTTATACCTACTCAGAGCCGTACGATATTCTTTGCGACTCGCCTCACTCCAATCTCTCCTCCAGGACCGCTCTAACTTCTTGCACCCCTTCCTCAAGGTTCTCAAATCCGACGAATACCAGGGTGCCGAACCCATTCTCTTCCCCTTTGTAAGTTGTTTCTTTTTGGGAAGGAGGGTATCCAGAGAGTGCACGAGCCAGGTATGTAAATTCGCGTCAGCGACTATCGGATTGACTCCTTGAGGGGGCCGCGTGGCCTCCAGGTGTGCCGCCCAAGTGTCAACTGGGAGCCTCGACCAGGCTCTCTCAAGGGTAAGAACCCTTGGGGCTGCCGCAGCTGGACTATCAAATTGCCAGGTCGCGGACACCAAAAAGTGGTCTGTCCAAGGCATGGCAAGAGCCGGAGATGGAATAAGATGGTCCAAGTTGGAAAATATGGGATCGAGCAGATGGCCCTTCTCGTGAGTCGCGCCCGAGTTGACCAAGTAGATTCCAAACGAGTTGAAATCATCGATCAAATCGACTCCCGCGGTGTTCGTAGGGTCATCCAGATGGATATTAAAATCCCCGAGGACGACAAAGTTGGCAGTAGAAGAGGCAAGAAGTGCGGTAGTTTCTAAAAGAGAGTTAGGGAAGCTACCCAAGGGTCCAGGGGGGCGGTAAATCAACAAGCCTACCAGAGATACTGTAGATGACAACCGAAGGGAGAACTGTAAGCTCTCACAATCAGTTACCCCTCCGTTCTGGATCTTACAAGCGAGCGTGTCTCTATAAAGAACAGCAATTCCTCCTCCCCTCCCTTTCGGTCTATCAAGGTGGAGTAAGCATTTCACACATCTGCCCACTTACCATACAGCCATTCACACAGACACTTACTCTGCAATACAGTCACTCACACATCAACTCACTTAACCAAACACCCACTCAAACACCCACACACAGCCATTCACACAGCCTCTTCCTCACCCACACAGCTACTCACACATCCACTTACACAACCATACACAGAAGGATACAGTCACACAGCTACTCACATAATATATGTTAGAAGTAGTATCACTCAGTAGTAGTGCACCTAGTATACGAATTTAACTTTTGTAGTAGCTTACTATATATGTTTCTATATATGTTTAACACCCATAAGCACTTACTTTCACTTGGTGATGCCATCAGTGATGTCATCAATCAATCAATCAATCACTGCATTTGTAGAGCGCGCTACATACCCGTGAGGGTCTCAAGGCGCTGGGGGGAGGGGGAGGCGCTGCTGATCGAAGAGCCAGGTCTTGAGGAGTTTTCTGAAGGCCAGCAGGTCCTGAGTCTGTCGTAGGCTGGTGGGGAGAGCGTTCCAGGTCTTGGCGGCGAGGTAGGAGAAGGATCTGCCGCCGGCTGTGGTTTTCCGGATACGAGGAACTGTGGCGAGGGCGAGGTTCGCTGAGCAGAGGCTTCGGTTGGGGATGTGGAAGCTGAGTCGGTTGTTGAGGTATGTGGGTCCGGTGTTGTGTAGGGCTTTGTGTGTGTGGATGAGGAGTTTGAAGGTGATCATCTTGTTGACGGGGAGCCTGTGCAGGCCTCTCAGGTGGGGTGTGATGTGGCTGCGTCGGGGGATGTTGAGGATCAGTCGTGCCGAGGCGTTCTGGATTCGTTGTAGTCATTTCAGGAGGTTGGTTGTTGTTCCTGAGTAGAGGGCGTTCCCTTAGTCGAGTCTGCTGGTGATGAGGGCCTGTGTGACGTTTTTTCTCGTGTCGGGAGGGATCCATTTGAAGATCCTGCGGAGCATGCGGAGGGTGTTGAAGCAGGACGCGGAGACGGCGTTGACATGCCTGGTCATGGAGAGGGTGGAGTTGAGGATGACCCCCAGATTGCGTGCGTGTGTGGTCTGTGGGTTCAGGGGCTGTGCCTAGCGATGTGGGCCACCAAGAGTCGTCCCAGGCTGATGGGGTGGGTCCGAGAAGGAGGACCTCCGTCTTGTCTGAGTTCAGCTTCAGTCTGATGTCCTTCATCCAGTCGGCTACGGCCTTCATTCCTCTGTGGAGGTTGGCTTTGGTGGTGTAGGGGTCTTCTGTGAGGGATATGATCAGTTGGGTGTCGTCGGCGTACGAGATGATGTTGAGGTTATGTTGTCGTGCGACGTGGCCAGCGGTGCCATGTAGATATTGAACAGCGTCGGGCTGAGGGAGGATCCCTGTGGGACGCCGCAGATGATCTCGGTGGATTTCGAGCGGAAGGGTGGGAGGCGGGCGCTCTTGGTTCTGCCGGAGAGGAAGGATGTGGTCCAGGCCAGGGCCTTCTCTTGAATTCCGGCGTCATGGAGGCGTGCTAATAGGGTGCGGTGGCAGACTGTGTCGAAGGCTGCTGATAGGTGCAGGAGGATGAGGCCGACCATTTCTCCTTTGTCCATCAGGATTCTGATGTCGTCAGTGGCGTCGATGAGGGCGGTCTCGGTGCTGTGGTTGCTGCGAAAGCCGGATTGGGAAGGGTACAGGATGTTGTTGTCTTTGAGGTAACGGGTTAGCTGTTTGTTGACAATCTTCTCTGTTACTTTTGCCGGGAACGGGAGCAGGGAGATGGGCCGGAAGTTCTTGAGGTCCTTAGGGTCCGCCTTGGGCTTCTTCAGAAGGGCGTTGATCTCGGCGTGCTTCCAGCTTTCCGGGAAGGTTGCTGTCTCGAAGGAACTGTTGATTGTTTTTCGGAGGTGGGGTGCGATGGTTGTGCTGGCTTTGTTGAAGACGTGGTGAGGGCAGGGGTCAGATGGGGATCCGGAGTGGATGGAGTTCATGGTTTTGATGGTGTCTTCGTCGCTGACGTTGGACCAGGCGGTCAGGCGGCTGGTGCGGGTGGTGGTCGCAGGGGTGTTGGACTCGGTGGTGGGTGCAGGGGTGTCGGAGTTGAAGCTGCCGTGGATGTCGGTGATCTTGCGGTGAAAGAAGGTGGCCAGGGAGTCGCACAGGTCTTGTGATGGTGAGATGTCGTTGGTGTTGGAGCTGGGGTTGGAGAGTTCTTTCACGATGTTGAAGAGCTCTTTGGTGTTGTGTCATGAGTGATGTCATTTGAGATGCCATCAGTGAAGTCACTGACCATGTCATGAGTGATGTAATATTTGAGGTCATAAGCATTGTATTGCAAGGGCATAAGTTATAGTTGACTCAGGTAACTATAACTGCTGAATTTCACTGGTTCTGTACGAGTGAAATCTGAGCCTAACGATAACGTCCCTGAAGCCTTTGTTTTTTCAGTGAAAATAGATATATTTCAGTCGTATAAATACATATAATTAACATGAGCTACATATACCTGAAGGCCCTGGTACCATGCATCAGATAATGACAAAGTTATGATCTAGGCACGGCGAATTACATTTTGAGACAAGTAGGCTCAAATACTGCAGCAAGGACAGGTACATTCACAAACAATTCCTAATATCGCCTTCCCTAGACGAACACAACACCGATGTATTAAAACTGTCTTCTCTGTCCCCAGAGTGAACCGCAAAATGTGTAACACGCATAGAACTTTGCACCCTGCAGTCAACAGGGCTACATGTGCACATGTGTTCTAAAATGTGTGTCTCGCTTAATCGATGCCACCCCTCAGGTTCTTAAATGTGTGCACGGTTCTGAACCTACTCTGTTTTCACGCACTGAAGGCCAAAGTATCAAACCAAACTAGCAAGCCGCACATTCCGGACTGCAGAAGCAACACCAAAGCAGGCCCCACAAACGTGAAACCAAATCAGCATTGAGCTAAGGACAAGATACACGATATTTTAAAGTCAGTAACATCCTGCCCGGTGCCAGCCCTTGAAAGGTTTCAACGCGGCTGAAGATAAGACCCAAAGGGGCCAAAATCAGCAAAACAAGAGACCACAACAGGTTTAACATAAGAAACCACACAGACATTACACAATAACGCTTATATAACTCAGTAAGAAGCTTACAGACTGCATTAGGTTATGTAATATCACCTATATCCACCTCCCAGGAAGGTACACAGAAAGCCTTTGTTCCCGAAGCCAACTGGCTGCATCAAAACCTCAAGTTGCCAAGAGCTGAAATCACAAGAACATCAAACGCCGAGACACACTGGTCCGCCGGTCCCTCTCACCCACCTGTGCCGATGACCCAGCTCGAAAACAACCAATCAGAACCAGCTCCCACAACCTCCCTGTCAAGGCGCTAAATCAATCTTGCCTCATTGTCGAAGGTCATTATTTCATGTTATTTTATTAGGTGTTTTAGGATGAGACATTGCGAACTCTGATTGTTTACATGTAATGATTTTAATCAATCGAACACGAATACAACTATGTGCATATTGGGCTATAGTACAGGAGCACCTCTTTGATTTAAAACAACCATTGGAATAGTTTAATACTTTCCTGTGTGTTATGTATGTGTCTCGCGGGGAGGCTCTTTAATATTCAAAACACGAGACTCTAAAAAATGCACCTTGTTTGGGGTTTTCCCAGATTCAGAGTGCACTGTAGAAATAGCTGCTGCTGTGAGTGGGCACCGCTGCTCTGTGATGTGAAGGGGATGATTAGTGAAAGGAAAGAGGAGGAAGAAGGAAATGTGTTCACCTTGTCTGAGTTACATTTAGGTATATACGGTTTCTGTTTCCTGCTTCAGACAAGGGACACCCCCAGTGACTGACGCGGCAATGTTTGTAGCGCCTGTTGGGACACTGTCACGTCTTAAGGCGCCTGACTACAGCAACTGAAGGCGCCCAGTTAACTTTCAAAAGGGGCTTACCGCGGCGCTGCATCGCTCGTGCAGCAATTTCTAATAACTTTCTATATGTTTGAACTAGAAATTTTTTTTTTTCAAAAGATTTTATTAGAAGAAGGTTTTACAAAGACAGTACAGAGTAAGCCGATCGAAGGCAACATTGTTATGTGTAAACATACTTATCGGTAATAATACATAAGGGCTTGTTATGGCGCATGTGAGCTGGTTATACATAGGCTGCTTGAGTCCTTGTCTTTACATACCGGTCAAATGCGTTGCCCCCTACGGTCGGAAAAGATCGTGTGTAGAGGTAAGTAGGACAGAGATGAGAGGGAGTGAGGGAAAAGACGGACACAGGTGCGATGAATAGAGGTTGTATGGCCAGCGCGAAATCTTATTTCTGCCCGTTGTGTGTCAGGCACGGTTTCTCGATATGACAAGGGCGAAAGGCTGAGCTGGCCTCAAGGGACTTCAGCTTCGTGATCTGAATCGCACGCAGCAGATGTCAGCAGCGAGCATTTAACTCACTGAGCCGTCTTTCTGGCTGTACTGTGCATTATGAGGATTACCCCCGGTAGGCCGTGCTGGGTGGGGTTGGTGTGGTGCAGTCGCCCCACCTGCACCAAGCTCGCCTTCTCTGGATTCATTCAAATTACTATTGTGGTGTGTGAAAAATGAGGTTGCAAGCAGCGCATTGACAGAATTATTTGATACATATACACTCACACATGGATGCGTGTGGGGTTTTGGAGCTACAGCCAGCAGACACATTGTAAAAAGGCAGTGATCTGAAAAGAACATCGTAGTAGTAAACCACGCCGCATGTTCCGCTACTTGAACTGTTTTTCTGTAATTATCTTCCTGCGTCTGCACAGGCTTTCATCTGACCGTCCAGAAACTGCTAAAGTTTCTCGATGCATTTTTTCGTTTTTTAACTTATTTAAAATTAAATATAGAGAAAATAACTATGTTCCATTTTGCATTTTTGTGTGAAATTCTGGACGTGGATGAGTGCCGTTGCGTGACCTTGAAGTACGGGGTCACGGTGCCTTCATCCTGTGTGTAGGGGTACCTTTGCAGGCATCTCTAGCAGGTCTGCTGCTGGAGCTGTGACACTACTTCTTTAGGGGGACCAACCGTCCGTACATTTCACAGACCGTACGTAATGTGGACCTCACGTCCTTTGCACATGAGGATGCGTTTTACAGACGCCTTTTGTCCGTAATTGTGTGCCTTGAAAGTCTATCAGAGCAGATCTTCACAACCACTTCTCTCATCAAACATGCCTGCTCAGGACCATGAACTGATAAAATATCAGACTGGACAACTCAGTGCAGTCCAGAAGAACTCAAAACGTCATACATACGCCCTTTACTGAAGAAAACAAACTTGGACCCGCTGAACCCTGACAACTACAGAGCCATTACAAATAGACCTTTCCTGGGCAAACTGATAGAAAGAGCAGCGTTCGCCCAGATGTCACAATTCATTGCAGAGAGTTGTGGTATATAAATAAATATTACCGGATCTATTTTTATCTAGGCATAGCAATAACAGATAGCTCAATAAATAAGAGTCAAGATTCGAGGTAGTAGGAGTTTTGCAGGTTTAATACAGCATAAGGACAGGAACAGGACAACCTGCATAGGAATAGGATGGCAGGGCCCGGCAGGGGGGCCGGATTGGACTAGCGTGGCCCGGCAGCTGCCGGGGCTGGATCTGGGATGAGCGCGCTAACATTTAATAACAATACACGATCATATATACTAAAACAGTTGCATTACAATACATACGATAGGCGGAGCAGTGGGTGGAGCAAAGGGTGTGACGCGTAGCAGTCGCGAAAGATAAGGGTGAAAGTGGGTGTAACAGGGCGTATACATAGACATGTGATGCAAACGTAACAGAATATGTCATGAATGGGGCGGAAACATGGAGGGGGCTACCTAGGGAGCCGGGACCTCTAACCTGATGGTGCGCGCAAGCTGGCAATGACGTGTTACTAGGAGAAGCTGGGGGCTACGAACTCTGTGTTAGGAGCAGAGACTGAAGTCTGGAGAGTCAGGGCGACATGTACCTAAACAGTATCTAGTATCTGATGTTTAGAGAACATGTTGATAGAATCCAAAAGTTATCGGGGTAAAGGCTAACAGACTCTAAGACTGGAGCATGCATTATTCTACATGTAGTGCGTGATGAAGAATATTAAATGACCATTAAATACAGTATTTCTCTAACATGGAGACGTAAAGGCTAGACTATGACGGAAACTATTGATGCGGTTCAGTAGCTTAGGAATGCAGAGAAGGAGGGCTGGACTGATAACTAGAATCATAACATACTCTTGGCAGACTCAGAGGTAGAGCCAGGCTGAACCGGGCACTGTAAGGCAGGAAGTAAGTGAAGGGTCAGGGATACAGGTGGGGGCTGTATCGCTCCTCAGCGAGGCTTCAGGAGACAGGAGCTGAATCTCGCGTCCGGGCCCTTTTGAGGCCTAGAAACGGGGACTTTATAATGAAATAACGTGCACACTGAGAAACGTGGCAACGTAGCTTTACATAGGCCTGATATTCGTAGTATTCACGAGAACTGGAAATAGACATACTAGAGATGGACACAACTATAATTGCGTCTTTAATCGAACATGGGGAATACATATGCATATTAATCATGCACACATAACATATGATGGAGGACGCGTAGGGACACAGAACATGGCAAAATTTACTTTTCCACAGAGTGACATACTTTCAGATTTCCAAACAGGATTCCGTCCGGATAGAGGCACTGAATCTGCCCTCCTTGCCATCTGGGATTACCTAAAGAGTACTGTTGACCGCAACGGGGTTGCTGCGCTACTCATCTTGGACCTCTCAGCTGCCTTTGACACGGTTGACCATGACACTCTGAAACAAAGACTTTATGAAGCCGGCATAGAGGGAGCTGCTCTAGACTGGATCGCTTTCAACCTTCGAAACAGAACTAATGTCAAACATACCCCATCTTTCTCGTCCAAACCGTACTCCACAAAAGCAGGGGTCCCTCAAGGTTCTATCATCTCGCCCATGCTTTTCAACATCTACATGAAGTCTTTACCAGTACTGATCAATAAATTTCACCTCACGTGCTACAACAATGCAGATGACACGCAAATACTCCTTCAACTGGAATGCCCCAAAGACATTGAAAAATCACCAATTTTCAGCTGTCTCAGAGCCGTGGATAAGTGGATGACTTGGAACCATCTCAAATTGAATGCTTCAAAAACTGAAATATTCACGTGTGGCTATTGTAAAAATTACAACACGCTTGCCGCATGGCCTGATGAACTGGGATCACTGCCTAAGGTATCGATGGAAGTAAGAAACCTCGGAATGAACATGGACTCCAAGCTGTCGATGAATGCCCAAGTGGATAAACTAGCAAGACCAAGCTTTGCTACTATAAAAACTCTGCGACAAATTTTCCCTCATTTGGGATTTCCACACAAGGTCCTAGCTACCATCCCCCTTGTTCTGTTCAAACTTGATTACGCCAATAGCCTCGCCACGGATCATCTTTAACGACCATGAAAAGACTACAACGGATTCAGAACTCGGCTGCCATGCTACTCTTGCATATCAAACCACGAGACCACATCTCCCTGCCTTGAAAGCCCTGCATTGGTTACCGGTTGCCAGAAGATCCACGTTCAAGCTGCTTTGTATCACCCACAAAGCAATACATGGAATGGGACCGCTCTTCATCAGGAATAAAATCACCAAACACATTCAACAAAGGAACCTCCGCTCTAAAGGAGCATCTCGCCTCAAAATCCCAAGATACAAGAAAAAAACCATGGGTGGCTCATCCTTCTCTGTTCAAGCAGCCAAACTATGGAACTCTTCACCCCCCAACATAAGATCCACCGACAACCACCTTATCTTCAGAAAACTACTCAAGATTTGGCTCTTCCCCACATAAGCACCATACGGAAACAGAAATTCACAGCATATCCCTCTGTATATAAGCACTTGTTTTCACTATAGATATGTACCTATCTTTGTGCATTACTTTGTATAAACATGTAAAATAATTATGTTGTTAAGAGAAAAGAAAAAAATAATATTATTAATCAATAAATAAAAATCATCTTTGGACTACATGTACATACTTCCATTGTGCATCTATGTACCTTCTATGTACCTGGATCTGTGTGTCTGTTACTTTTCTCCTGAAAAGCATATCCAATGCACTACCCTATTTCTCATCCTGTGCCTCTATCAATATATTTAATCTAAATATACTTCCTTCCTTTATGTATCTATATACTTTCAATGTACTTATGGATCTATATATTTATCACTTTCTTCTAATTTAGCATTTCCAATGCACTACCCTATTTCTCAGCCTATACTTCGCTCAATATATCTTCTAGCCCAACCTTCTGACTCATTTCAAACTTCTTTCTACTACTCCTTCCAATGCACTACCCTATCTCTCATCCTATACATCTATAAATATATCCTCTACATCCACTCTCTCATTTATCCCAAAGCCATACCACTACTATGATCGCCAAAATAACCCTTTCTAGTCTCTCTACTGCTCTACCCCTCCTTGCATCATCTGACACCTCTTTTTACTACACCGATCCCCTAAAACAAACCTTTCTAAACTCTCTCCTCTGACTCCTCCCCTCCAAAACTCCTTTTACTCATCCAAAAGCCTCTTCCTACTGCTAAGACCTAAAAAAAAACCTTCACTCTTTTATCCCTCCACTATACTTTTCAATCGAAATTAACAGACTAACATGTTCACTTCTCAAATTCCATATTCAACTATACTAATATACTGCCCAAAAAACTGAATAACATATCTACTACTCAAATTACTTCATATTTATACTATACTAATTTTCAACAGTAATCCTTTATGGGTTCCAGAGTGGCGTGCTACTCGCCAGAAAAGCGCTTCAACACCCATCAGGGGTAACAAGTGCTATATGAATGCAAATCTTTCTTCCCCTTTTATCCCTCCGCTGTCCTTCTCACTCCAAGTAACTGACTAATATCCACCACTGAAATGACCTCATATTTCACCATATTAATTCACCACTAATCCTTTATAGGCTTCCTGATTAGCGTGCTTCAACAAGCGATAAATAAATACAAACCTTTGTCCTCCTCTATCCTTCTGCTATCATTCCAAATCCAAATAACTGACTAACCTATCCACCACTTAAATTCTACTTGCATGTTTCACTATACTAATTCAACACTAATCCTCTATGGGTCCCGGAGTAGCGTGCTACCCGCCGAAAAAGCCCTTCGACGCCTCATCAGGGGTAGTAGGTGCTATATAAATGCAATTACAATACAATATACGTTGAGCCCTAGGGGCGTACTGTGAGAAGTTGGCCTGATATGCAGTGCTCACTATTCTAGTGATCACTATGTATCAGTCCAGACAACCCTTATTGATGATTGGTTGTAAGTCAACCTTATAGACCAGCTATCCTAGTAGCATGGATACGAGCAGTCTAAGGCTAAGACTCTAGAGGGCGTGTTAAGCCAGCTGTTTTACCATCACATATACCCCTTGAACACCAAGTAAAAAAACACCACACAAGTTGTTATGAAAATAAATGTATATTTATTTCTAACAAGACTACCCTGGCTCTTTATGAGACAGGGAGCTAAGCACACAACAAAACTCTTACAAAAATACTTAAAGTCGCACAATTTACACAAATGCCCGAGGGGCACGAAAAACCATATACACAAGAAGTGGAATGCGAAATTACTAGCAGGTAAGTACTATTCTCATAGGCTTTAGAATCGCTAGGACTGGACTACTGAACCTTTAGATTACTAGCAGGAGACCTAGGGACGTCGTGTGCAGAGTGGGAACTCTCACGCGTAAGGCGGGAAAAAGTCTATGGAGGCTAGCAATTGCAAAGTTACTGTTCTCGGGCGAACCCGACTAGGTGGGTCGAAAACAAGAGTGGATCCGAACACTTAGAGTGTTGGACTATGCTGGAGCACCGGAGTACTCAGTTTACCTAGCCCAGGGGCTGCGGCTGCATAGGGTTCAAGTTGCATCGGAAACCCTCGTTGACGAACCAGGAGCCTGAAGAAAGAAGTTGCTGGCAGGCGGCCAGTGAAGAAGTTCGTGGTGATCCAAGCCTGGATCAGGGAAGAAGGAGACCTGTAAGCAGAGGGGACCAAGTTCTGAATCACTAGCCAGTGATTTAGGTGGGCACCAGGATGGCACCGGACGAAGTCACCTCAGCCAGGTGAGTGGGCGCTGCTGGGCTCTGCAGTCTCTCGGACCAGGAGGCGTTGTCGGCGACCAGGATGGAGGTGCGAGCTGTCCCACGAAGGTATCTGCTGTCGACGTCGCTGGACCTAGGATTGGGGCAACAAGTCTTGGCAAATGCAAGCCCACGCGGTGGACTTAAAATGGCGTCTGGAGTGGACCAGGAGGGTCCGGGGTGCTCCTCTGTTGGAGGGGAGCAAGGGCCAGTCTGGAGCAACCAGACCAGCGGTGTTTGTTGTCGAAGTTCGTCGTCAGAGGGCCACTAGCCAACGGGCAAGTGACCGGGACAACGCGGTGAGCAGCAAAGAGCAGAAGGGCCCCACGCAGATCTCGTGGATGCAGGGGGGCTGAACTTCGGTGCTGGAGCTGCTCAGGGTCGGGGCTTCTCTTACCCCAAAGCACTCAGTCGAGGGTCACTCGGTGGTCGTGCTGGACAAGCGTCGTGCAGTCTTGATGATGGCCGGTACCTCGAGGTCTCGTCGCACCCACGAATCTCAGCGTAACTGACGATGTAGGTAGAGGTCAGAGGTGCCAGGGAAGCCGGTTCTCGTCGAGCTGGGCAGTCTTGATCCGGAGGAGAGACTTACAGCAGACCGCGATGCTTGGATGGTGCCTGCTGCTGCAGGGTGACTACTCCTTAGTCACAAGGGACAAATCTTGAGAAGAAGTCGAGAGTTCCTTTCGTAGAAAGTAGTTTCAGGATTCAAAGATGATCTAATTTGGAAGGGGGCCTGCTCCTACATTTATCCTGCAAAAGGGGGTTGGCACGCGACTAAGTCCTGCCCTATGGGTGGGACTAGGAGGGGGGTGGTTACACCCCTCTCCTTTGGCGGGCTTTTCCCCAGCTCAGGGTCTGGTGTGCCCCTGGAACTGGTTCAAGCCGGCCTATGCACAGTGAGCACCGGGGTGCCACTTGCAGTCACCTTCCTCTAAAGCCCTGCCTACCTAGGATACACAAAATCCTGTCTGGGACGGTGCTGGCACCGCCCCTGACAGGAAACCCTTTGTCCTTGCCTCCTGCGCTGGGAGGACTCCCAGCAACAGGAGGGCAGACTTGTGTCTCGGTGGCAGCATCCATTTTGTGGAGCTAAGGCTCTGTCTGACTTTAACCGGGGTTACAGGTTACCAACATGTCGTGTCTCTCTAGAAGGGTGGAATGCTAACCACGTCACCAGAATTGGCGAGGGGTTAGTATTCCAATTCGTATGACACCTTACTCGACATGTTTTGATAAAGCGATACCAGAGTTGGCATATAACCGCGAGGATTATAATGCACTTAAGAGTATATGGTATGCGTTATCAGGGAAACGGCTAAGGGATAGATCCCGAAAGCGGCAGACAGGCTCCGCTCATGCCAGAGCACCATCTCACACGATTCCAAGCACTCTGCCTTCAGGATTGTCACGGCCTGCCATAGGAGTGACTGATAGGAGATCTGTGTGCCCATTTAGGTTTAGATATAGGTATACTATATCTAAAGCAAAGGGTGAGTACACCACTTTGCCCCAGCTGTCAAGCAGCCAGTTGTGTCTGTTTGGTTAGTCAACCCAGGGGTGGCATAATACATGCTGCAGCCCCTGGGACACTTCTGGGTACACCTCAGCCCTGGGTACAGGGACTTAGAGAGGGCCCAGTGCCAATTCAGTACCTGGGTACAATTTGGAATAGAGAGAACAGCTAGGCTGTGGGTCTGATTAGCAGGCCCACAGCCAGGGAAAGTCGTAAACCAGTGAAGCAAAAAGCAAAAATCTGGGTGATCATAGGATTGCAGACCCTACTCTCCTACATGACCCCCCCCCCCAAACTTTGGGACAATAAACTAACCTTGACCAGGTGAGTCTTCTTGCTCTAAGTGGAAATACCTGGAGAGCCCATCTGCATTGCCATGATCAGTGCCAGGTCTATGCTCCACTGTAAAATCCATTCCCTGTAGGGAAATGGACCACCTAAGTAGTATTAGGTTTTCACCCTTCATCTGATTTAGCCACAAGAGGGGCTTATGGTCGGTCTGAATTCTGAAGTGAGTGCCAAACAAGTATGGCCTCAGCTTCTTCAGGGCCCAAACCACAGCAAAGGCCTCCCTCTCAATAGCTGACCAATTTTTCTCTCTGGGGGTCAGCCTTCTGCTAATAAAAGCAATGGGCTGGTCATTACCATCAAAATTCAGTTGAGATAGAACAGCTCCCACACCCAACTCAGAAGCATCTGTTTGGACAATGAATGGCTTGTAGTAGTCTGGACTCTTTAGGATAGGTGCTGTGCACATGGCCTGCTTTAGGTCATTGAATGCCTTTGACAGCTTGCTGTCCACTGAACTTTCTTTGGCATCTTTTTACTTGTCAGGTCATTAAGGGGGGTCACAATGGACCCATAATTTCTGACAAATTTCCTATAGTAACCAGTCAGGCCCAAGAAAGCTCGAACCTGAGTCTGGGTGGTTGGAGGAGCCCAGTCCTTGATGGCCTGTACCTTGCTCTCCAATGGCTGAACCTGGCCTCCACCTACAAGGTGGCCCAGGTATACAACCTGTGTCTGCCCTATCTGGCACTTAGTGGCCTTGATAGTGAAGCCTGCCTTTTGCAGTGCCTCTAACACTTTCCTCAGGTGGACCAGGTGATCCTCCCAGGTGGAGCTAAAGACAGCAATATCGTCAAGATAAGCTGCACAGAAGTCATCCAACCCAGTGAGGACTTGATTCACCAACCTTTGGAAGGTGGCGGGTGCATTTTTCAAACCAAAGGGCATTACCACAAACTGATAATGCCCACCAGGGGTAGAAAATGCTGTCTTGGGTTTGGCCTCCTCAGCTAACCTGATTTGCCAATACCCAGCTGTCAGGTCAAATGTACTTAAGTAGTTGGCAGAAGCCAATCTATCAATAAGTTCATCTGCTCTTGGTATTGGGTGGGCATCAGTCTTAGTGACTGCATTGAGACCTCTGTAGTCTACGCAAAACCTCATCTCTTTCTTACCACCCTGGGTGTGAGGCTTTGGCACTAGAACTACTGGGCTAGCCCAAGGGCTATCTGAGGGCTCAATGACTCCCAGCTCCAACATTTTCTGCACCTCTGTCTTGATGCAGTCTCTGACATGATCAGGCTGTCTGTAGATTTTACTCTTGACAGGCAGACTGTCTCCAGTGTCAACTTCATGGGTACACCAATCAGTTTGCTGGGTGTCAGAGAGAACATATGTCTGAAGGATTGTAGAACTTGTCTACAATCCTGTTGCTGATGTTCAGAGAGGCTGCCACAAAAGACAACACCATCTACTGATCCATCATCAGGATTCTGAGTGAGCAGGTCTGGGAGAGGGTCACTCTCTTCCTCCTGTCCCTCATCTGTGGCCATGAGCAAGCCCATGTCCTTCCTGTTGACATATGCCTTGAGCCTGTTTACACGGAGCACCCTGAGGGGGCTCCTGGGAGTTTCAAGGTCCACCAGGTAGGTGACCTCTCCCTTTTGCTCAATGATTGTGTGGGGCCCAGACCATTTGTCTTTGAGTGCTGCTGGGGCCACTGGCTCCAGCACCCACACCTTCTGTCCAGGCTTGTACACAGTCAGAACAGCCTTTTGGTCATGCCAAGCTTTTTGGAGTTCTTGGCTGGCCTCAAGGTTTTTAGATGCCTTTTCCATATACTCAGCCATCCTGGAGCGGAGACCAAGTACATAGTCCACAATGTTTGTTCCAGGCTTTTTGAGAGGTCTCTCCCATCCTTCCTTTACCAAACAAAGGGGTCCTCTTACAGGATGCCCAAACAGAAGCTCAAAAGGGCTGTAGCCAACCCCCTTCTGTGGGACCTCTCTGTAAGCAAACAAGAGGCAGGGGATCAGGATGTCCCATCTTCTCCTAAGAGGTTCAGGTAATCCATGAATCATCCCTTTCAGGGTCCTGTTGAATCTTTCAACAAGCCCATTGCACTGTGGGTGATAGGGTGTGGTGAACTTGTAGTTAACACCACATTCCTTCCACATTGCAGTCAGATATCCTGACATGAAGTTTGCACCTCTGTCAGAGACGACCTCCTTAGGGAAACCCACTCTGGAGAACACTCCAATTAGGGCTCTTGCCACCACAGGTTCTGTAGTGGTCCTAAGGGGTATAGCTTCAGGGTACCTGGTGGCATGATCCACCACCACCAGTATAAACTTGTGCCCTGATGCTGTCTGGGGTTCCATTGGACCAACAATGTCAATCCCCACTCTCTCAAAGGGTACCCCCACCACAGGTAGTGGTATGAGGGGGGCTTTTGTTTGACCACCTGATTTGCCACTGGCTTGGCAGGTGTCACAGGAGCGACAAAACTCCTTGGTATCTTCATTCATGTGGGGCCAGTGAAAGTGTGAGACAAGCCTGTCCCACGTCTTTGTCAGGCCTAAGTGACCTGCAAGGGGAATTTCATGGGCCAAGGTAAGAAGGAAACCTCTCTGAGACAAGGGAATAACCAGCCTCCTGGTCATACCAGGCTTGGGGTCTCTTGACTCAGTGTACAGGAGTCCATCATCCCAGTATACCTTGTGGGTACATGTGGCATTCCCTGCAGCCTCAGCAGCAGCCTGCTGTCTGAGGGGTTCAAGGGAGGGGCAGTCTAACTGTGCCTTCCCCGGGTCTTCCCTGGAGGGTCCCCCTGAGCCCAGAAACTCAACCTGATCATGTTCAAGCTCTTTAGGCTCAGTTTCCCTCAGTTCCTTGAGATCAGCTTCCTCAGAGGCTTGATCCTCAACCTGGGGCAAGGGGGAAGGCAATGCCTTAACCCTACTGCTCCTCTTCTTGGAAGGTGTCTGGTCCATTGTTCCAGGATCCAGCACCTGTTCAGTGGGGCATCTTTTGTCCTGTGACCTAGTCACAGCAAGGACATGTGCTGGCAAGCCGAACATTTCCATGTGAGTCCTCTGCTCCACTTCTGACCATAGGGATGTTTCCAAATCATTGCCCAACAAACAATCAACTGGGAGGTCTGAACTAACCACAACTTTCTTTTGGCCACTTACCCCTCCCCAGGAGAAACTAACAATTGCCATACTATGGTTGGTAGTGACATTGCTAGCATTGGTCACTAGGTAGTCTGTACCTAGAATGATCTGTCCAGGGTCCACAAAGTTAGGTGTCACCATTGTGACACTGGCACAAGTGTCCCTGTAGACCTGAGCCATTTTTCCATTTATCAAAGGTGTCTGCCTGTATTTGCCCAAATTATTGGGACTTGTGTCAGGGGACATATCCACATCCCCTGTACAGACAAGGACAGCCTGAGTGAGTGTGCCAACAAAGTTGTCAGACCCCTCAGTTCCCAAGGTTAACCCAACTAATGCCTTGGGAGGCGCACTACCACTACTGACTGTACTAGGGGGTGCAGTTGCCTTAGGGGCTGTAGTGGTAGGAGTTTGCCCTCCTCTTTTGGTGCACTCACTAAACCAGTGAGACTTACTTTTACAATACTGGCACCACCTTTTTGACTGGCCTTCTGGAGTCTTCTTTTTCTGCTGTGAAGCCTGACCCCCACCCTCTTTGGTTTGTTGGGGACCTGTTGAAGACTTCTGGTCATTTTGTTCACTCTTGTTATTACCCTTCTGGTCTGCTTTCTTCTGACCACCCTGGTTCTGAGTCTGGTTCTGCTTGATCCTTGTTCTGACCCATTTGTCTGCCTTCTTTCCCAATTCTTGGGGAGAGGTCAGATCTGAATCAACAAGGTGCTGGTGCAACAACTGGTTCTGCCAGTTATTTAAAATCTGTTCTCTCATTATAAGATTATACAATCCTGTGTAATCTGTAACCTTGCTACCCAGCAACCAGCCCTCCAAAGCCTTAGTGGCACAATCCACAAAGTCAGACCAGTCCTGAGACTGAGTTTTCTGGGTGTCTCTGAACAGCAACCTGTACTGCTCAGTTGTTAAGCCAAACCCATCAACCAGTGTATTTTTCAGGACCTGGTAATTGTTAGCATCCTCAACTCTAGTAGTGAGGAGCTTATCTCTACCTTTGCCATCAAAGGAGAGCCACAGTATAGCTGCCCACTGACCCTGGGAATGCACTGCACAGTGCAGGCCCTCTCCAAAGCAGCCATCCATTTCTGGATGTCATCCCCTTGTTTAAAGGGAGGCACTATCTTTGTCAGGTGTTTAGTATCTAAACCCTTCTCTTTATCTCTTGGGAGATTGCTGCCACCAGTGGGAACTATCCCACTCATCTGCTGCTCTCTAGCAAAGGCAAGCTTTTCTTTGGCCAGGGCAAGTTCTTCCCTTTCAATCCTCAGAGTAGCCTGTCTCATTCTGGCTTCATGCTCTATTCTCTGAGGGGAAGTCCATCTCCTCTGGGGAGAGTTCCTTCTCCTCTGAGAAGAGGCATTAGAGTGCAGAGATCTATTGGAGTCCCTAGAAGGAGATCTATCTCTCCTAACTCGAATGTTAGGCCTGATTAGGGTCAGTACTGGGGGGCCCCCAGCTCCTTGCCCAAGCAGGTCTAAGTTGGCCCTAGTGAGTCTGCTGACTAGTTCAGGCCTGTCTGCCTCATCCCCAGAGAGTTCCTCTTGATCCTCCTCCTCAACTGCATTTTCAGTGTCAAGGAGGTCTGGATCACCACGAGTACCCTCTAAGGCTGGCATATTACCATCTCCCTGAAATGCTTTCCTAGCATCATAAGTCTCTAAGAGACCTATCAGAAAGGGAATGGTGGGGTTAGACCCCTGTTTCAGTTTCCTGGAGGTACACACTTGTCTCATCTCCTGGAAACTGAGAACTGCATATCTTGATTTGACCTGTGGAGGGTCAATAACCACAAGGGGGGTCTCAGTAGACTCTCCCTGGGTAGAAATGCTTTTCTAGTGAGGTATAAGTGGTGCACTTACCTACACTATATGTTTACCTACTGATCCCTTGCTAGAGTTGTAGTTTAGGGTGTGCTAGGCTCTAGGAGCTACAACAGCTGGTTCAGTAGAACTCAGAGTATTCTAAGCTAAGTTATATGTACCTCAGTACTTATGTGATCTTTCAATTGATATTCTTAGGATATGTGTGGTAAAACAACAGCAAGCTCAAATCCCAACCGCTGCTCACCAAAGTGAGAAGTTGGCCTGATATGCAGTGCTCACTATTCTAGTGATCACTATGTATCAGTCCAGACAACCCTTATTGATGATTGGTTGTAAGTCAACCTTATAGACCAGCTATCCTAGTAGCATGGATACGAGCAGTCTAAGGCTAAGATTCTAGAGGGCGTGTTAAGCCAGCTGTTTTATCATCACATATACCCCTTGAACACCAAGTGAAAGGACACCACACAAGTTGTTATGAAAATAAATGTATATTTATTTCTAACAAGACTACCCTGGCTCTTTATGAGACAGGGAGCTAAGCACACAACAAAACTCTTACAAAAATACTTAAAGTCGCACAATTTACACAAATGCCCGAGGGGCACGAAAAACCATATACACAAGAAGTGGAATGCGAAATTACTAGCAGGTAAGAACTATTCTCATAGGCTTTAGAATCGCTAGGACTGGACTACTGAACCTTCAGATTGCAAGCAGGAGGCCTAGGGACGTCGTGTGCAGAGTGGGAACTCTCACGCGTAAGGCGGGAAAAAGTCTATGGAGGCTAGCAATTGCAAAGTTACTGTTCTCGGGCGAACCCGACGAGGTGGGTCGAAAACAAGAGTGGATCCGAACACTTAGAGTGTTGGACTATGCTGGAGCACCGGAGTACTCAGTTTACCTAGCCCAGGGGCTGCGGCTGCTTAGGGTTCAAGTTGCGTCGGAAACCCTCGTTGACGAACCAGGAGCCTGAAGAAAGAAGTTGCTGGCAGGCGGCCAGTGAAGAAGTTCGTGGTGATCCAAGCCTGGATCAGGGAAGAAGGAGACCTGTAAGCAGAGGGGACCAAGTTCTGAATCACTAGCCAGTGATTTAGGTGGGCACCAGGATGGCACCGGACGAAGTCACCTCAGCCAGGTGAGTGGGCGCTGCTGGGCTCTGCAGTCTCTCGGACCAGGAGGCGTTGTCGGCGACCAGGATGGAGGTGCGAGCTGTCCCTCGAAGGTATCTGCTGTCGACGTCGCTGGACCCAGGATTGGGGCAACAAGTCTTGGCAAATGCAAGCCCACGCGGTGGACTTAAAATGGCGTCTGGAGTGGACCAGGAGGGTCCGGGGTGCTCCTCTGTTGGAGGGGAGCGAGGGCCAGTCTGGAGCAACCAGACCAGCGGTGTTTGTCGTCGAAGTTCGTCGTCAGAGGGCCACTAGCCAACGGGCAAGTGACCGGGACAACGCGGTGAGCAGCAAAGAGCAGAAGGGCCCCACGCAGATCTCGTGGATGCAGGGGGGCTGAACTTCGGTGCTGGAGCTGCTCAGGGTCGGGGCTTCTCTTACCCCAAAGCACTCAGTCGAGGGTCACTCGGTGGTCGTGCTGGACAAGCGTCGTGCAGTCTTGATGATGGCCGGTCCCTCGAGGTCTCGTTGCACCCACGAATCTCAGCGTAACTGACGATGTAGGTAGAGGTCAGAGGTGCCAGGGAAGCCGGTTCTCGTCGAGCTGGGCAGTCTTGATCCGGAGGAGAGACTTACAGCAGACCGCGATGCTTAGATGGTGCCTGCTGCTGCAGGGTGACTACTCCTTAGTCACAAGGGAGAAATCTTGAGAAGAAGTCGAGAGTTCCTTTCGTAGAAAGTAGTTTCAGGATTCAAAGATGATCTAATTTGGAAGGGGGCCTGCTCCTACCTTTATCCTGCAAAAGGGGGCTGGCACGCGACTAAGTCCTGCCCTATGGGTGGGACTAGGAGGGGGGTGGTTACACCCCTCTCCTTTAGCGGGCTTTTCCCCAGCTCAGGGTCTGGTGTGCCCCTGGAACTGGTTCAAGCCAGCCTATGCACAGTGAGCACCGGGGTGCCACTTGCAGTCACCTTCCTCTAAAGCCCTGCCTACCTAGGATACACATAATCCTGTCTGGGACGGTGCTGGCACCGCCCCTGACAGGAAACCCCTTGTCCTTGCCTCCTGCGCTGGGCGGACTCCCAGCAACAGAAGGGCAGACTTGTGTCTCGGTGGCAGCATCCATTTTGTGGAGCTAAGGCTCTGTCTGACTTTAACCGGGGTTACAGGTTACCAACATGTCGTGTCCCTCTAGAAGGGTGGAATGCTAACCCCGTCGCCAGAATTGGCGAGGGGTTAGTATTCCAATTCGTATGACACCTTACTCGACATGTTTTGATAAAGCGATACCAGAGTTGGCATATAACCGCGAGGATTATAATGCACTTAAGAGTATATGGTATGCGTTATCAGGGAAACGGCTAAGGGATAGATCCCGAAAGCCGCAGACAGGCTCAGCTCATGCCAGAGCACCATCTCACACGATTCCAAGCACTCTGCCTTCAGGATTGTCACGGCCTGCCATAGGAGTGACTGATAGGAGATCTGTGTGCCCATTTAGGTTTAGATATAGGTATACTATATCTAAAGCAAAGGGTGAGTACACCTCTTTGCCCCAGCTGTCAAGCAGCCAGTTGTGTCTGTTTGGTTAGTCAGCCCAGGGGTGGCATAATACATGCTGCAGCCCCTGGGAGACTTCTGGGTACACCTCAGCCCTGGGTACAGGGACTTAGAGAGGGCCCAGTGCCAATTCAGTACCTGGTACAATTTGGAATAGAGAGAACAGCTAGGCTGTGGGTCTGATTAGCAGGCCCACAGCCAGGGAAAGTCGTAAACCAGTGAAGCAAAAAGCAAAAATCTGGGTGATCATAGGATTGCAGACCCTACTCTCCTACACGTACCAAACCATATATTAAGAAAGTGGTGTAAGAACCACAACTTGACTAGACACAAGGCCTAGAGCCTATAGAATCGCTGGGCCCAAAAGGAACCACCCAAGGTAGTGACACAGGGGACCCACGGGGGATGCGTGTAGTGTGAGAACACAGCCGCGAATCCCCATTAGCTTCTATGGGGAAAGTTGCGGTTGGAAATTTAAAGAAAAGGGACACTTAGGAAAGGACTTTGAGCAAACCCCTTTAGACTTAAGGGGTTCTATGCCAACACCCAGGGGAGCACCGGAGTACTCGAATTACCTCACCCAGGGAAGCCGGGTGTATAGGTGTCTTTTGGTGTCGGGAATCGTCGTTGATTTTAATGGCGATCTTCTGCAAAGTGCTACTGCCGTAGAATTGGAAAGCGTCCAGGGTGATCCAAGCGTGGATTGAAGATGAGAAGAACCTGAAAGCAGAGGGGACAGAGTCTGGGTCACTAGCCAGTGACCAGGGGCACGACAGTCGAATGCCCACCGATGTCGGGTGATTTCAGGTGAAGGCGGTGAAGCTTGACTCTTCAGCCACGAGGACCAGGAGGCATCGACGATGACCTGTAGCTGGGTTTGAGCTGTCCCATGAAGGATGTCGAGTGCTACGGTGTCAGTGTCCAGATTGGACCCAGCAAGCCTTGGCAACAGCAACCCACGGAGAAAGGAGAAAGATGCTTCGGTGAGGACCAGCAAGGTCCGAGGGTCTCACCGCACGGTGGGGAGTCAGGGCACATCTGGAGCAACCAGGGAAGCCCAAGGAAAATCAGAGTTGCCTTCGTAGGAACCCACCAGTCGACGGACCAGGGATCGCAAAGGAGCCTCGAGCGAAAATGCAAGAAGCGGGCTCACGGAAAACTCGTGGAGTGTAAGCCCACAATCTTTGGTGCAAAAGATGCTCGGGCATGGGCTACAAGTAACCCAAAGCACAGCCTCACAGAACATTGAGAAGCTGATGCACTTGCAAATGTGCACGTGTTCAGGAGTTCCGGTTCCACGTCACTCACGAGGGCTGCGGGTCTCAGCTTTGCTGGGGACTCGGTTCGGCCTCTGAGACGTCTGCAAATCCTCTTCCTGGGCTGCAGGCACTTCGGAGTTCATTGGGAGCTTCGGAGATGCAGACCGGCAAATGCTTTGTTGGTGCCAGCCAAGCAGGGGAGTCACTCCTTGACCCCAAGGGAGATTTCTTCAGTCCTCTAGTCTTGAGTAGAGCGTCGAAGTTCCAGGATTCAGTTGCAGAGTTTCATCCAGAGATATCTAAAGTCCTGTTGCCAGGGGTTCCTTACTTATACCTAAGAAAGGGGTTGGACTACTCTGGGGACCCACCTATGGGAGGGTTTGGAAAGAGGGGGGCTACACTCATTTCCTTTTTATACAACACTTCCTGGTAGTAATGTAAAGGAGGCGCACCTCACGTACAAGTGACAACAGATAGGGTCAAGAAAATATAATGTATTCAAATTTAATTGGATCTGAAAATAACCATTTGGGGTTGGTGCCACTCAGGATAAATGTGCACCCTACTAACTAGATGCTAAAGTTCATAGTAACTGCCAAGCATTTACTATGAAACACAATATTTATGTATGATTACCCCGGCACTCTGAAGTGATTTATATTCTGTATATTTAATCAAAGCAAGATATTCTGTGTGTTAAACCAAATACCACTGGCAACAGACAGGTTTCGGTTCTCAAAATCAAATGAGTTTTAATTCATAAGTGTTTTTGAAACATGGTAATTCACAAAGAAAAGATTATTTAAAACACACGTAGAGTACAATTTCCAAAAGAATTCAGAAACATAGACCAAAAGAGGGCACGAATGCCCTAATTTTGAGAACTAGTCATAGGACTAAGAATAGTAGTTATGTCCTCTTCTTCCTGGTCCACGATAAGCAACAGCCGACACGTGTTTCGTCACGTCAAGTGACTTTCTCAAGGCTTTCTCCCCGATTCCAAGGGATATTGAATACGATGGCAATGCATTAAAGTTTCGCAAGAGAATCAAACGGTTGAAGCAGTAAACAAGAATTTTATAATATGTCAGGATCCTCCCAAAATTTCAAAAAGATGCCTGCATTACACGATCCAGTATGTTTCACCCCAGAAAGTTCTCTTAGTTAACACATTGATCAAAAAAGTGAATAGAAACGTAGAAGACCCAAAGTTCAAAGGATATTCCAGTATGTCGCCATATTTACTGTTTTGAGTCGGTTTTCCAAACATGTGGAGAAGATAATTCTTTCAATAAAACATTTTCCGACGTGTGGAGCGACAAAAAAGGCTATGATATGCCTCTGGTGTATTCCGTTCGGCGTAAGAACAGCGTGGACTCCCCAATCAGCGTGGATCGTGCAATGCAGGCATCTTTTTGAAATTTTGGGAGGATCCTGACATATTATTATAACATTCTTGTTTACTGCTTCAACCGTTTGATTCTCTTGCGAAACTTTAATGCATTGCCATTGTATTCAATATCCCTTATCAGGATTGATAAGGCCTGCCATAGGGATGATGTGCAGTGATTAAAGGTAGATATAGATAACCTATATCTTAGTAAGGGGTGCATGCACCACCTTACCCAGGCTGCTGTAGCAGTCCTGTGAAGTCAATTTGGAAGACTTCCCAGGGGTGGCATAATACATGCTGTAGCCCCTGGTAGGCCTCTGGGGTACCTCTGCCCTAGGTACCTAAGGTACCATATACTAGGGACTCATAAGGTTACCCCAGTAAGCAAACTGGAGTGTACCTATTGTATATGAAATCAATTTAGAGAGGAAGCAGCTAGGCTGGGGTCCTGGATAGCAGGGCCCCAGCCAGACTAAAGTCGAAAAACAGTGAAACACCAGCAAAAAGCGGGGGTAGCCATAAGAGCATATCCTACTCTCCTACAGTCACCCTATCTCTCTGGGCAGGGCTAGTGCTACATAAAGGCCGCTCTAGGCAGCTGCCTTACCAGAAGAGCCACAAAAGGTTACGAGAGCGCAATAACTGCCCTCAAAAACGTTCTTGTTTGTTAGGTGACAGAGAGCACCCAAATAGCAAAACTGCATTTTATCTGGTGCTCGGGGCATCCCTGTTCCACAGGTGACTGGGCCAGACTTGTGCAGCTGCATACGGACATGCTTTGAACAGAGATTTTACACGCACATTGTCATCTGCTCCTGAAAGAGCTATACTTGTGACTGCACAAGCACTCGTGACTCCACCCGCACTCGTGCACACTACTAGGGAGGCAGAAAATAGGAAGAGGATATGAGAACATGTGGTAGGAGAACCCACAAAAAGAAAGAGGTAGAGAAAATAAAAACTGAAATTGCAAGCAAACTCCTCCTTCCCCTCAGGCCTTCACTATTCAGCGCCTGAATACCCTCATGGGTGATTAGCCACAGTCTACAAATTCACGTAACATAAAGCAGAATGATAGGAAATTGTAGAAAAGAGATTAAAAGTAATGCAGCAAACCAACAGAGCAAGAAAAGCAGAGAAAGGGCAAGCCACAGGATGAAGAACAAAAGTGAAGATGACACACCAAGTTTAAGAGGAAAGGAGACTGAAAAGGCAAAACAAGCAGGATGAAGAAAGGCATGTGAACACAAACAATCAAAGTAAAATAATAGATATTAAAAATAAAAGCAAAGCAAGAGACGGAACGAAAGGAAACGAGTGGGGAGTGAAGAGGATGCTGAAGGGTGAAGAGTGCATGGGACACCACCTCAGATTATCACAGAGCTGTGTGTCTCATCTGCAAAATATGGTTACCAATCCTGCGAGATAGTTCAGTGTGATAACATACCAACTGCATGTGCTGCAGGTCCACTCCAAGGTTCTTTTACCTCAGTCCTAGAACTAGGCGAATGCACTTACTGCAGACCTGTCTCTGTCCTGAGGGTGATACAGCGTTTACAACGCAACTTTTACCACGCACTACCTTTACCACGCAACTTTTACAACGCAATTCGTTACAATGAATTGCGCTGGGGGGCGCTGTAGGATAGGTTATAGTTTAATTTACTATCCAACAACTTCCCTACTATCCACGGGGACTGGAGTTGGAATAGTTAATTAAACTATTCACTATCCAGCGCCCCCAACGCAAGTCGTTGTAACGACTTGCGTTGTAAAACCTGCGTTGTAAAGGCATTCGTAGAAAAAGCATGCGTTGTAACGACATACATCCGTCCTGAGGATCACGTGCTCTTATCCATGTGAGACAGCACAGTGGGTCAATTCTCCTTTTACAGAGATTCGTCTGCTATGTTTGGGGAACGTGCTTTTAATATAGTGTGACAGATAGGTGGGTTAATGCAGCTGCTTTAGTGGTCTCTAAGTGTGGTCACAGTAGTGACTGCACCCACTCTGCAGTGCCCTGACAGGGTGAGCTCGACTGGGCAGAGATTTAGGATTAGAAGGAGGAGACGTCTACCCGAAATTGAAACATGTAATTCCGAAATGCAACAGTGTCGCTGTTGTGACCACCCTAAGCTCTCCACAGCGTGCCCCCACCCCCTGGCTCTCTGTTGATCGCACCTATCTAGGCAGCCCTCTGCTAAAGATCTGCCACAAAGTGCCCTCTGACACTGCTTGTCCTCCTCTGCACCCAAGTGAAGAGAGGTCTGCTCCTGAGATCCAGCCACCGATAGGAGGGACCACAGGCTTCATCTGATCAGGACTGTGAGGCCTCTGCCTACTTCTTGAACCCTGAACTCTCTAGGAGGGGTGCCTGGGGCCCAGGTGCACCGCCCCTGGCACGGACTCTTTACCGTGATGCAAAACCCCTGGCACCTCATCCTAAGGGCTACGTCTTGCTTTCTGCGCTGGCCAATGGATGCCTGTAAAGTACACTCACGATTTCTTCAATAAGATGAATCTTTATAGGTAATAGCAACTCCACATCTTACTTCACATCTTACTTTATCTTCTAAGAAATTGTGAGTGTACTTTACAAGTTTACGACGAGGAACAGAAAGGCAACTCTACAGGACCCACGATGTGAAAGAACTTTGATTTTTTTTTTATTTGAAACGCGATATGTGCATCGTAAGGAATTAAAATTTCACCAAAAGAATGGAAGGTAAGCCCAAGTGCGCAGCGATAAGGGATTAATCAATTGCTGATTTGAGGAGGATTTTCAATCATAATTTATTTGAAGTCTCACCGTGGCTCGAGCAGTCTATAGCGCGGGTGGAAGCGCGAGCAGTCACACCGTTATTGTGGCTCGAGCAGTCTGTGGCGCGGGTGGAAGCGCGAGCAGTAGTGACGCATGTGCAGAGGATCAGCTCAGGAAGAATTCCAAAGTGTTGTGACGTATTGTTGAAGGAGGCTGAGATCCACCAATGGTAGCGTGACGTCTGACGTGGAGACGTAGCACGTTAGCGGCCATCCTGGATTGGGGCGATTTTGACGAGCACGAACAGAGGAAATTTATCGTTCTTGATTTACAAAGAACGAAGATGAAGATTATCGCGCGAAGAAGCACTGGGCAATAGAGTTCTTTAAAGGTATGGTGAAATGGAATCTTTTGAACAATTATAAGCGTTTTTGAAGAATTTTAGGGTGTTTATAGTTAAAACGCGTGCATTTTTTTTGCATTGGGACAGTGAACATTTGACCATAAGCTGAGAGATACAAGACTTTCACTGGCATTTGGTGATATACATTAAAGAAAGCATTTTTGAGAAATTTAGTAGTGCAAGTAAGAAGAGTTAAAAAAAAAATGTGAAGATGTGTGCAGCACAAACATTCGCTTTAACACCTCCTATACCATTTTTACCTGAACCTGGTGAACCACAGATCAACTGGCAGGAATGGAACGTTTACTTTTTGAACTATATGGTTACTATAAACAATAAAAGTATGACACCTGAAATAAAGAAGGGTATTTTGTTACACTCTTTAGGACCGGAGGGTATTAGACAATATCATCGTATGCAAAAGAAGGAAAGGAACGACGATGAAGTGGATGTATATGCAAAGGAGGATTTGGAAAATTATTATGCACCTACAGTTTGTGTAGCTATTGACAGATTCAAATTCTTCAGGAGGAAGCAAGATCAAAATGAGAAGATAGATGATTATTTAAGTATTTTAAGGAAGATGGCAGAGAAATGCAGATTTGGTCAAATAGAAGAAGAATTAATAAGAGACCAGATCATTATGTTAACGAACAATAAAAGGGTACAAGAAAGGTTGTAGACTATGGGTGATGGCACATTAAATAAAGTACTTGCTGTGGTAAGGAAGGCAGAAGTTTCAGTAAGATGTGCTAAAGCAGCCCTTGATGATAACAAGGAGAAAGAGAAAGCGAAGGAGGAAGTTTGTGTTGTAAAGAAAGTGACAAAGGCATATAATAAGAATTCTGATGAGGATAAAATGAAGGAATGGAAAGGAGATAGAAAGACAAATTTTCCAATAAGAACAGAATATAGGAGAGGAGGTCAAGCGAATCTAGCTTGTTACAGGTGTGGAAGCTATACCCATCTGGCAAACAGTAAAAGTTGTAAAGCAAGAGATCAAAAGTGCACTGTTTGTGGATTAATTGGACATTATGCAAGAGTTTGTTACAGGAGAGACAAGGACAAAACAACGAGAATAAAATATGTGACTGGTACAGATGAAGAAGAACGTTCTGACGATGACAACATTTTTATTGTACAGGATGTTGTTTTAGATATAAAGAGTGAAGGAAGGAGCAAGCCAAAATGTGAGATTGTTGTTGCTGGAGTGGGAGTGACGTTGATAGCTGATTCAGGGTCACCTTACACTATTGTGAATTTGGACATGTGGAAAGAAACATTTGCAGATGAGATTGGGGGAGAACTTAAGAAGAGTGATATTAATCCGAAGAGTTTCACAGGAGAGAGTAGTCCCATGGTAGGATGCAGGGATGTAACATTTGAATTCAAAGGAAGGAGAGCGGATAGAAAAATGTATGTGACTGAGTATGGACCTAGTGTTTTGGGTTGGAGAGATCAAGGTAAACTTGATATAATTTTAAATCCCAATGGAAAGGAACAAGTTTTGGTTTTGCGTGATGGTGATGATGAGGTAGGCAGGAAAATAAGAGAAGATTTCAAGGATGTTTTTTCAGGAGGAATTGGTATGTTAAAAGGATTCAAACATAGGATTAAGCTTAAGGAGAATGCTGTTCCAGTAAATTTTAAAGTAAGGAATGTTCCTTTTGCAGTAAGGGGTGAGTTGGAGAAAGAATTGTTACGGTTGGAAACAGCAGGAGTGATTGAACGGATTGAATCATCTGAATGGATGTCTCCGATTGTGGTAGCACGTAAATCGAATGGTAAGATCAGGTTGTGTGTGTACTTGAGGGGTGTGAACAAAGAGATTCAGGTAGATAAGTATCCCTTACCAAGGATAAATGAACTGTTGGCCAGGACAAAGGGGATGAAATGGTTCTCTACTGTGGATTTATCATCCGCGTATCATCAGGTACAATTGCACAAAGAGAGCAGGAAGATAACATCATTAAACACCCTTTGGATGTTTCCAGTATATTAGGATGCCGTTCGGACTGGCCTCAGCGGCGGCAGTGTTTCAGAGACTGATGAGTGAGATCTTAAAAGAAGTACAGGGTGTTTTGTACTTCCACTGTAACATTTGAATAATGGGAGAGAACAGGGAAGTTCATGATAAAAGATTGGAAGAAGTGTTCAATGTTCTTTAAGAAAAAGGGTTAACAACTGAATATGCAAAATGTAAATTTGCAAAAAGGAAGGTAGAGTATTTGGGTCACAACATTGGGGTGGATGGTCTCTCGCCAAAAAAAGAATTGGTTGAAGCGGTTAGAGATGCTCCAGAACCAAAGAACAAGGAGGAATTACGTACATTTTTAGGACTCGCTGACTGCTATTCGAAATATGTACGTAATTTCGCTGTAAAATCGTATGATTTAAGACAATTACTAAAACAAAGAAGCAAGTTTGATTGGAATAGTAAGTGTAAAGAGAGTTTTGAGATTTTGAAAAAGGATATTTGCAATGCTACACCTATCAAGGGGTTTGATCCAGATTTAAGAAGCACTTTAACTGTTGATGCGAGTGGAGGAGGATTGGGTGCAGTTTTAACACAGAATGAAGAAGGGAACAAGGAAGTTGTGATTGGTTTTGCTTCAAGAAGTTTGACACCTACTGAAGAGTTATATTCGGTAATCGAAAGGGAGACTCTTGGATGTGTTTGGGGAATGGAACATTTTAGAGCGTTTTTGTGGGGAAGTGAATTTGATGTCAGGACGGATCATAGGCCTTTGGTGAATTTGTTGACAACAGGTAGAATGGTGAAAGCATCAGCACGAATTGCAAGGCTTTCAATGAGATTACAAGATTACAATTATAGAATAAAGTATCTACCAGGTGTGCAGAATAGGATTGCAGATTGTCTGAGTAGAATTCCCTTAGCTATAAAAGAAGTACCCAAGAGTAGCTGGGATGACTACCAAATTTCTGTGGTTGAGGATGAATGTTTATAATCTATAAGTAGGGATGAATGGATTTTGGAATACAGCAAGGATGAGTTCATGAAGATGATTAAAAGTAAAGTTTTGGAAGGATGGGGAGAAAGGAAACCTGAAGTAGCAGAAGAAAGAAGTTATTGGGAAGTAAGGAGTGAATTAAGTGTAGAGTCAGGATTTGTGAGTAGAGGAGGAAAAGTAATACCACCGAAGGGGTTAAGGAAAAGACTGAAAGATATGTATCATGAGGGACATTTTGGTATTGTGAGAACCAAGAGGAGAGTTACGGCTTCTTATTGGTGGCCAGGAGTAGATATCAAAGTGGAAAGAATTGTGAGAGAGTGCGGAGAGTGTGCGGATTCAGATAAGAGTTTGAAAACAATGAGGCCACAATTGTCACCTATTAAATGTCTTGATATGGTTTGGGATTTAATTGCAATGGATTTTGTAGGTCCTCTACAAACAAAATATGGAGAAAATAAGTTTATCATTGTTTTGATTGATTATTTCAGCAAATGGGTTGAGTTGGAAATTGTTGAAAAGGCTGATGCAGACACTGTGATAACATTTTTAAGTGATGTATTTTTGAAAGAAGGTTTGCCTAAGAGAATTATAAGTGATAATGGTACACATTTTACGGCAGTGAAAGTAGAGGATTCTTTGAAGAGGAATGGTATTGTGCATGCTAGAACATCAGTATATCATCCATCGGAATGGTGCAATTGAGCGATTTAATCGCGTCATAAAGGGAACTATTCAAATTGCAAGTCAGAACAGAAAGAATTGGGAAGTGGAGATAAAGAAGATGTTGTGGGGTTATCGTTTGACACGTGGAATGCATCAAGACCACAATGCCTAAACGGTATAATTCTGTGAGTCTTATTGGTCACTTTCCATTGTACGTCATCACCATGCACCTTGCCATGGGCAGTCCCAGTTGCGCCTCAGCTCTTCAAACTTCCTTGCCCAACTGCCGCATTTCACCCTCTGTGTCATAATGGGAGCCCATATCTGGCCCTCCAGAAGTAGCCCTCAGGCCAGTGTGACCTCCTCAACACGGGGAGCACTTCCTGCATCCGAAGACCTATTAGTGGTGAACTGGTGGCACCGGGCCAATAGTTGTGTGGTACAGGTCTTTTATTTCCACCCCAGGTTAGGAAGGTGCCCTCACTGGAGCAGACCAGTGTGGACATCCAGCTTCTGGCTGCAAGAAGCAGCGCCTTGAAGACCGTGGTCACAAGCAGCGCCTTGAAGACCGTGGTCACAAGCAGCGCCTTGAAGACCGTGGTGACAAGCAGCGCCTTGAAGACCGTGGTCACAAGCAGCGCCTTGAAGATCGTGGTCTCAAGCAGCACCTTGAAGAGTGTGGTCACTAGCAGCGCCTTGAAGAGTGTGGTCACAAGCAGCGCCTTGAAGAGTGTGGTCACAAGCAGCGCCTTGAAGAGTTTGGACACAAGCAGCGCCTTGAAGACCATGGTCACAAGCAGCGCCTTGAAGACCGTGGTCACAAGCAGCGCCTTGAAGCCCGTGGTCACAAGCAGCGCCTTGAAGACCGTGGTCACAAGCAGCGCCTTGAAGACCGTGGTCACAAGCAGCGCCTTGAAGACCGTGGTCACAAGCAGCGCCTTGAAGACCGTGGTCACAAGCAGCGCCTTGAAGACCGTGGTCACAAGCAGTGCCTTGAAGACCGTGGTGACAAGCAGCGCCTTGAAGACCCTGGTCACAAGCAGCACCTTGAAGATCGTGGTCACAAGCAGCGCCTTGAAGAGTGTGGTCACAAGCAGCGCCTTGAAGACCGTGGTCAGAAGCAGCGCCTTGAAGAGTGTGGACACAAGCAGCGCCTTGAAGAGTGTGGACACAAGCAGCGCCTTGAAGACCGTGATCACAAGCAGTGCCTTGAAGACCGTGGTCACAAGCAGCGCCTTGAAGACCGTGGTAACAAGCAGAGCCTTGAAGACCGTGGTCACAAGCAGCACCTTGAAGAGTGTGGTCACTAGCAGCGCCTTGAAGAGTGTGGTCACAAGCAGCGCCTTGAAGAGTGTGGTCACAAGCAGCGCCTTGAAGAGTGTGGACACAAGCAGCGCCGTGAAGAGTGTGGACACAAGCAGCGCCTTGAAGACCATGGTCACAAGCAGCGCCTTGAAGACCGTGGTCACAAGCAGCGCCTTGAAGACCGCGGTCACAAGCAGCGCCTTGAAGACCGTGGTCACAAGCAGCCCTTGAAGACCGTGGTCACAAGCAGCGCCTTGAAGACCGTGGTCACAAGCAGCGCCTTGAAGAGTGTGGTCACAAGCAGCACCTTGAAGACCGTGGTCACAAGCAGCGCCTTGAGGAGTGTGGTCACAAGCAGCGCCTTGAAGACCGTGGTCACAAGCAGCGCCTTGAAGACTGTGGTCACAAGCAGCGCCTTGAAGACCGTGGTCACAAGCAGCACCTTGAAGAGTGTGGTCACAAGCAGCGCCTTGAAGACCGTGGTCACAAGCAGCGCCTTGAAGACTGTGGTCACAAGCAGCGCCTTGAAGACCGCGGTGACAAGCAGCGCCTTGAAGACAGTGGTCACAAGCAGCACCTTGAAGATCGTGGTCACAAGCAGCGCCTTGAAGAGTGTGGTCAAAAGCAGCGCCTTGAAGAGTGTGGTCACAAGCAGCGCCTTGAAGACCGTGGTTACAAGCAGCGACTGGAAGACTGTGGTCACAAGCAGCGCCTTGAAGACTGTGGTCACAAGCAGCGCCTTGTAGACCGTGGTCACAAGCAGCGCTTTGAAGACCGTGGTCACAAGCAGCGCCTTGAAGACCGTGGTCACAAGCAGCGCCTTGAAGACCGTGGTCACAAGCAGCGCCTTGAAGACCGTGGTCACAAGCAGCGCCTTGAAGACCGTGGTCACAAGCAGCGCCTTGAAGACCGTGGTCACAAGCAGCGCCTTGAAGACCGTGGTCACAAGCAGCGCCTTGAAGAGTGTGGACACAAGCAGCGCCTTGAAGAGTGTGGTTACAAGCAGCGCCTTGAAGACTGTGGTCACAAGCAGTGCCTTGAAGACCGTGGTCACAAGCAGCGCCTTGAAGAGTGTGGTCACAAGCAGCGCCTTGAAGAGTGTGGTCACAAGCAGCGCCTTGAAGACCGTGGTTACAAGCAGCGACTGGAAGACTGTGGTCACAAGCAGCACCTTGAAGACTGTGGTCACAAGCAGCGCCTTGAAGACCGTGGTCACAAGCAGCGCTTTGAAGACCGTGGTCACAAGCAGTGCCTTGAAGACCGTGGTCACAAGCAGCGCCTTGAAGACCGTGGTCACAAGCAGCGCCTTGAAGACCGTGGTCACAAGCAGCGCCTTGAAGACCGTGGTTACAGGCAGCCCCTTCAAGACTGTGGTCACACTGTATCCCATGCCATTCTTATTCAAAGGCTTGGTGAGGCGGGCATATCTGGCAAGGCGCTGGATTGGTTCCAATCGTTCCTCGCGGATAGATCCTTTCAGGTAGTGGTTCCACCTTTCAGATCTAAGTCTCATTCCATCACCCAAGGAGTTCCACAGGGATCGGCGTTGAGCCCCACTCTCTTCAACTTATATGTACAACCTTTGGCGGTGGTTGCGAAGAGTTGGGGTCTCACAATGGTTTCATACGCCGATGATACCCAGTTGGCGGTGGTTCTCAATGGGGACTCTGATCCTTTGGCATCTAACTTCGCGGATGGTTTGAGGGCTGTTGCCAGTTGGCTTACAGCCAATTGTTTACAGCTTAACGCCCTCAAAACCGAAGTGATGGTAATTGGGAACCGCCCTGATTTGTGGGGTGCGAGTTGGTGGCCTACTGAACTGGGTCCCCCCCCAAAACCTGTTACCGAGCTAAAAAACCTCGGTGTGTGGCTAGATTCCAAACTAACCTTCGCATGTCACACTAAGAAGGTAGCATCTATGTGCTTCGGCATCCTGCGGGGTTTGAGGCCTATCCTCAGATTTTTTGATGCCCCCACACGCCAGATGGTGATCCAAGCTAGTGTTTTATCGAGACTGGATTATGCTAGCTCGCTGTTCTTAGGCGCCAACCAGGCGGAGATTATGCGACTCCAGCGGGTACAGAATGCGGCCGCCAGGGTCCTGGTGGGTCTACCTCGCTTCTGTTCAGCCCGCAGTACAATCTCTAATCTGCACTGGCTACCAGTAATCAGACGCATAGAGTTTAAGACCCTGTGTTTTGCGTTCAAAATTCTTATTACTGAGACCCCCACCATCCTCCAGCATCTTTTGACTCTGTACATCCCTTCACGCAGTCTGCGCTCTGCAGGTCAGAAACTAGCTCTTGTCCCACGTTTCCAAAAATGCAGATTAGGTGGTCGATCGTTCACAGTGCTGGCTTCCAAGCTCTGGAACGCGCTTCCTGTCCATATTCGATCTCTAGAAGATCTTTTTTCATTCAGGAAAGCAGTTAAAACATATCTTTTCCCATTGCCCTATTAAAGCCTGTTTATTTCCTAGTTGCTGTCTGTTGTGTTACCTTGTTTGATATAGCGCCGGGACGCCCCTTTGCTGGGGCAGCTGTGCGCTCAAAAGATTTGATTAACATAACATAACATAACAACAAGCAGCGCCTTGAAGACTGTGGTCACAAGCAGCGCCTTGAAGACCGTGGTCACAAGCAGCGCCTTGAAGACCGTGGTCACAAGCAGTGCCTTGAAGACTGTGATCACAAGCAGCGCCTTGAAGAGTGTGGTCACAAGCAGCGCCTTGAAGACCGTGGTCACAAGCAGCGCCTTGAAGAGTGTGGTCACAAGCAGCGCCTTGAAGAATGTGGTTCCAAGCAGTGCCTTGAAGACCGTGGTCACAAGCAGCGCCTTGAAGACCGTGGTCACAAGCAGCGCCTTGAACACCGTGGTCACAAGCAGCGCCTTGAAGACCGTGGTCACAAGCAGTGCCTTGAAGAGCGTGGTCACAAGCAGCGCCTTGAATACCGTGGTCATAAGCAGCGCCTTGAAGACCGTGGTCATAAGCAGCGCCTTGAAGACCGTGGTCACAAGCAGCGCCATAGCAGCCGCGGCCCGTGCAGGTAAGAGCGGTGGGGCCGGGTTGCGGTGGGATTCGACAGACTACCATGTGGACAAATTAAATAAATAATACATTTTCTCTCGTCGTCGCTGTCGAAATACCCCCCCCCCCCCACCTGATCCCACAAACGTACAGCTCTTACCTGCACGGGCCACGGCTGGTCCCAATCACCACCTTCAAGACTGTGCTCACTGCACTCTCCTGATGGAAACACTGCCTGCCCGTTCAAACCCCTGTGGTCAGCTCTGGTGGACACGGCTGGACTGACAACGGAAATAAGCCCTGAAAATTAACTCAAACTGGGGAAGGTTTTTCTGGGGGGGGCATCGGAAGGTGCTGGTGGGAAACACTGCTGCTGCTTTTGTTACAGAGGGGCAATATTGCAGCACTGCTGCCCGGCCCCCAGCAACAAATACGCCCCCCTCCACTTCAAAACACACTCCAACCCATCCGGCCCACCTGATAACGCCAGGTGCCCACTACGGCCTGTCCAGCCCTGCTGGTGGAAGAGAGCCGAGGACCAGCACCAGTACCTCATTGACTGGAGGACTGTCTAGGATAAATACATCATTGGATGTGGCATTATGGGATGTCTACAATCAACATGGAATCCAAGACTCTGAGACCATAACTGAAATGTACGTGAAGGAGCGTGCTGTTGGACCAAAGTGAGCCCTAAAACAAATCACGTGCTGCATGACGGGCTGATAAGGAAGACCCCCAACTATATGGGCCCGATTCACAGAATGAACTTAAGTCTCAATCCTAAACTTACTACTATTTTGGTATTCACAGAATGCACTTACTACTTTTGGCATTCACAGAATGCACTTACTACTTTTGGTATTCACAGAAGTTAGGATTTTAGGACTTAAGACAGACTTAAGACAGACTTAAGACAGACTTAAGACAGACTCAAGACAAAATCCTAACTTCTGTGAATACCAAAAGTAGTAAGTGCGTTCTGTGAATACCAAAATAGTAGTAAGTTTAGGATTGAGTCTTAAATTCATTCTGTGAATCGGGCCCTAAGTGTCTGTGAACATAACATATAAGCTGTACAGTGAGTCAGGTATTCAAGGGGCGATTCAAGTTTCTGTCACTATAATGAGCATGCACCCCTGCAACTAGAGGAGGGGAGCCCTTAGATGCGCCTTGGGCTGGAGCCCTCGTTGGCACAGGAAGTGAAGATGGAGCGTCGCCCGGTGATCTCATCAAGAGGCGCAACGAAGCCTCAAGACTATTTACACCTGTGCGCCAGGTAGAGCTTCCTCTTTGTCCCTTTCATAACGCCTGGTGCCAGCCAGGATCAGCCGTCGCTCATCAACCACCCACCCACCCCTGATCTGGCAGTGTCCCTAGCTGATAATAAAGGGGGAGACACACCGATTCTGGGACTGGACTGGCCCTTTGGCAGGGTATGATTTGTGTCGGCACTGGGCAGGCGGGAGGAGGGGGTCCCTGGACTCTGCTGCCCTACCCCCGATGCCTGGTTTTCGAAATTTCGGGGATTACGCCTGGGTTCAGGTACCCTGGTGGGCCGATGCGCTCTGCGGTGCCCTGTTTTAAGTTTGTGGTTCTTCTCTAGGGTTGGAGGAGATTGAGATGTGGTGAAGTTGTCGCAATGATTTTCCTGTAAATTCCCACAGCCTGGTGCCCGGAAGAACACGGCCAGGCTTTACAGGATGTGATGCAGAACTCCTTGGCTTCACACAGCGCAGAGCGCACGTGGCACGAGGATGTGTTGCTAGTGCTGCTAGTACTCTCTTAGAAGCCAGGGTGCCCTGTGCCCTAGCAGTAAACATGGCTTACTCCTGTATCACAAATTGTACCACAATATTCGTTCCATTTCGCCCATACTTGAGACCATTTCTTTGGGCACCCCCTGGATACATAGATTGTTTTTTATCGGAGCATGCACCAGTCCATGTCTTGCTTCCACAAGCCCAGTGTTGGGGCCTCTTTCGCTCCCCACAATCTAGCAATATTGCGTTTAGGTATCATGTGCCCCAACGTTACCCAGAGTTACTCCTTGCCGTTTAGATCTGTTGGTCCCCATATGTTAAGTAGACAACTTCTGCCCTCCAGATCGAGTTTGTGACACAGCACCTCCATCATACATCCCAACACCCTCGTCCAGTAGTTGCCTATGATCTGGCATTCCCACAGAATGTGGAAGAACGATCCATCACCTCCACGTTCTCTCTTACACCTTGCGTCCTCTCCATAGCCCATTCGGGCCAGGGCTGTTCGTGAGTAGTATGTTCTATGTAATATTTACAACTGTACTAGCTTGAGTCTAGATGAGATTGCCACTTCCCGTGGAGACGCAAGGGCTTCCACCCAATCCTCATCATCTAAGTCTGACAGGTCTTCTGTCCACTTCTCTCTCAACTTTATCAGGTGATCTGTAGCCTTGTTAACCAATATGCGGTACGTGAGGGAGATTGACTTAGTGGCCAATGTTTCTCCCTTTGGTGTGTGAGCTTATAGGGCGTGTCTTACTTGACTGTATCGAAATGCTTCTGAGTCTGCCACAGCATATTCCTGCTTCAACACGGACGAACTCCATTACCTTTCCCCCTTTCAACATGTCCCGAACTCTTTACAGTCCTATCAGGTCCCACCTGTTGAATCCTCTAGAGTTCCGATGGGTGCCTAATATGTATATATCCCATAGGGGGGTGGCTTGCGTGAGTTTCTTGTCCCAACCAAGGCTCTTGTGGGCCGTGTGCCAGATTTGGACTGAGTGCGCCTTTGGCCTGGTGAGGTTTAGTTTGGCTGGTGTAGAATAGAGTGCCTGTATGTAGGACCCTCCAGGCAGCAACCACCTATCCATTAAGTATTCCGGGTCATTATGCGGACAATATATACTCTGGTTAATTGCGGCCAAGTGTGCTGCCCAATAGTATCTTTTAATATCCGGGAGTCCTATTCCCCCATCATACCAGCTCCGCACCAGTTTGGGAAGCGATATTCGAGGTGCACCTTCAGCCCACAATAGGGCTCCCTGTTCTCCTTCTATTGTAGCGAAGTAGGAAGCCAGGACTGGGGCGGGCTAATTGAGCAAGACTTATAAAAAGCGAGGAAGGGTCATCATCTTAAAAAGAGCCACTGTGCCCAGTAGGGAGAGCGGAAGGGTCTACCAGTGCTCCACGTCACTCTGAAACCGTTTCAATGGGGGCAAATGGTGGCATTCATAATACTGCTTGGGGTCCATTGTAATGTAAATGCCAAGATACTTAAAGCCATCGATTGATTCCGTCACATTACACCCCTCGGGCAGGAGCGGGAAACTCCCTCTAAGGACATAAATCACTGACTTGGCCCAGTTGATTGCATAACCAGAGTATCTACCAAAGACAATAAAAATATCGAGAACTCTATGGATCGAGGCCCGCGACGACGCCAGGTACAAGAGGATGTCGTCGGCGTAGAGGGAGATACGATCCTCCCATGCCTCTGACCATTTCAGGCCCTGCATTATTGGGTCCCTATGAATCCAGCTCGCTAGGGGCTTTAGTGCCAAGGCAAAAGTTGTATTTATTTATTTATATAGGATTCATAACTCGCATGGCTGCCTCAGCAACGAGGCGTCCCTACGCGGCCAAAGGCCCAAAGAGGAAAGCAAGAGAGCCCAGCCTAATGATTAAACATTGAAAGATGGGAACAGCCAGGTTTGAATGGTTTAACGAAACGCAAGAAGATTAGGAATAGCTCTGGTGTGAGCCGGGAGCGAGTTCCAGAGTTTTGCCGCTAAAAGGCAAAAGGAGCAGCCTCCTGCCCACGCTCTCCGGACTCGAGGAGCACAGACAAGCGCAAGGTCGGCAGATCTCAATGCATGCCCAGGCACATAAGGCGTCACCAGGCAGGAAAGCCCACCGGGGCTTGGTGCGTAAAAATCTTCTGTGCAATACACAGCACCTTAAACTGAATGCGCTTCTCGATGGGTAGCCAATGAAGCTTGGGGAGCACATGCGCTACCGAGCAAGATCTAGGTAAGGCCACCAGGAGGCGCGCCGCCGCATTCTGGACCCTCTGCAGGCGTTTAATACTGGCTTTATTAGCGCCAAGATACAGAGAGTTACCGTAGTCAAGGCTAGAGAGAATGGACGCCTGAACAATGGTTTGACGAACTGTAGGAGGGAAAAAACTAAGCAAAGATCTCAACCCTTGCAAGAACCCGAAACAGACAGCGGCAACAGCTTTTGTCTGCTTCTCAAACGTTAGTCCGTTGTCAAACCACATGCCCAGGTTCTTCACAGCCTCTCTCAGGTAACAGGGTGGGTTTCTGACGGCCTGGCCACCACTGTTCAGACTATAGCTCCCGATCCTTGCCAAACAGCAAGATTTCAGATTTACTGGCATTTAACTGTAAACAGTTTGCGGTCATCCAATCTGAGTTAGCCAGCAAATCCTCCATAAATTTCTCCAGGTTGGCACAACAGTTTTTAGAAAAGGCAACTACCAACTGGGTGTCGTCGGCGTATGACACCAAGGACAGCCCCCTGCCTTTTGCCACTTCCGCCAGAGGTCTCCCATACAGGTTAAACAAAAGTGGGCTTAAAATAGAGCCTTGTGGTACCCCCTGGCGCAGGGCACATTCCTGGGAGTGGAAAGGTGGTGCTCAGACCTGGAAGGACCGTTCCTCCAAAAAAGAGCAGATCAAGTCCAAGGCCCCATCCCTAATCCCAACTTCCCAGAATCACATGGGACACCATATCAAAAGCGGCATTAGGTCCAGCAGGACCAAGGCCGCCAAATCTCCCACATCCAACCTGCTCCGGATGGATTCCGATACTGCCAATAGCGCTGATTCAGTGCTATGCCATGGTCGAAAACCATGTTGTGATGAATCAAAAATGTTGTGCTGTTCATAAAATTTGGACAGAGTAACGTCCAAATCAGCAGTGACAGGGGACATCCCTGCCGTGTCCCTCTTCTGAGGGCGAAGACATTTGATTTCCTGTTGTTCACAACCACTTGTGCCAATGGTTCTGAATACAGGAGTTTCACCTACTCAATATATCCAGATCCAAACCCCATCTTCTCCAACACCGCAAAGAGGTAGGGCTATTCGATTGCATCAAATGCCATGGCGGCGTCCAAGGACACCACAACTCTGTCTTCTCTGAGCGTATGTATTCTTCAGATTACCCCTTGGAGACAACGCAGATTCAGGGAGGTATTTCTGGATGGCATGAATCCCGACTGATCCGGATGAACCAGTTCGGAGATTACTGGCTAGGATCTTCACCAGGATCTTCAACAGAAAAGAAAAGGATCTTCAACAGAAAAGAAATTTCAACATGAAGTTGTTGTCATATAATAGTTGTTTATTATTGCACAATCAACATATGAATAAGAACAACCTAAGTATACATCAATGGTTGGTAAGTTCGAACTTGGAGATTAGACTACGCTTTTGAGCAGTCTCCGATTCCTACAGAACTGTTTCTTTGACATTGCTTCTTTTTAAGCAAGAGTACGTAACAACAGGCTCATTTCAGTGTTTTTATTCTGCATTTTGACAGACTTCAGTCTCAGACTATCTTGTCTTTGAGACATAGTGGCCCCTGAGGAAGGGACATGGTGTCCCGAAATGCATCGGGCTACCTTGGAATGCTTTTTGTCTTGAGAAACACTTGAAAACCAGAATGTTATTTCATCAACAGAACAAAAAGATTTTTGTTTGATATGTTATACCAACCATTGATGTATACTTAAGTTGTTCTTATTCATATGTTGATTGTGCAATAGCAAACAACTATTATATGACAACAACTTTGTGTTGAAATTTCTTTTCTGTTTGATCACGTCTATTATGGATTAGCCTTATATTATCTTGAATAGATTGTTTAATTTGTTTAAACATTGATTGTAGTGCACACAGTTATTCAAGCGAGAGTTCTCTTGATTTTCGATGATGAACATCCACATGCCTGAACTCACCAGAGTTTGCAGTACGTACCGTACTAAACTCACAAAACCAGACATAAAATGGGCATTAGCACTGCTCCATGTTTTTTAATTCGGAGTTAATTGCTGAATCAGCAGTGGGGACTTAAGTTTCTTTATTTCATCAATCATGTATGTTTCTAGCCACAGCCAATACCATGTCCCAAGAGCACGTTTTACACACTTTTCCCTTTGTTGGTTTGCACTATTACGCACTTATTTCTGCGAAACTCTGTCCTCAAATTGGTTTCTTTTGCTCCCACCTCCCGCCTTCCACAAACCTCTTCACAGTCTCATAGTTGTTACAGCCTTAGTCTTTTGGAAAAGGTTGACACACTCCTGAGATGACTTTCTTCTAGGTTAGGAATCTCACCAAATTGCCCCCAGGTGGCCTGTCTGATATAAATGCAGCACCCGAGCTGGGAAATAATACATGTGCTGCAGAGAATCAGGAGTGGGAAGTAAGGGCTACATAAACAGCAAGTTACTCTTATTGTATCTTTAGGGAGACAAAGGAAGGAATTATTTTATTTTATTGGGTGGAAGCCTCCATTTTCGATTGTGCTACAGAATATCGAGCCTAGGACTATTGTGATACAGTAATATCGAGAACAGAATATTGAGCCTAGGACTACTGTGATACAGTAATATTGTGAACAGAATATCGAGCCTAGGGCTATTGTGATACAGTAATATCCAGAACAGACTATCGAGCCTAGGACTATTGTGATACAGTAATATCGTGAACAGACTATTGAGCCTAGGACTATTGTGATACAGTAATATCGTGAACAGACTATTGAGCCTAGGACTATTGTGATACAGTAATAATCGAGAACAGACTATCAAGCCTAGGACTATTGTGATACAGTAATATCGTGAACAACCTATCGAGCCTAGGACTATTGTGATACAGTAATATCGTGAACAACCTATCGAGCCTAGGACTATTGTGATACAGTAATATCGTGAACAACCTATCAAGCCTAGGACTATGGTGATACAGTAATATCGAGACCAGACAATTAAGCCTAGGACTATTGTGATACAGTAATATCGTTAACAGAATATCGAGCCTAGGACCATTGTGATACAGTAATATCGAGCCTAGGACTATTGTGATACAGTAATATCGAGAACAGAATATCGAGCCTAGGACTATTGTGATACAGTAATATCGTGAACAGAATATTGAGCCTAGGAGTATTGTGATACAGTAATATCGTGAACAGACTATCGAGCCTAGGACCATTGTGATACAGTAATATCGAGAACAGAATATTGATCCTAGGACTACTGTGATACAGTAATATCGTGAACAGACTATCGAGCCTAGGACCATTGTGATACAGTAATATCGAGAACAGAATATTGATCCTAGGACTATTGTGATACAGTAATATCGTGAACAGACTATCGAGCCTAGGACCATTGTGATACAGTAATATCGAGAACAGAATATTGAGCCTAGGACTATTGTGATACAGTAATATAGAGAACAGAATATCTAGGAACAGAATATCAACAGGTAAGTGCATATAGGGTAGTGTAGATTTACTATTCTTAACTCCATATCTACGCACCTTGACAATATAAATACATATAAATTCACCAGAAAAAAAACAAAGGTTACCGGGAAGTTATGGTTAGGTTCAGATTCACCAACCCACAAAGCCATAGAAATTCAACAGTTATAATTGTACGCATATCAAGAAACTAAAACTTGTGCCATTAGGTAACTATAACTCGCACCCCTGCTATGCACCCTTTTCTCATGAATAATTTTTCTGCAAAAGTTGCAGTGATATTATTATTTATTTGTTAGGAGATGTCATCAGTGATGTAATATGTAGGGTAATTAGCAGTGCTTGGCCAGGGCACAAGTTATGGTTTCTTGAGATAAGTATAACTATAACTGTTACATTTCTATGGTTTTATGCATGTAAAATCTGAACCTAACCATTACAACCCTGTAACATTTGTTTTTTCCAGTGAATTTCTAAGGTATTTTAAATTCTATTTTCTAACTATAACGTTCTTGTCACCTTTTTTTCTGTGAAAGTTATATCTAATTCCTTTACATTGATCCAACCCTCACCACACATGGCCAGACCCTGCCGCCAACCCCCTGTAGACACCTAACCCGGCCAAGCCTTGCAAGTTGGGGGTTGGTTCTAGGGCATGGCCTGTGGCTTAACCCCCATATACAAGCATACCTGCACCACACCATACACAGCCTTTGACTGTGTGCCACCCCCGTGTGGGGTTGGCTGGAGGGCCTGCGGTCAACCACCCACAGGCACCTATGCCTCGCATGGCCTTTGGCACTGCTCAGTGGGGGGTCCAAAGCAAAGCCTGCTCTGCGGCCAGACCCTGTAGGCCACCCCCCATATTTTCGGAGCCTGGAAGAGGAACACACATCCCCCCTCTCTGGGCTTATTATGGCCCCAAGAACCCCATTCCTCTGGGCCTGTCAATAACTAAAAGTGGAGGGAGGGCCGCAGGGCCACTCTCCACTGGCTGAATTTGCCTCCGGTGACTCCATCCCCTGGTGCCTGGGCCACTTTATCCTGGGTGCCCTGGCCCCACCCAGGGTACTCCGTGTGCAGTGTTTCAGACCGCAGGAGGTTCCTCAATGCCCCTGCAGTCCCTGCTGGCTCCCCGCCTCCAGCGGGAGTAGGCATTGCTCCCACATGCAGGTAATGCTACTCCCTGCGTATTGGATACATGTTTTAATCTGTTTCCCTGTCCTGAAAACAGATGAAACGTCTGCTCTCAGCAAGCAGGAGCAGTTTATCTGCCACCCCATTCCCAGCAGCCATTTTATTTTATATTTCCGCAAACAGAGAAGGGGCTCAAACAGTTGTGCAGAGAGCATTTTAAATTTCACAGGATTATTTTGCAGTATGTAGGTAGGAGACATGGACACAAGACAAAAGCCATATTAACACACTGCACCCCACCAGCAAGATGTATTTCTAGCCCTCACTGCGTTTTCATGAGCATTATGTAGGTTCCCTTTCCTTAGTAGTTGCCGGTTATGGTCCACAGAGGGCCATATTCGATTACTCAGAGGTCTCATCTCCTTGCCAAATGTGTGACTACAGGAATTACTTTCCCTCCGATGAGACCAGTGAAGCTGCCTGTCCCTCAAAAATATAGGGGCATATTATCAAGGCGGGCGAAATGAAATTATCGCCGCTTTAGCCCTATTAGCAAGCTGTCGCTAACATTAGTTAGCGACAGCTTTTAGGTAATAGCGAGCGGTTTGGGGCCCGCTTTGCATGTCAGCGATATTTATTGCTAATGACATGCAAATTGGGTGTACCCAACCTATTAGCGACTAAAAACAGTCGCTAACATCGCTATCGCCTATTATCAACGGAGGTGTAGCAATGGAAATATTCGTGCTAAGTGCGAATATCTCCAAAAGCTAACACCTGCTCAGACCAGTTCTTAGCCATTATATCCAATGGGAGGTGGATATTATGGCTAAGACCCTATTGACGTTAATGTGTGAATATCGTTGTATTCGCCTCTATCGCTGGATATTTTATCGCTTTTGAGATAAACGTTGCTAATAGCACGTTATCTCTGCAATATTATCCGGCGATGCTTGGCGATAAAAAAAACTCGCTAAGCCCATTTAGCGATAAATATCGCTAGTTGTTGGTAATATGCCCCATAGGGTGTCTGTTTCCATGACAGACCGGGGCTGTAAGAGTTTTACCTTTTGCATGGTCTGACTCAGGACGATCGTTCTGTAGGGATCGTATAACCCTCTGAAGGCCTGAGACCCTTTTAAGCTACACATGCTACAGACACACCGGGGGAAACAAGCTTCTTAGATCTCTTTGTGAATTATTGCTGAAGCAATGCTGTTACTGACTTTGAAACATAATAATAGCTGTAATAAAAAAGCTTCAATACCAACATTATTTGACTCTAGGGGTCACTATTATCATAAGTGGCATGCACCCTAATGAAGGAAAAATAAAGCCTACTTTTCATGTGGATTTGTAATTAAATTGATAATGCCACCTTAGAGGGTAGTTGTGACTTGTGAACTTGTTTTTTTAGCGTATATTTAGAGGTACCAAGACATCGGGACTCATGCTCTGCCGGCTGGAACTGTCAAGAGTAGGGGGGGCTTTGCTCATCAGACTCAAAGCAAAGTTTACACTGTGGGGAAGGAGAACCTACAGTACTGTCCTGAACGCCCAAGTGAAAGGATGTTGGCAATGGCCCCGCCCCTACAAGTCCCCCCTGCACCACCATGCACCACTTGGTGCACCATCAAAAGAAAAAAAGACGCAAATTAGTCTGAGTTTTGGATGATCGGCCCTCGGTAAGCCCTTTTCATGCGGCCTAATCTACAGAGACCCACAGTTTATCTCAGGCACCTACGTGTCTGCCGGCATTCACATCTGGATCAAGATGCGGAAATTGATCAGTGACAGAATAACGGAAACACAAATATTGTGTGGACAGAAAATATTGAGGACAAGACTAACGAGTAGGTAAGTGCAAATAGGCTTGTATCAATTTTCTATTCTTAACTCCAGATCTACGTTCCTTACAGATATATATATTGCCACAGTACATATATCTGGAGGTATACATACAGGGCACGATTCACAGAATAAATTTAAGACTCAATCCTAAACTTACTACTATTTTGGTATTCACAGAATGTACCTACTACTTTTGGCATTCACAGAAGTTAGGATTCTGTCTTAAGTCTGTCTTAAGTCTGTCTTAAGTCTGTCTTAAGTCTGTCTTAAGTTTGTCTTAAGACCAACTTAAGACAAAATCCTAACTTCTGTGAATACCAAAAGTAGTAAGTTTATGATTGAGTCTTAAGTTCATTCTGTGAATCGGGCCCATAGTGAAACTATGCTTACCAATAGAAAATGACCTACGTGATATTCTTGTCCTCGATATTTTTGCCACAAGATTCTGCCCCACGAATTTTGTGTTGGTCCAAATACCATTTTTATTACATTATTGCAGAACTTTTGCTCTTTCAACCCTGAAACATCACAATGGAGGTGGCCATGATTTTGAAAGTCAGCTTTTTCCTCTTATTTTCCTGGGGTTGGTCCTTTCAGTGGAAGGTTAGAGGTTGACATCCGATGGTGGAGAGATGTCTAGAGGTGATAGGAGAGAGGTGCGTTAAAAAACAGTGGGGTCCTTCCAGAACCATACAAGCGACTATTAATAGCCTGACTGGAGGGGACGTAATTGAGTCTGCTCCTGTGGAAGGTTGTAAAGTGGGGTGAGGTTGGGGAAGGTGTAACGTGTACACTGAGGAGATTGAGGTGACAGGAGAGACTCTTCACCATTCATGCAGAAGGTCTGAGAAAACTTTGAAGTTTGTGTATCAAAGGCTGAATGAAGATGGATCCGTGATGAAGAAGAGGCAAAGAGGATGTCGGTCTCGGGCATGAAGGATGTCACATTATCCTTGGGGAAGAGGTGTGGTGCCGCGGCTAGGGCGACTGACTCCGGAATCTGAGGATCACGGTTCGATCCCCGGTACCGGCGGCAGATTAGCCCAGCACCATGTGACTCTGGGCAATAGCTTGCTTAATCTTCCCGACGGCCCCCAGCGCCTAGAGACCCTTACGGGTGATTGTGCGCTTTACAAATGTGGATTATTATTATTATTATCCTTCCCAAGGAGGTCCGGATACTACAACATAGTAGAGGCACTATTAAGGGCAAGGTTGCGCAGTGGGCATCAGCACAGCTAGATATCCTGAAAAGGAGCATTCATTCCTCTACATCCCGTGTGCAAACTGTGTTAGAGAATTCGTTTTTGTTACCATTATGTACAGGGGCGTAGATTCGGGCGTGTTTGGGGTATTACACTCCCTAATAAATGTATTTTGTGATAAATAGTTGGGTAAGGGGTGCTTTCAGTCGCTCTCTCCCTCTCTCTGTTTGGGAAGATTTAAAAAAATATTAGTTATTTTACAAAATATTGTGTTTTCTCTCACTTAGTACCCCTGCCAATCCACACACATGCCCATTTCCTCTGCCCCTTTAGTCCCTTTTGTGCGCCCTGCTTGTCGGATAATGTATTTTAACATGATGTGCCAGTGTTATTGTTGGAATAGCTTAAGCCCCCCTCCCCCCAATCTTACTGACCACGCTATGCCCCGGATTGTGCACTTGTTTACATCGACAGCACCAGCCTTGTGGATCTCTCCATAGAGTTTCATGGGCTTCAATGTGTGTACATTAGTGAAGGCCCGTGACACAGCCAGTGCTGCAGCGTTGTACACGACTGGACATATATGGTTCAGCCAGAGAGGTCCCTGGTCGGAGAGCACAGAGTTGTAACACAGACAGCTACGGCCAGCACTTATCAGAGGTAGGGGGGAGGACACAGGGAGAAGCGGGTATGAAAAAATAAAATGAAAACGTGCCTTTTTTTCCGCTTCCTAGCCGCGTCTCTCCTTCATAGTCCTCCCTCGCTCGACCACAGGTAGCACACCCAGGGTCCCAGTCAGCCAATCACAATGCTGCAAGGCAGCGTTGCGATTGGTCTGAGTGCCATGTTTCGGCATTAAGACGCTGACTGGAGGCCTGTGCATCTTCTCCACGTAGGCTGTGATGCAGTCTGCATGGAGAACATGTGAAGTGCACAAGACTGCCCAGTAACTGTGCACTTAGGAAGGGGCCGCCTACCATTCCTTCCTGTTGCCCCGCCCCCACAAGCAAAGTTGCGTAAGTAGGAGAACATGAAGTGATAATAATGCAATTTTTTATCATTTTATTTTCCCTTTGTTTCACTGCAAAAAAGCGATGATCGTTGTGGATTCGCCACTGGACACAGATGGATGGCAAGTGGGGTGAAAGTCAGAAGTGTGGAGCAGCCGAATGTAACCTCATTTCATCAGCCAATGCGGTGAATACATTTCTCCGGCAATTTGGGGAAAAAAAGCTGCCACGGCACAGCCCCCGATATGCAGGAAGCTCTAATAACTTACCATGACAATAAATGCAACTGTGGCTAAGCAGTGCTTTTCACTTCTGGTGCAGGCATTCTAAAGGGGAAAGCTAGCTGTAAGTTGAAAGTATAGAGATTAGCCAGCAGCTGCATGGGGCCAAGAAGTATTGTGCTTCATGCAGCCACGGCCCGTGGTGGGAGTTTCGGTGGGGCGGAGATGCGGGGCGGGGGAGGGGCGAGGGGGGGTTGTGCTAAAAACCGGAGTATGGATAATTGAAGGTAAGTAAACAATTTAATAAATAAAACGAATTTCGTAGCGCGCCCTGCATCAATTGTTTATATAGAAAATTACATCATCAGAACCATTGATAGTTGAATGTCCATATCAAATGTGTATATTAAGCAGGTGTATTTATTATTATTTTTTTTATAATCAATTAGATCAAAAAAGAGCTAAAGTTTTACCATTCTCCACCGCAACCAACATTTCCAACTATTTCTTTTCTGAGGCACCCTGACAGTTATACAGGTTTGTTCACTGTTTAAAACAAACAATAAATGTCTAAAAACCTCATCTTATTAGGTCTCGCCTAGGCAGCGCGCATTCGCTGTCTCTCCGAGACATCAAGTAATCTGTATGTTGAGTGAAAGTTCGGGTAATTTCTCCTGCCGCTTCCCATTCGTTTAACGCTGGCATTGGTCTTGGTAGCTGGCTTTTTACTAGCTGGTTATCCCATACTCACTTCCGTTTAGTCCAGAAGCAGCAGCGCCTAACTACTGTTTTTGTCCGCTTTTGTGGTGTATGTGTTTTTGAGCGGAACTTTTTGTCGTTCTTTGCAGCCCAGCATGTGCCTAGCATCTCCACCCCTCAGCACTTAAGGCGTTATTTAAAAAAAAAAAAGTTTCTTTCTCGTTGCAGCGCTGCCCTCTACCTCCGTGGATGTTTTTTTTAAGTAGTCGGCACCCCGTGCTGCAGTGGCGGCCGCACACACCACTTGCGGGATTGACGTTGGTTATGGGGTAACAGGTTTGTTGTGGTTGCATATGTGGCACTTTGCTAACTTGTATTATAAATGTGTGGTGTTTTTACGAGATCGTATTTGTGCTTTTCAGGAGTTTTATAGACTGATGGTCAGTCTATAGCAGCGCGGCACAAGCGGAGTGCTGCGCTGCTTTCAAAAAAGTTACAATATTGAAAAAATAGAATTTGGAGAGCCGCGCCTTTCTTTTCTCTGGCAGGCTCGCCAAACTTTATTTTTTCAATATTACGTTTTTAGATGCTCGGGCTGCTCTCTGGCCAGCTATCAAGATGGCAGGAGCGGGGCAGCATGAGTCGTATAGCAGCACCTCGCTTGCTTCCTGGTCTGTGTTGCGGTCTGCTGCGGTTCCTCGGTCCATGGTAAAAGTTCTCTGGCACTTTCACCTTCATGGTGTCCAAGAGGGCACTGCTAATCCTGGGTACTAGGGGCACTAGGGGCCGCCAAGACTCTAACTGGGAGCCCGAGCGCTCCAGTCAGCATCTCTAACGGCTGCGCCACACCCTGTCCGCATCCGTGTTACTTGTTTATTTTGGTTAAGGCTGAATGCCTTAAGAGCGTGCATGCTCTTTAAACGCTTTTATTTTTACAAACTTCAACATACGTTTACTGCTGTTTTCTTGGAGCTGGAGGTGAGTTCAGAAAGCACACAGTGGGAGTGTGAAACGGCTCCAGGGAAATATCTTTTTATCATCAGGGGTTGTAACTTTATGAGTTATTTTAGCCTAGAGCTGCGTTACTCTGTCCGTGAAACAACACTCGGCATTAGTAGGCTAATGGTCGACTACGTTGCAAATAAATGAATATTTAAAGTAAGTGCATCAGGCCAGGTCATGTTTTGTTTTTGTTGTAACAGTGATTTCACTTAAAAGCAACACCCCAGTTCCCCAGCTTCTAATTCGGCCCCTCTAGCTGTTGTGCCATATCTGTGTACCTTGGGCTCGTACTGTACTTTTCTTTCTTGAGAAAGAGGCAGTGTGTTTTTCTTGACTTGTTTTCTATCTTCTTTTACTTGCACCCCCCTCCACACCATCTGTGTTTGTGCGTACCCCACCAGCTCCCCCTCCCTGTTCCATCAGCCTCTCCCCGACCTGTGTCATAAGTAACACAGAGACTGATGCAAGAGGGAGGGCCAGTGGGTGGAGGCCAAATGACACATGGGGAGGGGAGGGAGGGGGAGCGACACACCACAGATGGCGTATTTCACAGGGCCCAGTTTAATGACATTAGAGTTCTTTGCGCAGGCCCAGCTCGGACTCGATGGAACAGTGGGTTTAAGCTTGTTTTCTTATACTTTTCATGTTTGTTTTGATCGTATGAAACACGTAATCCACACATAGGTCCGTGCGTATCCTAATTTCAGACTAAATTGCTTTGCGCCTATTTAGGTAGCTTGACTAAAGCTTCTTTTCATGTGATTTAGATTTTTCTATTGTCATAATCTATATAATGATGATGTGAATGCATTAGTATTTAGTGTTGCTGGGTCATTGGAATGATTTGCTTTCTGTCCTAGTTGTGATCATGCAAATATGGTTATCTCTGTTGTCCTTGGACTGCCATTTGGGTAGAAGACTGTGTAGTCGGCAAATTCTGGAAGGTTTGCTCGATGTGATCTTCACTTTTCATGTTCAAATAAAGAAGATTCTGGAACGGTGCCTGGGCTATTCGTTGCTATTCTTTTCTGAAACTGGAGTGGACAAAGGATGCTAAGTACTGAATGTGTGTGCTTACTGTACTGTGTTATGCACAGGAAATAAATCCATATATATCGAGGATTTCATGAACAAAGCGACTTAAGTATACGATCACCTACCGTTGGTGATCACTATGAAAGATGCCAAAGTTGGAGCTCCAATACTTTCTGTGCCTTAAATGTTATTTTCGCTGATTTCATCCAACAATCTGGCACCCTTCCCTCTCTCTTTTCATCATGTACATGTCTTTGGGTTATTTGTGACTGAATGTGTGCTGCCTATTACTGTAGGTGAGAGGCTATGTGCATCTATATGGATTCCTGTATGTCATTGGATGTCAATAGGTCTCGCATTTACGCGAGTTTGAGCTATTGACATTGCAAATAACAATGCCTTTTATTTTTGTTTTTAAAACATAATTAAAACGCATTGTTTTTCACAATGCCAGTAGCTTAAACTCGCGTAAATGCAAGACCTATTGCAATGCAATAGGTCTCACATTTGCGAGAGTTTAAGCTATTGGCATTGCAAATAACAATGTCTTTTATTTATTGGTTTTGAAAATCAACACATAATTAAAAGACATTGCCATGCCATTAGTTCAAACTCTCGCAAATTAGAGGCCTATTGCATTGCAAATGCTTGTTTTTTGCTAGCTACTCCAGTCTACTTCTTCATGACTTCACACCAAGATCCATCCCTGAGTTAGGCCAGGGGTTCCCACCCTGGGGTGTCTACATCCCCAGGGGGTGTAACATGACATTTCAGGGGTTGCAACAAAGAGAGAAAATATGTACTTTATGCATAATAGGAATCAAACAAGACTTTTGTAGAGAGTGAGAACATTAATCAAACATTTTCTATTGGTGCAGGGCATAGAAAAGGTTGGGAACCGCTGGTCTAGGCCTTTCTGAAGTGGCATTTCCTGCTCTAGTATGATATAACTGCAGTTCCTTGCTCCAGACTGTAGAGGGCACACCACTGAAATGAAGGTAATGAGGCAGCTGAGCTGCCGTGGAGCTGTCCTGCATGTAGCAGCAGGAGAATGGCTAATGCTCTTACCGCTACCTGCAAGTTGTGCACAGACCATAGTGTAGGTGCAGATACCCTTTTTAGGTTTTGCCTGGCGAAAGCTGCGCTCTGCGAAGCTTTTTCGCGCAGGCGAAAACCTAATGAGTATAGTAGGGGAGACAGGAACGGCCCCCGTCTTTCATTGGCTAGCTCCATAAATGGAGGCTAGCCATTGGAAGACGGGCCTGTCTGTCAATGCCGGACCAGATTCGGGGACGTTCCGGAGAATTTTTGGCTTTTGGCTACGTCACGCTACGTCAGCCAAAAGCCGGGAACGCCCCCGAATCTAGTCCGGCATTGCCGGCACCTGCCTTCCTGCTCCTGTCTCACGCGGCGCCCGGCGGCGCCTGCCGCGTTGATTTCTCTTTTGCGGACCCAGGGGGTCTGGCCGCTCTGGGACCCCGGTTTCACATTTAGGAAACATCCCAGAGCCTGGTGGTCTCATTGGCGGCAGCAATAACGGCCTGAGGGAGACTTGGGGAGGGTTCAAGAATACGCTGCCTGACCCCAACATGGCGGCATGAGGAGCTCGGCGAGCCGGACCGAACTGCGGGAAAGGGCATGAAGGTCAAACCAAGCTGCAGGGCTGCTGCCATTGGAATTTCGTGTCTTTAAGGGATGCCTTCGTGGTGTTGTGCTTTTTTGCTTCCGAGGCGAGCACTGTTGGATGTAACTGAAATCGTTACATTACCTTCTATTCTTTCCGTTCGCTGGAGGATTTTAACTCCCTTTAGCCGACAAGCATGCCTTTCATTGAATAGCAGAGGCATTCAAGTTTGTTACGCAGCGAGCCCCGGGGGAAGCAGGGCAGATGCAGGGGAGAGGGAAATGGAAGGCAGCCTCTGCTTGCACGAAATGTGGTTTTCAGCGCAGAGCGTTAGGTTCCCGCCCACCCTCCCGCTGTCTGTTGCCCCCCCTCCCGCTGTCTGTTGCCCCCCTCCCGCTGTCTGTTGCCCCCCTCCCCTGTCTGTTGCCCCCCCTCCCGCTGTCTGTTGCCCCCCTCCAGCTGTCTGTTGCCCCCCTCCAGCTGTCTGTTGCCCCCCTCCAGCTGTCCGTTGCCCCGCCTCCAGCTGTACGTTGCCCTGCCTCCCGCTGTCCGTTGCCCCGCTGTCCGTTGCCCCCCCTCCGCTGTCCGTTGCCCCCCCTCCGCTGTCCGTTCCCGCCCCTGCCGCTGTCCGTTCCCGCTTCCCCCTCCCGCTGTCCGTGTCCAAATATAATTTTAGGCAAAGCTCTGAAGTTAGGCCGGTTCAGTCGCCAACAGCTAATCCAGCTGTTGGACACGGCCTCGTGGCGTGGGCCTACCCCTCCCACATGGCGGGCCCCGGACGACATCGGGCCGCCGTCGATCTGCTGTCGACCCCCCTGACACGAACATTACCGAACCTGCAAGGAGGGCCGCCCCCTGGCAACCTACGGCTCTCCCTCTTCCTGGCCCCCGGCGGGCCCTGCTCGCCAACGCCGCCGGTCCAGCAACCATGCCTGGCCCCATCTCTGGCCCGACTCCATCTTGGGCCCATCACGTCCCGAGCACGTGGCCGCCGCCACCCTGGCCCCGGCCCCAGCGAAGCCCCGACATCGGGGCACCAAGATCCCCCCAGGTGGTCGAGTGGCCACTTGACAGATCCGAGAGGCGGGAAGTGTCGATGGCCCTCCAGCCGTCCCCGGATGCCTGGTATCGATCGCCCTCCAGCCTCCCTGGGCGCTGGCTCCACCCCCCGGCTGGGCGTCTGGACACCTTCATCCCGGCCCCTCTGACCCCCAGGCGCGAGGGTCCGGACATCAAAGGAATCCCGTCCTATATCTGGGCCAGCCCTGGATCAGGACGGCAGTTGTATCTGGAGTCGAAGCCCTGCTGACCACGTCGCGGCTGATCCTGGTCCGAACTCTTGCACCCGGAACTACCTTTGAGGCCCTGCTGACGCTGTCGCGGCCTGACCAAGCTGAACTACCTTTGAGGCCCTGCGGACGCTGTCGCGGCCTGACCAAGCTGAACTACCTTTGAGGCCCTGCTGACGCTGTCGCGGCCTGACCAAGCTGAACTACCTTTGTGGCCCTGCTGACGCTGTCGCGGCCTGACCAAGCTGAACTATCTTCGAGGCCCTGCTGACGCTGTCGCGGCCTGTCCAAGCTGAACTATCTTCGAGGCCCTGCTGACGCTGTCGCGGCCTGTCCAAGCTGAACTATCTCCGAGGCCCTGCTGACGCTGTCGCGGCCTGAACCCTTGAACTATCCACGCACCAGTGGGTGCCAAGACTGTCCCGCTACCCCCTTTTCCCCCGAAATCGAGACATTACGGATCCCTCGATCCTTGCCGCTATCCTGCCAAGAACTTGCTTTGAGTACTTATATAAAGATTCTTGTGAACCTCCTTCCTGTGTGGTGTCTATCTGTAAGTAGTGTGATTACCCTGCTGTTACGATTGTAGGAGAGGAGCCTCGCCAAGGAGGCCTCCCTACGGTGCTCGGCCTATTCCATACAGAGAGGCGGGTCTCGGGGCGGACAGTCAGACACCTTCTGTCTCCCCTGGGGTCGCCTTTCCAACATTGGTGGCAAGCGACGGGATCCGAGCCCACGCAAATCGTACAGCGAGTAACACGTCACTACTGACAGAGACCCACAGCCACGATGACTACTAAGGAAGCCGGAACGACCGCAGAATTCCAGAAAGACCTGTTAGAGGAGTATACCCATAAAGAACTTAAACAATTTTGCAAAGACTTGGGTATCGCTACCACTGGACTAAGTACAAAGGACGATTTCAAAGAAGCGCTGCAAACCTGGGTGGAGACCAGAGAGACCCCACCCCAACCGAACGAGGACATTGTCCGAGAAGTACCCGTGAGTACCGTCATAGCCCCCATAGAGGAAAGAACCGCCAACAGGAACCCGGGCCTCTCCCACGAAGATGCCCGGGAGCGAGAGAGGAGTCGGCTCCATGAACTAGAGCTCGCCCGACTCCGGCTGGACGGAGAACTCCAATTAGCAGAAAAAAAAATGGCCCTTGAACAACGGCGATTGGAGGGAGATCTGGAAGAGAGGCGGCGGCAAAGAGAATTGGAAGAAAAAAAACTTGCATACGAACACGAGCGTGGCCTCAAAGAACTCGAAATCAAAGCCAACCTCGAAGGAACTGGCGCCACGGTAGCCCGGAACCCCTCACTGCCTGCCGACCCAAAGGTCCACATCCCGAAGGATATCGTAAAGGAGTACTACAAGAATGACGATATCCAGCAATGGTTCAAGGCGTACGAAGTTGCCATGACCGCGCAACGCATTCCGCGATCAGACTGGGGTGCCGGCTTATGGGGGAGATTCGTCAGCGAAGGAAGAGACACCCTGCTGGAGCTGGCCGACGACGTAATGTCCTCCTACGACCACATGAAGGACGCCCTGCTTGTCCGGTATGGCCTCACCCCCGAGATGTACCGGCAGAGATTCAGAGACTGCAAGAAAATCCCCGGTACCACGTGGGTCGAGTACGTGAACTTTTATAGCTGGGCCCTGGAAGGATGGATAAAGGGCAGCAAAGTGTCCACCTACGAGCAGCTGTTCAACCTCATCGTTTGGGAGCACCTCTCCAACAACTGCTTTGTCGAGCTCCGACAGCATCTACTCGACAGCAAGCGAACCGAGCCCCGGAAACTCGCCGTCGAGGCAGATCGATGGGTGAGCACCCGGGTCCCCCGAACACCGATAGGAGAAGCCGGTCAGGGCGGCCGGGGGCACCCCCGCCAGCGGGGAGGCGGAGGAGGACAGAACCAGAGCCGAAGTTTCCCGCCAGCCTCAGGTCGGGGGCCCCCTCCCGGGTCCCCCCCAAGTAACACTTCGCCGTCCCTGAGGAGGGACCCCCCAGCACGGCCGGGGCCCCATCCGAACATTACTTGCCACAGATGCCAGCGGACCGGTCACTATGCCAGTGACCCCCTCTGCCCCATGAACCAGCGTCCCGGCACCACTGGGCCTCCGACCCGCCAGTTCGCTGCTGCAGCTCTGGGAGGAGAGGGAGAAGAAGACGTAGAGGTCTACGAGGAAGAACAAATCGAGTATGAACCGGCCGCCATGGCCCTAGCCTGCCTGGGCAATAGAGACATGGTCCCCCAGGCCCCGCTGCCGAGCAACACTCGAAAATACCGTCAGTGGGTCCACATCAATGGACGACAGACCGAAGCCCTCCGAGACACGGGAGCCAGTGTGACCGCCGTCCGCTGCCACTTGGTGACCCCCGAACAGATCATCCCGAACGTACGCTGCCCCGTGAGGGCCGCCGACAACTCCGAAACTCTATGCCAGATGGCCCGAATTCCCTTCGAATGGGGGGGAGTGTCGGGCACCCTCAAGGTGACCGTCCGGGACGACGCCCCCGTGGACTGCCTCCTTGGGAACGACCTCGAGAGCTCTCCCTGGGCCCAAGTCGAGCGGAGAGAGCACCTAGGAATGATGGGACTACCAGAGTGGGTCTGTGCGACGACCCGATCTATGGCGGCCCGAGCCCCAGCAGCGACCGAGGCCGCCCCGACCGAAGAGCCGGAGTGGCCCGAGCCACCACCCTCGGCCATCCATGAAGAATGCGACTCCGAGACCAGGCCCTCGGAGCCCGAGAACCACCACGAGCTCAGCGACATCCCCGAACTCGCCCAATGGCGCCAAGAGGGTGGTCCCACCCGAGAACAGTTTCGGCAGGAGCAGAAGACCTGCCCTTCCCTCGAGGGGACCCGCCAACAAGCCGCTGCCCAAGCTACCGGGGACAACTCAGGGTCCCACTGGGTCTACTGGGACCACGACCTCCTATATAGTGAACAGAAAATTGCCGAGCTGGGGGCCAGCCGAGTGCTAGTGGTTCCCCTACGATTCAGAGACTTCCTTTTGAACCTGGCGCACGATGTGCCCCTCGCAGGGCACCTGGGGCAGGACAAAACTTACAGCCGCCTGGTGACCCATTTCTACTGGCCCAAAATGCGCACTGATGTACATAACCACTGCCGCACCTGCCCGACATGCCAAGCCAGCGGAAAGAGCGCGGGGAAGGTGAAGGCCCCGCTCCAACCTTTTCCAGTAGTGACCACCCCCTTCGAGCGAGTGGGAATAGACATTGTGGGGCCCCTGGACGCTCAAACCTCGCAAGGGCATTGCTTCATACTTGTCCTAGTGGACCACGCCACCCGCTATCCTGAGGCCATCCCCCTCAGAACCATCACCGCTCCCGTGGTGGGGCGCGCCTTGATGGGGATCTTCTCCCGAGTAGGATTCCCCCGGGAGGTCGTGAGCGATCGAGGCACGAACTTTATATCTAAATATATGCGGTCCCTGTGGCAACAGTGCGGGGTCACATACAAGTTCACCACCCCGTATCATCCCCAAGGGAATGGACTTGTGGAGCGGTTCAACCGGACACTCAAGGGGATGATACAGGGCCTAGAAGAGCCACTACGACGCAGATGGGACGTCCTGCTGCCCTGCCTCCTGTTTGCCTATCGGGAGGTACCACAGAAATCCCTGGGGTTCAGCCCCTTTGAACTCTTGTACGGACACCCTGTCCGAGGTCCGCTCAGCCTGGTCAAAAAGGGCTGGGAAACTACCGTCCAAGGCGCACCCCCGGATGTCTACCGATACCTCCTGACCCTTCGAAACCAGACTCGGAAGTTTTGGGCCCTTGCAGAGGCCAACCTGGAGGCCAGTCAGGAGGACATGAAACGCTGGTACGACCAGCACTCCTCCTCCATCGAGTTCGAGCCGGGCCAGCGGGTCTGGGTCATGTCCCCGGTCGAACCCTGTGCCCTCCAGGACAAATGGTCGGGGCCCTTCAAGGTGATCGAGCGCAAGAGCCCCGTCACTTACCTCGTGGATATGGAGTCTCCCCGGAACCCCCTCCGGGTTCTGCACGCCAACCGGCTCAAACCTCATTTTGCCCGCACCGAACTGAGCCTGCTACTCGCTACCGACGATGGGACCGAAGACGACTCCGAGCCCTTGCCCGACCTCCTAAAGTGCACGGAGAAGGACGGCTCCGTCGAAGGGATCTCTCTCTCCCCCGACCTGACCCCCGCGCAGCGTCGAAACTGTCAGGAACTGTTGGGACAATTCACAGATCTGTTCTCCCTCACCCCCGGGGTTACCCAATGGTGTGTCCACGATGTCGACACCGGGGACAGTCAGCCAGTACGACACCGGGCCTACCGGGTCCCCAACCGAGTTCGGGCCTGCATCCAGAAGGAAGTCACCAAGATGCTGGCCCTGGGGGTAGTCGAACCCTCCGACAGTCCCTGGGCCAGCCCAGTGGTCCTGGTCCCCAAGGCCGCCGCCCCTGGCACCCCGCCAGAACTCCGGTTTTGCGTCGACTACCGGGGGCTGAATGCTGTTACGAGAACCGATGCACATCCCATCCCCCGGGCCGATGAACTGATCGACCGCCTGGGGGCCGCCAAGTACCTCAGTACCTTCGACCTCACCGCCGGGTATTGGCAGATCGGCCTCACCCCTAGCGCCCAGGAGCGCTCAGCCTTCTCCACCCCCGACGGCCACTTCCAGTTCAAGGTGATGCCCTTCGGCATGAAAAACGCCCCGGCCACCTTCCAGAGACTAGTAAACAAAGTACTGGCGGGGCTAGAAGAGTTCAGTGCCGCCTACCTAGACGACATTGCGGTCTACAGCCTCCACTGGGCTGAGCACCTGAAACACCTTTGGGAAGTCCTGACCGCCCTCCGCCGGGCCGGGCTAACTGTGAAGGCCAGCAAATGCCAGATAGGCCAAGGGTCCGTGACCTATCTGGGACACCAAGTGGGGAGTGGCCAAGTGGCTCCCCTCCAACCCAAGATCGACACCATCCTAGCCTGGGAACCCCCGGCCAACCAGACCGCCGTCCGAGCCTTCCTGGGGCTCACGGGGTACTATCGGCGTTTTATCAAGAACTATGGGAGCATTGTGGGGCCCCTCACGGAACTGACCTCGAAGAACCGGCCACAGAAAGTGCAGTGGACACCCGCGTGTCAGGTGGCCTTCGAGACCTTGAAAACAGCCATGTGTACCGCCCCGGTGCTCCAGGCCCCCGACTACAGCCGAGAGTTTGTGGTCCAGACCGACGCCTCGGAACACGGCATCGGGCGGTCCTATCTCAGATGGACCCCGAGGGAATTGACCATCCAGTCGCCTTCATCAGCCGGCGGCTGCTGGCCAGAGAACAACGATGGAGCACCATCGAGAGAGAGGCCTTCGCCGTCGTGTGGGCCCTTAAGAAACTCAGGCCATACCTCTTCGGCACCCACTTCCGGGTGCAGACAGACCACCGGCCCCTACGGTGGCTGATGCACATGCGTGGCGAAAGCCCGAAGCTGCTGCGATGGTCCATCTCCCTCCAAGGGATGGACTTCACTGTGGAGCATCGCCCTGGCAACGACCACGCCAACGCTGATGGCCTGTCCCGATTCTTCCGCCTCGACGAAGAGAGTCCCCAGGACGATGGGTGACTCTCCCCGCCTTCAGCTGGAGGGGACGTGTGTTGGACACGGCCTCGTGGCGTGGGCCTACCCCTCCCACATGGCGGGCCCCGGACGACATCGGGCCGCCGTCGATCTGCTGTCGACCCCCCTGACACGAACATTCCCGAACCCGCAAGGAGGGCCGCCCCCTGGCAACCTACGGCTCTCCCTCTTCCTGGCCCCCGGCGGGCCCTGCTCGCCAACGCCGCCGGTCCAGCAACCATGCCTGGCCCCATCTCTGGCCCGACTCCATCTTGGGCCCATCACGTCCCGAGCACGTGGCCGCCGCCACCCTGGCCCCGGCCCCAGCGAAGCCCCGACATCGGGGCACCAAGATCCCCCCAGGTGGTCGAGTGGCCACTTGACAGATCCGAGAGGCGGGAAGTGTCGATGGCCCTCCAGCCGTCCCCGGATGCCTGGTATCGATCGCCCTCCAGTCTCCCTGGGCGCAGGCTCCACCCCGCTGCTGGGCGTCTGGACACCTTCATCCCGGCCCCTCTGACCCCCAGGCGCGAGGGTCCGGACATCAAAGGAATCCCGTCCTATATCTGGGCCAGCCCTGGATCAGGACGGCAGTTGTATCTGGAGTCGAAGCCCTGCTGACCTCGTCGCGGCTGATCCTGGTCCGAACTCTTGCACCCGGAACTACCTTTGAGGCCCTGCTGACGCTGTCGCGGCCTGACCAAGCTGAACTACCTTTGAGGCCCTGCGGACGCTGTCGCGGCCTGACCAAGCTGAACTACCTTTGAGGCCCTGCTGACGCTGTCGCGGCCTGACCAAGCTGAACTACCTTTGAGGCCCTGCGGACGCTGTCGCGGCCTGACCAAGCTGAACTACCTTTGAGGCCCTGCTGACGCTGTCGCGGCCTGACCAAGCTGAACTACCTTTGAGGCCCTGCTGACGCTGTCGCGGCCTGACCAAGCTGAACTATCTTCGAGGCCCTGCTGACGCTGTCGCGGCCTGTCCAAGCTGAACTATCTTCGAGGCCCTGCTGACGCTGTCGCGGCCTGTCCAAGCTGAACTATCTCCGAGGCCCTGCTGACGCTGTCGCGGCCTGAACCCTTGAACTATCCACGCACCAGTGGGTGCCAAGACTGTCCCGCTACCCCCTTTTCCCCCGAAATCGAGACATTACGGATCCCTCGATCCTTGCCGCTATCCTGCCAAGAACTTGCTTTGAGTACTTATATAAAGATTCTTGTGAACCTCCTTCCTGTGTGGTGTCTATCTGTAAGTAGTGTGATTACCCTGCTGTTACGATTGTAGGAGAGGAGCCTCGCCAAGGAGGCCTCCCTACGGTGCTCGGCCTATTCCATACAGAGAGGCGGGTCTCGGGGCGGACAGTCAGACACCTTCTGTCTCCCCTGGCGTCGCCTTTCCAACACCAGCCCTGTCCTCGATTTATTTTTTTCTCCACCTTCACGTCATTGGTTTACTTTTGTCATACTAAACTACAAGTCCCAGCGTGCTAAGCGGTTTGGTGAGCAACGCATTCTTCTCGAGTTACAAATCATGCTCTCTAAATGTTCTGATGCTTATACTAGTATTAAAGATGTTTTTTCAGGCAGTACCTTGACCCGGTGTTGCACTTTCTGTTTTTAGATCGGTGGCCGCGGGGCGGGTCACAGACAAAGCACACGGTAGCACATCTGCACTCATCCTGAAAGCCAGAATTATCACCAATATCGGGAACAAAACTGGAGAAGATGAGGCATTACGATAGAGCTATTGAGAACTGTGGAGCCAGCCAGGCTTGAGTCTCGGCGCCGGCTCTACAGCCCGTGATTCTGGGCACATTATTTAATTTCCCCGTTACCTTTAAAACAAACACTGGCCTTGTGTAGGCACATGCACAGAGCGCTCTAATACCGCGGAGTTCGCGCTATATAAAACTGAAAAAATACAAATAAATGGAGAACTGAGAGGAGGGTTTTCTGGCTCCCGTGAGTGTGTACAAGTAGCACCTCAGGGGCGGGAAGGGGTCGAGAGCCAGCTGAGAGGGCCTGGGGCGGGGGTGCAGGAGGGAGGGGGAGTGAAGTTTGACAAGCTGCGGCTCCAGCTGAGATGCATACACTTCAGGGAGGGGGGCAGCAGGCGGGGAGGGGCCCCACAGACGCCCACCCCCAGCACCACTGCAATCCGCGATCCCTCACACTGGGGAGCAGCCCTGCTCTGGGTAATGTGAGCCACAGGGAAACCAATCATGAGGCGAGGGACCGTGTGTGATCTTCGGCAGCCCGTCACTCACTCTTCCCTTTCACCACACTCTCCTTCTCTCACTGACTCTCTCTCTTCTTCTCATACTCTCATCCTGTCACTCACTCTTCCCTTTCACCACACTCTCCTTCTCTCACTGCCTCTCTCTCTTCTGCTCATACTCTCATCCCGTCACTCACTCTTCCCTTTCACCACACTCTCCTTCTCTCACTGACTCTCTCTTCTGCTCATACTCTCATCCCGTCACTCACTCTTCCCTTTCACCACACGCCTGTCCTCTCTCCCTGCCTGTTGTTGTGTCCCGGCGGCAGCAGGCAGCAGCGTGCACTGCGTCCCCGAAGTAACAGCCCTAAAGCAAGCAAGCAAGAAGTACGCCCCCCCCCACCAATCCCTGTTAGGTAGTGGAAACTGTCCAAACTGGGGTGCAGACAGCCCCTCTCACCTTTCGGCCTGGTACCACTGCACCAGCCGCACTACTTCCCTACTGACCGTTCTCCACTTCAGCCCCGTCTAAATTACAATTCATGCTTGTGACCCTTTTGCCTGCTTGTGCTTGTTTTCATGACCCTGTTGCCTGCTTGTGCCTCCGTGTGCCCCTGTTGCCTGCTTGTGCCTCTGTTGCCTGCTTGTGCCTCTGTGTGCCCCTGTTGCCTGCTTGTGCCTCCATGTGCCCCTGTCGCCTGCTTGTGCCTCAGTTTTCGTGCCCCTGTTGCCTGCTTGTGCCTGTTTTCGTGCCCCTGTTGCCTGCTTGTGCCTCCGTGTGCCCCTGTTGCCTGCTTGTGCCTCCGTGTGCCCCTGTTGCCTGCTTGTGCCTCCGTGTGCCCCTGTTGCCTGCTTGTGCCTCCGTGTGCCCCTGTTGCCTGCTTGTGCCTCTGTGTGCCCCTGTTGCCTGCTTGTGCCTCTGTGTGCCCCTGTTGCCTGCTTGTGCCTCCGTTTTCGTGCCCCTGTTGCCTGCTTGTGCCTCCATGTGCCCCTGTTGCCTGCTTGTGCCTCCGTGTGCCCCTGTTGCCTGCTTGTGCCTCCGTGTGCCCCTGTTGCCTGCTTGTGCCTCCGTGTGCCCCTGTTGCCTGCTTGTGCCTCCGTTTTCGTGCCCCTGTTGCCTGCTTGTGCCTCCATGTGCCCCTGTTGCCTGCTTGTGCCTCCGTGTGCCCCTGTTGCCTGCTTGTGCCTCCGTGTGCCCCTGTTGCCTGCTTGGGCCTCCGTGTGCCCCTGTTGCCTGCTTGTGCCTCCGTGTGCCCCTGTTGCCTGCTTGTGCCTCCGTGTGCCCCTGTTGCCTGATTGTGCCTCCGTGTGCCCCTGTTGCCTGCTTGTGCTGTGTGGGTGTGTGTGGAGGGCTCTGTGTGGCTGTGTGTGTGGGAAGCTTTGTGTGGCTGTGTGTGTAGGAAGCTTTGTGTGGCTGTGTGTGTGGGGGGCTTTGTGTGTGGGGGGGGCTCTGTGTGGGTGTGTGTGTGGGGGGGGCTCTGTGTGTGTTTGTGTGTGTCATTTGCGAGAGATAAAGCTAGTGGCATTGTAAATGACAATGCCATTTATTTATGTTAAAAAAACATAAAGAAAAATAATGTCAAGAGCAATGCCAATAGCTCTAACTTTAACAAAGGCAAAACCATTGCATTGTAAATGCTTGTTATTCATATCGTAGGGGTGTAACACGGGCCCCTGCAGCTCCTACGGCACAGTTGGGGCCCCAAACCTTTAGTGCCTTGCAACACTTCCAGGGAGACCCATTAACTCATCCAGCCCAAGGCCCATGAATATCTGTGAGATGTGGAAGACCTAGAGGGTCCCTCATCACATTCTACCGTGGGGCCCCATCAATTTGCGCTACGCCACTGCGTATCAGAGCTGTAGTTACAACAGCTGCACTGAACTGATGAGACGATAAACTCACTATTTACCTGTCTAGTCACTAAAGGACAGAGTACAAGAAAACTATCTATAGATTCATCATATGCATTCACAGAGGATTGCTGACAATGCATGCTTATTTTCGCTGTACATCTTTGAATGCATTTGGAATGCTTTAACAAATGCTGTTCAAAGATGACTGCCGTGGATGCATACGTGCATCCATCGCATCATCCTGTCAATATACTTGTAATAAATCCAGTTTAGAGATGGCCCCGGTGGATATGCGTGCATCCGCAGCGGCCATCTTTGAATGTGTTTGATAAAATAATGCTAACCCATTCCTAGGTACCCATTCATGGGTGGCTTTTTTGAAATGGTCCAAAACCATTGTAGGATGGACACCCACCTATAGCGCGACTGTGCCAAATAGTTAAAGATAAAGATAAAAAATGATGTGGGCGAGAAGCAAAAGAAGGGGCATCATACAGGCTATGGCAAGGAGCAACACCAGAGTAGCAATAAGAATGGAATATTTTTTTTTTTAAAAGGGTTATGCGCATGTGCGGGAAGCAATGGACAATCTTGGAGAAGGCAAAAGCAACACAGAAAGCAAGGGGCAGGGAAAAGTGAAGGGAGAAAGCAGTATATAAGCAGCGCATGAGGGAGAAAGCAAGGAAACACATGCACCTCCATGGGTCACTTTAAGAAAAAGTAATTTCCCTAATGCAAACAATAGCATTGGAAGGATGGAAGCTAACCAGTCAAAACACTGTGAAAGTGAAATGCTCTGGGTGGGACAAACACAATAAAAGGGAACAAAGCCATTGAATCAAGAGGAGGCAACTGAGATAGACAACAAAGCCATCCAATCATGATGAAGGGGCGGACCCAAAGCCCACCGTGTGTATACAATTGGTCCGACCAACAGACAGCTTTAGCTGTTAAAGCTCTCTGTACCTCCGACTTAATAGCATAACTGCCGTTAGTCTGTGTTACCTATTATCGTTTTCCATGATTATTGGTAAAAAAAAATTCAATGACTGCATTTTCTGTTCTGTCATTAGAAGATGTATGATGTCATAGGAGGACAGAGGATGACATGGTTGATGATACCCCCCATTTATCCACAGGTGGGCAGAACAGGATAAAGCTGCAGGTATTCCATCATGGTTGGACAGCAAACCAATAACAAAGCTGCAATACCCCATCTAGGGCCATATGTAGGTGGCCAAATACCGGTCGGTAACGGACGATTTCGGCCGTTAGCGACCAGTATTTGGAGTTTCAGATGTAGGGGGCCAAAATATTACCGATTCTGTAAATTTACAGAATCGGTAAATTTACCGATTCGGTAAATTTACAGAATCGGTAATATGGGATGTAGGTGGCACTGAAAACAGTGCCACAGGCCCTTAAGAATTCGTTATTTACCATCAAATACTATTTGATGGTAAATAACAAATTCCTGTGTACATGCACATCTGTGCATGTACACCTGTGCCATGTGGCACACATACATGCCCTAAGGGCATGTATGTGGCTTGTGTGCCATGGTGATTCAGGCTTGTGTGCCATGTGACACACATACATGCCCTTAGGGCATGTATGTGTGCCACATGGCACACAAGCTTGAATCAGGGGTGCAACAGGGTGTCAAAGTGACACCCTGTCCCCCTTGTAAAATCGGTAATTTTACAGAATCGGTATTTACCGATTCGGTAATTGCCATTGATTCCTAAATATACCTACATAGCATTTACCGATTTGTAAATACCGAATCGGTAAAATTCAATATTTACGAATCGTAAATACGATTTACCTACATGAGGTCCCTAGTTAATAAAGAGCTGGACTGACCTTATCTGCAGCAAGCCCCTCTCACAAATAGAGGGCAGTGTATGATACAGCTGCAGTGACCATTTAGAGCCACTGCAGGGTGGAGTGAGGCAGCCGCCTTAGTTCCTTAACGGGAAGTAACTTAATGACCGTTGCAAGGGTCACCCATCTAGGACTGCGATTCCGGGGTTCAGCAACTAGTAGAACATTAAAAAAACTGAGTAACATGTTCACTGGAGGTTTTTGGGGAGTTCTCAAACTTTCTCTGTTTCATCTCCATATGTCTCCATGTTTCTCCACAGATTGATGACTTCCTGGGGCCCAACCCGGAGTACAATGAGGAGGAGGAGGAGAAAAAGTACTACCGACGCAAGCGCCTCATCGTGATCAAGAACGTGGTGGCGGCCAGCGTGGGCGGGATGCTGACGTACGGCGTCTACCTCGGTAGGGACAGTTCCAGGCTTGCATTTGCCTCTGTTGACGCGATCCCTCTCAGATTGCCCATCTAGACATTCATAAATTCTACTTTACACTTTGCCAAGAGGGCAAGGTAAGGTGAATCTTTATGGATAGTTTAATTACCATCTTTTCAATATAATATACATGGTCAAGCAATCAATGAAAGATAAAAAGCCTATAAAGGACCAAATGACATATATAGGCAAACAATGATAAAAAGGTTAGAGCCTCATTCGTTCCTCAAAGTGGACTAAAACCCGAAGGTATAAGGGGCGGTCGTGGAGAATTAAGTGCATGTGCTTTATGTGTTAATGTAGGGGTGCCAACTAGTCCAGGTAGGAGTGTAAAAATGCAGGTATGAGAGTGGGACCAAGAGAGTAAAGTGCTGTGTGCTTCTTAAAAGTAGCCGGAGTGAGGGGTTGATTGTACCGAGGCGACCCTCGGCTAGGAACTTGTCTGTAGTGGCACCAACCAGTCCAGGTGGGAACATAAGGATGTAGGTGTGAAAGCAGGACCGAGGGAGTAAAACACTGTTCTCTTCCGGCTTATTGTAGATGGCCGGATTGCGATGTTGATTGCACTGAAGTGCCAAGAAGAGTTTCAGTGAGCTCCAAATTGGTTCCTTGCAGGGTGGCACATCAACACTTGGTCAATGCCGACACTGTCTTCTTTTTTCCTGATTTCATACTGGACAGCAAGCTTGGCACAGTGTCCATCCCTCAGATATGTCTGTCGTCCTGCACCAGCTCTTCTGATGTGACCTCTCAGCCGGGCCGTCGCCTGTGAACATCAAAGGTCTGGATGAGGAGGTGCTTGCATCTCCAGAGGTTCCTTGAGAGTGGCCCATAGTTTGGGTCACTGTGTGTTGGATGGAGTGCTTCCCTTCAGTCAATAGTGAACTTACTCTGTAGTAATTCATAGAGGTCATTCTCCTGATGTGCCCATTTCTAACTCTCGTGTTTCACAATTCACTTTAGAGATGGGCTCTCCGAGACATGATACGGTAAACAAAATCCTGTTAAATTGCATATAATTATTGTGAATGGAGAGTGTTTGGTGATCAGCAGTGATGTCAATACATGGGTGACGGACCCTTGTATCTTTACTGCCACAAGATTAGTCTTCTTCCAGAGTCCTTTGGGATCTCTCAGCTGATCCATTCCCTGATCGATGCCGCTGGCCGGATTTCATATCTTCTCCTACGTCTTTGGTTCAAACAGTGCCATCTGCTCTCCAGCCTTGGACCATCATCCGGCCTCATCCCAGCCATGGCTTTTCATTGCTAAGTCAATCCAGACCCCTTCTCTAGGCTCTGGCAGAAGGCATGTCCTGAAAGCTGATGCCTGATTCTAGCAGCCCTCTCCTCTTCCTCAAGCCCACATCACCACCCACAGATCCCTCCCTCACCCAAGAAGCTGCTGGTCATGACTTTGTGGTGCCTTTGGGAGATCGGCACATAAGAGAGAGAAGCCAAATAAAAATGTTAACACTCTGCACTGATTTCCCTTTATCCTGCATGCAACTAAAGGCGTCCAGGCAAGAGCTGGTCATAACAGTTGTTCCGCAAAGTTTCAGAAACCCTATACATAGTCAAAATAACCTCCTCTCCACTCGTGTTGTCCTCTTTCTCCCTCATTAAAGTGCTAATGTGAAGCCAACACCCCCTAAGCCACCTAAATCCACCAGCACTGACTGTCCTGTGCTCTGTTAATGATGTCTCCACTCCACCACAAAGACCATCACAACCCCCAAACCGTTCTTTCCAATCAGTGAAGCGGCCTCCAGTGGTTCGTTTTTACGCCCTGGTCCTCGGTCTCTGGTTGATGCGCCGGCCCTCGCTTGAGACAATATCCTTGCGGAATCATCATTCGTTTGTGCTTTGTGGTTATTCCTCCTCCCTTTTACCAGGCTTTGGTTAGACATTTTTTAAAGAACCCTGATCCTGACTGCACTGCCTATGCCATTCTCAGGCCCATCTCCAGCCTCCTCTTCGGCAGTGCACCCCTGACAATGGGGTCATATTCTGGATAACAGCAGGGCCTTCCTAAACCAGTTTACACATTTGTGTGCCAACCGCCTTCATTTCTCTCCTCTTTTTATTTTTTCCCTTTTCCTTCGCTTTCTCTCTCCCTTTCATTATCCTTATCCTTCCCCTTTTCCTACTGCTGCTTTCTTTCAGTCCATTTTTTCTTTTCATTTCTCCTCTCGTTTACTTTCCCTCATCGTACTTGTTCTCACTGCGATTTATTTCCTAGTCCTATTTTCTTTCCTCCTTTTTCTCACTCTCTCCTCTTACTCTCTCCAGTAAAGTTCAGTCAGGTCTTGGGCCATTGTTGAGTGGACCTCAAACGCCTTCTGGAAGGTTCATTGATGTGAGGCGCTGAAAGCAGGGAGGGCTTCAGAAATTGTATGCTCTGTCAATGGTGCACGCCGTTCTTCAGACATTTCTCGCCACCTCCCCCTACCTCACTCTACCACCATCTTTCCTCTCCCATTCCACCCTCGCCCTGTGCAGTCCCCTCAGCTCGGTGTCCCCCCCCCCCCGCCCTGCTCCTGCAGGCTGGCCCGCCTTGGAGTCAGCTCAGCTTTATCCGCAGTCTCTGCCCTGGTGCAGTGTCCCGGTCTGCTCTCACTTCCTCTTCATCCAGAGTGAAGGCTGCAGAGGTACAGTGAGCTCCATCGACCCCGCCCGCCGACTCCCAGAACCCCCCGCGCCCCAGAAGGCTGGTTCCTCTTTCACTTCCCCTTGACGCCTCAATCATCATTCCAGCAGCTGTAGGCCTGGGGAAGAAACGCACACGCACGCACGCACACCCCCCCTCTCTCACACACACGCACGCACGCACCACCTCCTCTCTCTCACACACACACACACACGCACTCATGGACACACACGTATGCACTCACAAACCCACTTCTCTCTCTCTCACACACATGCACACAGACACGCAACCCCCCTTTCTCTCACACACACGCACGCACGCACCACCTCCTCTCTCTCACACACACACACACGCACTCATGGACACACACGTATGCACTCACAAACCCACTTCTCTCTCTCTCACACACATGCACACAGACACACAACCCCCCTTTCTCTCACACACACACTCATCTCCCCCCTCTCTCTCTCCCTCACACACATACACACACTCTCTCTCCCTTTCTCACACGCATGGCACCACTTCTAACACTACTACCGCTCCTACTATGCCCCTAATGGCTCTCTGTTCTGCTTTAGAAACAAGCGTTTGCTGTTTCTGTGTTTGCACGCCCTCTTAGTGTTATGTTACTCCCTTCTTCGGTTGGGTGCCTTCGTTAAAGCGCCGGGATACTCCAGTGGAGTGGCCGTGCGCTATAGAAGTATACAAATAACATAACATAACAATGCAACAAGTTTCGCATTTGGGAGAGTTAAAGCTATTGATATAAATGACAATGTGTTTTACCCACGCGTTTTGGTTTGGAATGTAGTGGAAGTACGTGCTGTGGAGTGGAATTATGTGGGTTGTATTGAAATTGTTAGTTGTGGAATTGTGTAGTGTGGAGTGTATTTGTGTACTGGAGTTATGTGGCATAGTGATTAGATAGGGGTGAGAGCTGCACAGAATAGATCGAATGGAAGATAGAGAGAGATAGGTAGTTTGTGCAGGAAGTGGTAAATGAGCTCGGGACAGGAGGAGAAAGAGCATGAGAAAGAGAAATAATGGGAGAGCAGACGACAGATACATAAACAGGTAGGAGCTGTGTACACAGAAGACACCCCAAGAAGAGGAGAAAAGTGTGGGTTTGAAGGATGGAAACGTTGAAAAGGCACACAAAAGAAACTGTGCTTAGTATCTGTGAGCAGGAATTAGAGATAGGAGATGGGGGTTATGAAGGAGGAATGAGAGGGTGCATAAAAGATAAATACAGCTTTTAGTAAGTTACCAGGGACAGCAATTGTTCACTCTTGGTTCCCATGCGCTTTGGGGAAAGCTGGTCTGCTTTGCATGATGTGAAAACTGCTCACCCAGAAAATCTTTTCTCACCAGGCACCTTCCATAAACTGAACAGGTCCAATCAAATAAATACAAGCATGGATATCTTTAAAAGATTACGTCTCCTTGTTACATTTTCACCTCAGACCCTATCACAAATACTCAGGAGACTGCTGCCCTCATACAATAGGCAGACGTGATTTCCCTCTTGATGCAATAAAGTAACTTAACTGTCTTAAATGCATAGTAAACAATAGGTTCAAAAGAAGCTGATAATGTGTTTACATTTATCAAGTAGCCTCTGTGCGTGGTTAAAAGTGGGGAAATTAATTTATAAAACCTATTTAACGACTATATTGCTTTACTTTAATTTGAATCTCCAGGGGAGTTATGGCAGAAAGTAGAACACAATGTGACTATCGAGTCTGAGCACAGGGCTCATGTCGGAGCCGCAGCCAGCGATGGCCAGACCAGTTTGGTAGGTGGAAGGGACCATCAGTACCAGATGGCAAGGGAGTTGCTCACCCAGGGACGAGACAGCTTGCGCCGGAGTAGGGTATGAAGAGTGCAAGAAAAACCAAGCGCGCTGTTGGCAGCAGGATTGTCACCAGGCCACACTGTTATTGTTGTCACCTAGAGCTGTAAATGGTGATGTAGGTCGGAGGACAAGCTGGATTGTCACTCCTGAGGCATTCAAGCAGCCCCTGCATTAGACCACCAGGAAGTAAGACAATGCACTCAGACACGTGAGTCGGTAGGTGGGGGTACGCTGGAGTGTTGTGGGAGCCCTCTGAGAAAGTGAAAGCGTGAGGGTTTGCAGGAGAGCAAGTAGATGTTAGCGAGTACAAGCATTGGCAGTGCCAATCGGTCTCGCCTTTGGGATCTTAGAAGTGTTTAGCCAGAGCTATTGGCTAACACATCTGCTCAGGTTGACCAGGCACTTCCTAAAAGCGTTAGAGGGGGAGGGATGGATGAGGTCAGAGCATTAACCAGTATGACAAATGCTCCGGGAAACCCTTTTTGGGTAGCTGAATGCCTTACAAATCCAATAAATAAATAATTAAATAAATTGTTCCGTACTTATCAAGGCACCTACTATATAAAAGGAAAATAGAATGTCAACAGCACAAACTCTCATAAATGTGAGATCTATTGCATTACAAATACTTGTGTAGTTTGCCTGTATAGTGGTTGCAGGAGGATTATTTTTATCAATTTCACTGTGCTGTTCAACAACAAAACAACCCATCATATTTCACATGGTTCGCTTTTTGGCAAATCATTCACAAAAAAAAGTTTTACAACAAACGATGCACACTTAACTACATACCAAACAGTATAAATACAGACACCTCACGCACCGAAACATAACCATATACCACGCAGTATGCAGTCACACACATATAATTATACTTTACACACTGCTAACACACAGCACATGTCTAGAGCCTACATATAATCACAGAAGTAAAGCACAAACACACACAGAGAGCTTACTCAGGTTCGAGAGGTTTTGCTTTATTTCCCTTAAGGTATGCTGCTTGCAAAACTTACTTATCTATCAACATATTGCACATTTTATTAAACGATGCACTAAGTAGAAACAGCCAATACGGCCACGACCCCTCGCAGTATTCTCATTTTCTGCCCACTCTGATCGCAGATCGTACATGGCCGCCAGCCTTATCGTCTCTTCCACTCTTTATGAAGTTATTTTTGATGAGGGACTTGGGTGATGAACATTTTATGAACAAATCCTGCTCTGTAGACACAGCTCAATTGACAACAGCTGCCTCACTATCGGTGCCTAGCGCTTGCTTCATTGGCCATAGTTACATCATGGCGACAGGACCCCCCCGCCCAACAACATACCACAATCCCGCAAATAACACACAGACAAAAGTGTTATGTTGGGAAAAAGTTGCTGCAGGTTTATTACATACAACATTATGTAATCATGATGGGTTATCTGACGGGCGATCCAAGGGCAGGCCGCATTCTCGCAACCTGCCCGCCTGATGAGCCAAGCAGCACCGCGGCGAACCACCTGAGTGCTGCCCCCTAATGGTAATTCTTGTACTTTGTACTCGCGCCCCTAGTGGGACGGAGCGCAGTTAGGCAAGCCCCCGGTTGCACAGGCCCACAACCGCCCGAAGGACTACTGGGGCGCCGACACGTGTTCCCTGGCCTCCCCTGAGGCCAGGTCTTAGGCTCTGGCACCCCTATGTGCCTGCTGAGGTACAGTGCCGCACCTCTCTGCTTCCGGATCGCCCTGTAACTCCGCCTGCAACGATAAAGAAATACATTATAAAGTTCAACCATTTCCCCCCCAGCTGACACTCAGGGTAAGAGGTAGGGAGGGAAAAGAGTGTCCACGTCGCGACAGGAGGCGTCCGGGGCGGCAAAGAGGCATCAAAAATGGCGAGGGGGACTTAAATACCCCTCGCCCTGCCTGACTACCGCCCCAAGCACTCGTCAAAGGACAAGCCCTCCTCCTGCCGAGACTCCTCCTCCCACACACAGAGAAGTGCCCAAGCGAACCAGAGGGCGGGGGGGGAAGGCCCTCTGCAACTTCAGTGCCGCCCTCCTGATGGCCACCGGGTGGCCTCGGGCAGCCGCATAGTTACATCATGGCGACAGGACCCCCCCCGCCCAACAACATCCCACAATCCCGCAAATAACACACAGACAAAAGTGTTATGTTGGGAAAAAGTTGCTGCAGGTTTATTACATACAACATTATGTAATCATGATGGGTTGTCTGATGGGCGATCCAAGGGTAGGCCGCATTCTCGCAACCTGCCCGCCTGATGAGCCAAGCAGCACCGTGGCGAACCACCTGAGTGCTGCCCCCTAATGGTAATTCTTGTACTTTGTACTCGCGCCCCTAGTGGGACGGAGCGCAGTTAGGCAAGCCCCCGGTTGCACAGGCCCACAACCGCCCGAAGGACTACTGAGGCGCCGACACGTGTTCCCCGGCCTCCCCTGAGGCCAGGTCTTAGCCTCTGGCACCCCTATGTGCCTGCTGAGGTACAGTGCCGCACCTCTCTGCTTCCGGATCGCCCTGTAACTCCGCCACAGCCCGGCCGGTGGCAACCGACGCCGCCCGGGCCTCCCACCACTTCCTACCTATACTATTCGCAGCCCTTGCCCTGCAGTGCTTCCTGTAAGTCCAATAGAAAAAGGTCCATACCGACTGTAGACAAGTGGACACCGTCCTGTTCATAGTATCCCTTTATTTTGTCTTGAATCATCTCATGCCTGATGAAACCCATGCCCCTTTGCAAGGTGAATTTGCGCATGTCGCTGTTTATTCTCCTTCTCGACTTCTCTATTGCTTCGCCTGACTTGGCACCATGCCACACCCTGCGTGGTACCAATTCGGACCACCATACCTCACAGCTCCCCATCAATTTGCACACTTCTCCTAAGTCAACTTTCATTTTATGCAAAAGCGCTGACCTTCCCAGGTTGGTGATGTCATTGCCCCCCAAGTGAATTACCAGATGATGGGGAGGTGCCCCTTTAGAAGCTAGGGAGTCTTTAAGCGTAGGCAAGAGGCCGTTCCAGCGCATGCCAGGGGAACCCATCCACACGCACTTTGTGTTGGAGAAACCGCGCATCCAGTTCCTTATGGCCGCCCATCGGCCTAACCTTGCGACGGTAGAATGCCCCACAACCCACACTCTTGAACCTGTTAAAACAAAGGACACAATTTCACTTATTGGTCTTTTATTAACACACATGGTACAACACCAAAACACTGCACACAAAATTATCACTTAAAACCATCACTGCAAAATTAACATCGACCCAAAACTCAGGGGCGGATGTAACGCTTATAACACAGGGATTCCCAGCGCCCCACTCTTTGTATGCTTGATGCTGGCATGCCAGCGCAGGAGGCCGCAGTGGCCGCCCCTATACGAAAGGAATGGCTGGAGAACTTCTTTCCTATATTCTCGAAACCTGCTCTGGATAGACATGCCAACATTATTTTGTCCATCTGGTATCTGGTGAGCGGGCTTAGGTCCATGTGCATGAGGAGGTAACCCGCTACTGGTGGTCTGAGGGCAAGGAAAGAGCGGACCGCTGAGACTGGACAACCTATCTGTTCCCCTAATGGAGCTAGGACAATGACCATCCCTTTTCTAGCCTGGTCCGTCTTTGACTTCCTGAGGGTGATAGTCAGGGTCGTGTCTATGCTGACATCATCTCTGCCCAAAGCATCCCCAGAAATGTCATTCTTGGAGCGTGCCACCAACTCGCTACTGCGGAAGGCTCCGAAAAAAGCCAAGCAAAAAGCAGCCGTGAATAAGGAGCATTCGAAATTGGAGTGTGCCACGGCTTGCAGCGCCAACAGCATGGCCTGGAGGGTACTGAAATCAATGGGTGCTCTTTTGTCTGGGGTCCTGGGTTCGTCCCTCTCCCACCCTTTCAGAGCCGCCCTGATGACAAAGGACTGGGCTGGGTCCCGCAAACCTTTCAGTTTGGCATCATTGCTAACAGCTGCTAGGTGGCTACAAATCCAGGAGTGAGACTTGCCCTGCTTTTTTGCCCAAACGGTGAAGGCCTGTACTCTGTCTTCAAGGGGGATTCCCACCAGTCCCATGCTTATGACTGCCTCCTCGAACTTCGCCAGGTGCCTCCCATATCGCTTCCTAGTACCTGGCGCCAATGCTCGCTCCCCCATTGCTCTCAGTTCTTGCTCCACTCCAAGATGCACCAGAGTGCCGGCGGGAAGGGGGTCATCTCTTTCCTCGCTTGTGGGCAGGCCGCCCGGAAACGGTCCCACTGGAAACGAGAAAGAGCATCAGCTGCAACGTTAGTGACCCCCGGAATGTGTCGTGCCCTGAATTCCATGTTGCAGCACAGGCTCCTTCTCGCTAAATCCCTCAGCAGTGAGAGGACCAGCGGGCAACTGGCCGTTTGCCCATTGATAGCCTGGACGACCGCCATGTTGTCCGACCAAAAGAGGACCTTTCGTTTGGACAAAATGTCGGGCCAGAAGTGTAGAGCAATGACAATCGGGAAGAGCTCCAACACCGCAATGTTGGCAGTGATGCCTCGCTTGCGCCAGGCGTTGGGCCATTCCTGCGCACACCATTGTTCGCCCAAGATTGCCCCAAAGCCTTCCCTGCCTGAAGCATCCGTGAACATGCTGAGTTCGGGACTGTCAGCCCAAGGGGCCCGCCAGATGACAGTGCCGTTGAAGTCAACTAGGAACTCCTCCCAAATTCTCAAGTCCTGTTTCAAACCTGCCGAAATTTTCACAAAGTGGTGACGCTTGACTACATTTGCAGTTGCCCTAGCTAATCGCCTAGCAAAAGCGCGGCCCGCAGGGATGACGCGAGCCGCGAAGTTGAGTTTGCCAAGTAGGCTTTGTATGACTCCCAGGGGTGCCTTGTCCCTCCCCAGCAAAACACGGATGTCCCGCTGCAAGCCCTGCACCTTCCCGGCAGGGAGTCTCGACACTCCATTGACTGTGTCGAGCTCGATGCCTAGAAACGTGAGCACCTGCGCCGGGCCCTCGGTCTTGCCTGGAGCCAAAGGCACCCCAGGGTGTCCTGCCAAATCCATGAAGCATGAGAGCCCATTGCCACATTCATCAGTACCGTCCCTCCCAATGAATAAGAAGTCGTCAAGGTAGTGGGTTACCGCCATGACATCATATCTCACCGAGAGTGACCACTGCAAGAAGGAACTGAATGCCTCGAAGAATGCGCAGGATACCGAACATCCCATGGGCATGCATTTGTCATAGAAGTAATGGCCTCCCCACTTGAAACCCAGCAGGTGTTGACTCTCAGGGTGAACCGGCAAGTGTCTGAAAGCTGCCTCAATGTCAGACTTTGCCAACCAAGCCCCCTCCCTGCTCTCCTGATGATGTCAATGGCTACATCCAGTGAGCAGTAGGATACAGAACATGCTCCCTCAGCCAACCAGGAGTTCACAGAGTCCCCCTCCGGGAAGGATAGGTGATGGGTGAGCCTGAAAGCACCCTGTTCCTTTTTGGGGACCACTCCTAAGGGGGATACCACAAAAATCCGGAAGGGGGGAGATCGAACGGGCCCGCAACCCTCCCCAAGACCAACTCCTTTCGGATCTTTTCAGACACTACCTGGGGGAGGTCCCTCGCCGATTTCAGGTTCTCTGAGTCCCTACTGACCTTTGGCCCCATATAAGGGATTCTGAAACCTTCTAAAAACCCTTCAGCCAATGTGGCTCTGTCTTTCGCATTGGGATATGCCCTCAGCAGTGTCAGGAGGTTGTGCACAACAATGGGGGAAGGGCCTATCGAAGGAAGGGAACCTGCGGATGTGGTGGCTGCCAAGTCGGGCTGTGACCCAGGATCAAGAGGAGGTGCAGGAGACAAGTCGGTGGGCACAAAAGGGAAAGCTGGAGAGGCTAAGTCGAGGCTGTTACTTTTCATGTTTCTGCTGGCCCCCCGCTGAATCCCGCTTGTCGCATGACGAGGCAGGATGGGCGCCGCTGCACTTGCTGCATGTGTGAGCGAATCTACAAGCCTTGCCCCACGTACAATTCCCCGCATTGAACAACCTGCATGTTCCAACGAAGGATCTGTTGCCCCCCCTGTGG